>NC_134354.1:414260302-414573935 GCF_048569485.1 Anomaloglossus baeobatrachus | reverse complement strand
CCAAGATGAACAAGTCATGGCTCTCAGAGGACTTTTCTTCCCCTGGGTCAGCCAGGGGACGGGAAAGGCACGCGTATTTTTGAGAGTGCTTCATGCAAAGCATCTTTTTCTTTGTCAAAAGGGGGGGTCAACCGATGCCAGTCAAGTGGGGTGTGTGTGGCCCAGTTAGTGGCAACGAGGGAGACTGTGGTTGGAGTCCCCTCGCTGTGTCTCTAAAAGAACCAAGATGAACAAGTCATGGCTCTCAGAGGACTTTTCTTCCCCTGGGTCAGCCAGGGGACGGGAAAGGCACGCGTATTTTTGAGAGTGCTTCATGCAAAGCATCTTTTTCTTTTTCAAAAGGGGGCTCAACCGATGCCAGTCAAGTGGGGTGTGTGTGGCCCAGTTAGTGGCAACGAGGGAGACTGTGGTTGGAGTCCCCTCGCTGTGTCTCTAAAAGAACCAAGATGAACAAGTCATGGCTCTCAGAGGACTTTTCTTCCCCTGGGTCAGCCAGGGGACGGGAAAGGCACGCGTATTTTTGAGAGTGCTTCATGCAAAGCATCTTTTTCTTTGTCAAAAGGGGGGGTCAACCGATGCCAGTCAAGTGGGGTGTGTGTGGCCCAGTTAGTGGCAACGAGGGAGACTGTGGTTGGAGTCCCCTCGCTGTGTCTCTAAAAGAACCAAGATGAACAAGTCATGGCTCTCAGAGGACTTTTCTTCCCCTGGGTCAGCCAGGGGACGGGAAAGGCACGCGTATTTTTGAGAGTGCTTCATGCAAAGCATCTTTTTCTTTGTCAAAAGGGGGGGTCAACCGATGCCAGTCAAGTGGGGTGTGTGTGGCCCAGTTAGTGGCAACGAGGGAGACTGTGGTTGGAGTCCCCTCGCTGTGTCTCTAAAAGAACCAAGATGAACAAGTCATGGCTCTCAGAGGACTTTTCTTCCCCTGGGTCAGCCAGGGGACGGGAAAGGCACGCGTATTTTTGAGAGTGCTTCATGCAAAGCATCTTTTTCTTTTTCAAAAGGGGGCTCAACCGATGCCAGTCAAGTGGGGTGTGTGTGGCCCAGTTAGTGGCAACGAGGGAGACTGTGGTTGGAGTCCCCTCGCTGTGTCTCTAAAAGAACCAAGATGAACAAGTCATGGCTCTCAGAGGACTTTTCTTCCCCTGGGTCAGCCAGGGGACGGGAAAGGCACGCGTATTTTTGAGAGTGCTTCATGCAAAGCATCTTTTTCTTTGTCAAAAGGGGGGCTCAACCGATGCCAGTCAAGTGGGGTGTGTGTGGCCCAGTTAGTGGCAACGAGGGAGACTGTGGTTGGAGTCCCCTCGCTGTGTCTCTAAAAGAACCAAGATGAACAAGTCATGGCTCTCAGAGGACTTTTCTTCCCCTGGGTCAGCCAGGGGACGGGAAAGGCACGCGTATTTTTGAGAGTGCTTCATGCAAAGCATCTTTTTCTTTGTCAAAAGGGGGGGTCAACCGATGCCAGTCAAGTGGGGTGTGTGTGGCCCAGTTAGTGGCAACGAGGGAGACTGTGGTTGGAGTCCCCTCGCTGTGTCTCTAAAAGAACCAAGATGAACAAGTCATGGCTCTCAGAGGACTTTTCTTCCCCTGGGTCAGCCAGGGGACGGGAAAGGCACGCGTATTTTTGAGAGTGCTTCATGCAAAGCATCTTTTTCTTTTTCAAAAGGGGGCTCAACCGATGCCAGTCAAGTGGGGTGTGTGTGGCCCAGTTAGTGGCAACGAGGGAGACTGTGGTTGGAGTCCCCTCGCTGTGTCTCTAAAAGAACCAAGATGAACAAGTCATGGCTCTCAGAGGACTTTTCTTCCCCTGGGTCAGCCAGGGGACGGGAAAGGCACGCGTATTTTTGAGAGTGCTTCATGCAAAGCATCTTTTTCTTTTTCAAAAGGGGGCTCAACCGATGCCAGTCAAGTGGGGTGTGTGTGGCCCAGTTAGTGGCAACGAGGGAGACTGTGGTTGGAGTCCCCTCGCTGTGTTTTACATGCTTTTAGAAGGGCATGAAATGGCTTGGAGGTTGACTTTCATCATATGCAAACTGTTGGCTACCAAAATGCTGCCTTTCCAACAACTGTGGTTATAGGCAATGAGGAACATACTGATGAAGATGAGACGCAGATACCCGATTGGGATGACAACTTAAATATTCGGTCAGGGCAAGAAGAAACTCGGTCTGAGGGGTAGGGGAGTGCAAACACAACAATTGATGATTAAGTTCTAGATCACACCTACTGTCAACCCACAGTCAGACACTCGAGGAGGTCAACAGAGGCGGTGGAGGAGGATGCAAGCGACGTCGAAGTAACCTGGCGCCTTCCTGGACACAGTCGGAGCACTGGTAGCACGTCTACAACTGCATCCTCAGCCACCACTCTGCCTCTGAGCATTATTCGGGGTGGATCAACAGGTCGCATGGCCTCTAAGCCTTGCCTAGCCAGGTCCTTTTTTGACATAGAAAAAGATCGCCCAAATTATGTGATCTGTAAAATTTGTCATGGTTCTCTTAGTAGAGGTCAAAACCTCAGCAGTTTGACAACTTCTTCCATGAATCGTCACATGAATAAATATCATATGGCCCGATGGGAAGCTCACCGTGCTGCAATGCGGCCTAGCGGAGCGAACCATCCACCGCCTGCCCCTTCCAGTGCATCCGCGCGCTCGTCATCTTCTAGGACTGTGGGGACAGCTGTCACACCTGTTTTTCCACCCACAACTTCCACCACTGTAACCGCAACAGGCAGTTTGCTTGGTAGGTCGTCAGTTGGTTTGGAAGGGGAAACAAGTGAGTGTGTACAGCTCTCTCAGACATCGATAGCACCAACTTTGGATGAAGGCAACATCATGTCTCCGCCTGCACTTTCCTCACAAAGCTGCATTTTTCCAGGGACACCCGACTCAACACCGTCTACACACAGCAGCCAGATCTCTGTCCCTCAGATGTGGTCAAATAAAAGGCCACTTCCTGCGACCCATGACAAAGCGAAGAGGTTGACTCTATCCCTCTGTAAGCTGTTGACTACAGAAATGCTGCCTTTCCGCCTAGTGGACACACAGGATTTTAGAGACCTTATGTCTGTCGCTGTGCCCCAGTACCAGATGCCTAGTCGCCACTACTTCTCTAAGAAAGGTGTGCCCGCGCTACACCAGCATGTCGCACACAACATCACCGCTTCCTTGAGAAACTCTGTGTGTGAACGGGTGCATTTCACCACCGATACTTGGACCAGTAAGCATGGACAGGGACGTTACATGTCGCTGACTGGCCACTGGGTAACTATGGTGATAGATGGTGAAGGGTCTGCTGCACAAGTCTTGCCGTCCCCACGACTTGTGTGTCAATCCTCTGTCTGTCCAAGTTCCGCCACTGCTTCTGCATCCTCCACCTCATCTGGGTCCTCCACCTCCGCCCCAAGCCTGCCTGGTCAGGCCACCAGCGTTCTCACTGCGCAGAAGGAATCACGCACCCCTCATTACTATGCTGGTAGCAGAGCGCAACGGCATCAGGCGGTCTTTAGCTTGACATGTCTTTGAAATAGGAGTCACACAGCGACTGAGTTGTGGGCAGCTCTGGAGACTGATTTTGATAAATGGTTGTCTCCACTCAACCTGCAGCCTGGTAAGGCCGTGTGCGACAATGCTGCAAACCTGGGTGCGGCCCTTCGCCTGGGCAAGGTGACACACGTGCCTTGTATGGCTCACGTGTTTAACCTTGTTGTCCAGCAATTTTTAACACACTATCCCGGCCTAGATGGCCTTCTGACCAGGGCACGGAAACTGTCTGCAGTGCTCACTTCCGCCGTTCAACCGCCGCACCTGAGCGACTTGCATCGCTCCAGAAGTCTTTCGGCCTGCCGGTTCATCGCCTGAAATGCGATGTGGCGACACGCTGGAATTCAACTCTCCACATGTTACAGCGACTGTGGCAGCACCGGCGAGCCCTGGTGCAATACGTCATGATGTATAGCCTGGGCCAACGAGATGCAGAAGTGGGGCAGATCACCCTGATGGAGTGATCTCAGATCAAGGACCTATGCACCCTTCTGCACAGTTTCGACATGGCGACGAATATGTTTAGCGCTGACAATGCCATTATCAGCATGACGATTACAGTCATTTACATGCTGGAGCACACGCTAAACACTATTCGTAGTCAGGGGGTGGGACAACAGGAAGGGGAGGAACTACAGGAGGATTCATATGCGCAAGACACAACAACATCACCAAGGTCCAGACGTTCATCATCACCAACGCGGCAGGCATGGGACCATGGGGGACAGGGATCAACAAGGGCGCATGGTAGCAGGTGAGATGTTGAGGAAGGTGCAGGAGGACATGAAGATATGGAGGACGAACTGTCCATGGACATGGAAGACTCAGCAGATGAGGGGGACCTTGGTCAAATTTCAGTTGAAAGAGGTTGGGGGGAGATGACAGAGGAAGAAAGAACGGTTAGCACCTCTATGCCACAAACACAGCGTGGACTTGGTGCGCATGGCTGCGCAAGACACATGAGTGCCTTCTTGTTGCACTACCTCCAACATGACCCTCGTATTGTCAAAATTAGAAGTGATGATGACTACTGGCTTGCCACACTATTAGATCCCCGGGACAAGTCCAAATTTTGTGACATAATTCCACCCATAGAAAGGGACGCACGTATGCAGGAGTATCAGCAGAAGCTGTTACTCGATCTTAGCTCGGCTTTTCCACCAAACAACCGTGCAGGTGAAGGGAGTGATTCTCCCAGTTGTAACTTGACAAACATGGGACGGCCTCGTCATCTTCAACAGTCTACCCGTACCAGTAGGACCGTATCTGGTGCTGGTAACAGCAATTTTATGGAATCTTTTCATAATTTTTTTAGACCCTCCTTTGCAAGGCCACCAGAGACAACAAGTCTGACACATAGTCAACGGATGGAGAGGATGATACAGGAGTATCTCCAAATGAACATCGATGCAATGACTTTGCAAATGGAGCCTTGCTCCTTTTGTGCTTCAAATCTAGAAAAATGTCAAGAGCTCTCCAGTTACGCCTCGAAGATTTTGTCGTGTCCAGCTGCCAGCGTTGTCTCTGAACGTGTCTTCAGTGCTGCTGGGTGTGTGCTGACAGATAAGCGCACGCGTCTGTCCAGTGACAATGTGGACAGACTGACGTTCATCAAAATGAACAAGTCATGGATCCAGAAGGAATTTACTACCCCTGTGTCATCCTGGGGAGAGTAAATGCTTGTGGATTTGGAATGTGCTTGATGCAAATCAAAACATCCTGTTTGCAACTAGGGCACAAGTGCTGCCACTGATAAGGTGTCTGTGTGGGGCCCAATTTTTGGAAAAAAAGGGAGACTCCGCTTGGAGTAACCCTTGCTTGCTGTGTTTTTTAAAAATGATACAAGATGAACAGATCTGAAGGCAAGATGAAGCCAACATCATGTCTCCGCCTGCACTTTTCTCACAAACCTGCATTTTTCCAGGGACACCCTACTCAACACCGTCTACAGACAGCAGCCAGATCTCTGTCCCTCAGATGTGGTCAAATAAAAGGCCACTTACTGCGACCCATGACAAAGCTAAGTGGTTGACTCTATCCCTCTGTAAGCTGTTGGCTACCGAAATGCTGCCTTTACGCGTAGTGGACACACAGGATTTTACAGACCTTATGTCTGTCGCTGTGCCCCAGTACCAGATGCCCAATCACCACTGCTTCTCCAAGAAAAGCATGCCCGCGCTACACCGGCATGTCGCACACAACATCACCACTTCCTTGAGAAAATCTGTGTGCGACAGGGTGCATTTCAACACAGATACTTGGACCAGTAAGCATAGACAGGGTCATTACATGTCACTGACTGGGCACTGGCAAACTATGGTGAGAGATGGAGAATGGTCTGCTGTACAAGTCTTGCCGTCCCCACGAGTTGTTTCAATCCTTGTTCTGTATGTAGAAGTTAATACACTGCTTCTGCCTCTTCAACCTCGTGTGGGTCCTCTACCTTTGCGCAAACCCTGTGTGGTCAGGCCACCCTTCCTTGCAACTGCGCACAAGGACTACCACACACCTCCTTACTATGCTGGCAGCAGAGCTCAATGCCATCAGGCGGTCAAAGTTTTACTTTGAAATGTATGGGAAATGTGAGTCACACCGCTATTACAGAGAATAGTAGTCAGGCAGGGTCAAAACATTAATTGAGGAACAGGAACAGAATGGGACGGCCAGGACTTAATCAGAAAACAAGCAGAGGTGAAATGCGTATCGGCCAACAAGGTACATAAACAGCAAGCAGGAAAAGTAGTCAGGTAACAAGCACACAAAATCATAAAACTGAACTGGGGGTAAAATTAACCAGAGGTTCATAGCTATGTCTGGCAGTGGTCTGCAGACAGGATGGGCATAAAAAAGGGTGTGGTGTCTTCCCATTGGTTGTAGCTGAATGATGGTATTTCATCTGTGAGATACCCACCAGCTACATTCAGCCAGAGATTCTGCATCTGTCAAGGTAATGCAGCCCAGTGGGTGAGCATAACCTGCGTCCACCTGCGCCGCTGGCATCGACTACTCTCCCATCATCAGCACTATTCATGAAAGGAACACGTTGTCACCTGGCGACCGGAGTACAAATTGACGGAGCGGACTCCGTTGGTGACTTAACAGCCGTGTGCGGCAATGATGCAAACCTGGCTGCGGGCCATCCTCAGGGCAATGTGACACACGTGCCTTTTATGGCTCACGTGTTGATCCGAATTCTCCAGCAATTTTTAAAACACCATCACGGCCTACATGGCCTTGTGCAGCGGGCACGCTCGCTATGTGCTCACTTCCATCGTGCGCACACAGCAGCTCAACAACTTTCATCACTCCGGAAGTCTTAGGGTCTGGCAGTTAAACGCCGGAAATGCGATGTTCCGACACGCAGGAATTGGAATCTGCACATGTTGCAGCGTGTGTGGCAGCACCGCAGAGCCCTGCTGAAATACGGTAAGACATATAGCCTGGGATAAGTTGATCCAGAGGTGGTGCAGATCACGCTGCTGGAGTGGTGTCAGATCAAGGACCTATGCACCCTGCTACACAGTTTTGAAATGTCGACGAAGATGTTTAGCACTGGCAATGTCATTCTCAGCGTGACAATTCTGGTCATCTACATGATGGAGCACACTGTAATTATTATTCGGAGTCAGGTGTTGGGACAAGAGGAAGGGGAGGAAGTACAGGAGGAGTCATATGCGGAAGGGATAACAAGATCTACGAGGTCCAGATGGTCAGCGGCACCTATGCGGCAGTCATGGTGAGGGAGAGGGATTAACAAGGGCGCATAGTATCAGCAAAAAGTGTTGATGAAAGTGCAGGAGCCCATGAAGAAATGGAGGACGAACTGGCGATGGGCATGGAAGACTCAGCAGATGAGTGAGAGCTTGCTCACATTTCGGTTGTGCGAGGTTGTGGGTAGAGGGCAGAGGAAGGATGCACGATTCTCACCTCTCTGCCACCAACACACCAAGGACTTGGTCCTCCTGGATGCACAAGACACATGAGCGCCTTCTTGCTGCACTACCTACATGACCCTCGGATTGTATGAATTTGAAGTAATCCTGAATACTGGGTTGCCACACTGTTAGATCCCCGGTACAAGACAAAATTTGGCGAACTAATTCCTGCCATAGAAATAGACGCACGTATACAGGAGTATCTGCAGAATGTGGTACGCAATCTTAGATCTACTTTTCCACTAAACACCAGTGCTGCACAGAGTGAATCTCAACACTTTGTCATGGATAGGAGGAAATGGTCTTTTACTTGTCCACATCGGAGGGACCGAGGGATGGCTGCTGTGCTGAGATGGCGTTGAGTACGGTGTCCCTGCACAGTTGCACTTTTGGTCATATCCCAAAATGAGTTGAAAAAGGACAGATGCTGTTGGAAAGGGGAACAGGTGTGTTGGAAAGGGGAAAAAAATTTTGGTCCGTGGATTTGGTGGTTAAACAACTGTAACATTTGCTGAAGAAACAACATCTGTTACAGTGGGACTGGCAGATTTGGATAAAGTGGTATATAATCTGTGACCGCTATATAACAAAAATTAATAAGAAAAGAAAGAGAAAGGTATATATCACCTTCAGCAGTCAGTGTCCACCGTGCTCCCAGTTGGAAAAGGAGAGGTTGGCAACTTGAAGGTTTGGTGGAGGATACAGAGCTGTGTGGCTATGAAACTAATAGTAGCCTGAACCGAGTTAGACGCCATTCGGATCTGGAGACTGTGAGCCCTGTTAGCGTCACAGGGTCCACATGCCCACCCAGCCCAGGAACTCCCTGTTAACAACACAGGGGCCATTGAGTACGCTGACCGTGTGCGTAGGGGCCACACCTGTGGACAGCAGGCGCATCAGCAGCAGCAGGCCTGTTAATGCCACTGGGCTGCACAAGCAGGACTGTTAGGACAGGAGCTGGTCTTAACCGTTCTGCGTTACCAACTGTGGTGGTGGCCTGCATCCACCACCCTATCCCTGCCTACCTCTGGCCTAAAGCCGCAATGGGTTCAACACATGGAGGTGTGCTCTTTCGGAGCATAATAGAAGACTGCGCACCTCCTTGTTGGCTCCAGCCCCTTTTATAACCTGGGTCCGCCCCAAACCAGGGTGAACCACAATGCACCTCCTGGAGACAAAAGCAGAGTGACACGTCATGAGTGGCATAACTAGCGTCCTATTTGGAAACGCAACTTCAATGATGACCTCATGGCTGCCATGACCCAAACACCTCACCAGTCATCGTCTGACCATCAATAATGCGGTGACAAGTCATAGGTGTGGGCCTCTGCAAGCCATTTGGGAGGACACCTGATGCCCTGTGGTCTATATGGGACCCCCACATCAGGGCCAGGGCCAAAGAGTTCATTACCGGACCTAGTCTCTGATGCAGGAAGTGCCTGAGCATGCTCAGTAGCATGAAATACAGTCTCTGAAAAAAGACTATCAGCTTTAGCATGGTGTCTAGGCACAAAACAGGACTTAGACCCGGCACAGAATGCAAGCACCTGTGCAAAGAGGCTTTTCACACTTAGTGTGGGAGCATGCGCTGTATCCCGAAATGAAGACTTAGCGTCAGGAATGGCACAGTCAGGCTGAGCATACTCACTAGGCGAAACACTGTAATTATGCTGCAGCTGGGGTACATCGGCACACGCATGCGCACTAGCTGCCTCTCCACACTTAGACGTGGAGGGGAAATTTGTCTTGGAGATGCTGTCTATGAACAGAAGGAAAAGCTAAAGGAAGCCTGACTTTCTATCCCTCCGAATTATGAAATGCAGCAATGAATTCCATGAGTTTGCTATAACATTAGCGTAGCTAAATGTGCATGAGGGTGTGATGTAGAGGTGCTAGAAATAGCTTGTCACCAGTGGGGCACTAATGGAATACAACAGCCAGTTCTATGATGCCACAAAATGGCAGTATTTTGTGCTATCATTATAGCTTATTAAAAACAGAGCACGAGGTTGTCATGCAGAGGTGCTGCACATAGATTTGCAGTAGTGTGAATAGACAAAAGTACAATAGCCACGTTTAGGATACAACTAGGTACAGTGAGTGTTTGCTAGTATAATGGCTGAGTTTAAAAAAGTTTGAGTGTGCAATGCAGGCAGATGTCCTGCAAATATCGTTCCAATACTGTGAATTGACAAAAGTACAATAGCCACGTTTAGGATACAACTAGGTACAGTGAGTGTTTGCTAGTATAATGGCTGAGTTTAAAAAAGTTTGAGTGTGCAATGCAGGCAGACGTGCTGCAAATAACGTTCCAATACTGTGAATTGACAAAAGTACAATAGCCACGTTTAGGATACAACTAGGTACACTGAGTGTTTGCTACTATAAATGGCTGAGTTTAAAAAAGTTTGAGTGTGCAATGCAGGCAGACGTGCTGCAAATAACGTTCCAATACTGTGAATTGACAAAAGTACAATAGCCACGTTTAGGATACAACTAGGTACAGTGAGTGTTTGCTAGTATAATGGCTGAGTTTAAAAAAGTTAGAGTGTGCAATGCAGGCAGACGTGCTGCAAATAACGTTCCAATACTGTGAATAGACAAAAGTACAATAGCCACGTTTAGGATACAACTAGGTACACTGAGTGTTTGCTACTATAAATGGCTGAGTTTAAAAAAGTTTGAGTGTGCAATGCAGGCAGACGTGCTGCAAATAACGTTCCAATACTGTGAATTGACAAAAGTACAATAGCCACGTTTAGGATACAACTAGGTACACTGAGTGTTTGCTACTATAAATGGCTGAGTTTAAAAAAGTTTGAGTGTGCAATGCAGGCAGACGTGCTGCAAATAACGTTCCAATACTGTGAATTGACAAAAGTACAATAGCCACGTTTAGGATACAACTAGGTACAGTGAGTGTTTGCTAGTATAATGGCTGAGTTTAAAAAAGTTAGAGTGTGCAATGCAGGCAGACGTGCTGCAAATATCGTTCCAATACTGTGAATAGACAAAAGTAAAATAGCCACGTTTAGGATACAACTAGGTACACTGAGTGTTTGCTAGTATAATGGCTGAGTTTAAAAAAGTTAGAGTGTGCAATGCAGGCAGACGTGCTGCAAATAACGTTCCAATACTGTGAATAGACAAAAGTACAATAGCCACGTTTAGGATACAACTAGGTACACTGAGTGTTTGCTACTATAAATGGCTGAGTTTAAAAAAGTTTGAGTGTGCAATGCAGGCAGACGTGCTGCAAATAACGTTCCAATACTGTGAATTGACAAAAGTACAATAGCCACGTTTAGGATACAACTAGGTACAGTGAGTGTTTGCTAGTATAATGGCTGAGTTTAAAAAAGTTAGAGTGTGCAATGCAGGCAGACGTGCTGCAAATATCGTTCCAATACTGTGAATAGACAAAAGTAAAATAGCCACGTTTAGGATACAACTAGGTACACTGAGTGTTTGCTAGTATAATGGCTGAGTTTAAAAAAGTTAGAGTGTGCAATGCAGGCAGACGTGCTGCAAATAACGTTCCAATACTGTGAATAGACAAAAGTACAATAGCCACGTTTAGGATACAACTAGGTACACTGAGTGTTTGCTACTATAAATGGCTGAGTTTAAAAAAGTTTGAGTGTGCAATGCAGGCAGACGTGCTGCAAATAACGTTCCAATACTGTGAATTGACAAAAGTACAATAGCCACGTTTAGGATACAACTAGGTACAGTGAGTGTTTGCTAGTATAATGGCTGAGTTTAAAAAAGTTTGAGTGTGCAATGCAGGCAGACGTGCTGCAAATAACGTTCCAATACTGTGAATTGACAAAAGTACAATAGCCACGTTTAGGATACAACTAGGTACAGTGAGTGTTTGCTAGTATAATGGCTGAGTTTAAAAAAGTTTGAGTGTGCAATGCAGGCAGACGTGCTGCAAATAACGTTCCAATACTGTGAATTGACAAAAGTACAATAGCCACGTTTAGGATACAACTAGGTACACTGAGTGTTTGCTAGTATAATGGCTGAGTTTAAAAAAGTTAGAGTGTGCAATGCAGGCAGACGTGCTGCAAATAACGTTCCAATACTGTGAATAGACAAAAGTACAATAGCCACGTTTAGGATACAACTAGGTACACTGAGTGTTTGCTACTATAAATGGCTGAGTTTAAAAAAGTTTGAGTGTGCAATGCAGGCAGACGTGCTGCAAATAACGTTCCAATACTGTGAATTGACAAAAGTACAATAGCCACGTTTAGGATACAACTAGGTACACTGAGTGTTTGCTACTATAAATGGCTGAGTTTAAAAAAGTTTGAGTGTGCAATGCAGGCAGACGTGCTGCAAATAACGTTCCAATACTGTGAATTGACAAAAGTACAATAGCCACGTTTAGGATACAACTAGGTACACTGAGTGTTTGCTACTATAAATGGCTGAGTTTAAAAAAGTTTGAGTGTGCAATGCAGGCAGACGTGCTGCAAATAACGTTCCAATACTGTGAATTGACAAAAGTACAATAGCCACGTTTAGGATACAACTAGGTACACTGAGTGTTTGCTAGTATAATGGCTGAGTTTAAAAAAGTTAGAGTGTGCAATGCAGGCAGACGTGCTGCAAATATCGTTCCAATACTGTGAATAGACAAAAGTACAATAGCCACGTTTAGGATACAACTAGGTACACTGAGTGTTTGCTACTATAAATGGCTGAGTTTAAAAAAGTTAGAGTGTGCAATGCAGGCAGACGTGCTGCAAATATCGTTCCAATACTGTGAATAGACAAAAGTACAATAGCCACGTTTAGGATACAACTAGGTACACTGAGTGTTTGCTAGTATAATGGCTTAGTAACAATGAGTTGTAGTGTGCAATGCAGGCAGACGTGCTCTGCAAATGTCTTTGCACTAGTGGGACTATAGCAAAGTCCAATAGCCACGTTTAGGATGCCACTAGGTACACTGAGTGTTTGCTAGTAAAATTGCTTAGTTTAAAAAAGTTGGAGTGTGCAATGCAGGCAGATGTGCTCTGCTAATATCTTTGCACTAGTGGGACTATAGCAAAGTCCAATAGCCACGTATAGGATGCCACTAGGTACACTGAGTGTTTGCTAGTATAATGGCTTAGTTAAAATGAGTTTGAGTGTGCAATGCAGGCAGACGCGCTATGCAAATGTCTTTGCACTAGTGGGACTATAGCAAAGTCCAATAGCCACGTATAGGATGCCACTAGGTACACTGAGTGTTTGCTAGTATAATGGCTTGGTTTTAATGAGTTGGAGTGTGCAATGCAGGCAGACGCGCTCTGCAAATGTCTTTGCACTAGTGGGACTATAGCAAAGTCCAATAGCCACGTATAGGATGCCACTAGGTACACTGAGTGTTTGCTAGTATAATGGCTTGGTTAGAATGAGTTGTAGTGTGCAATGCAGGCAGATGTGCTCTGCTAATGTCTTTGCACTAGTGGGACTATAGCAAAGTCCAATAGCCACGTATAGGATGCCACTAGGTACACTGAGTGTTTGCTAGTATAATGGCTGAGTTTAAAAAAGTTAGAGTGTGCAATGCAGGCAGACGTGCTGCAAATATCGTTCCAATACTGTGAATAGACAAAAGTACAATAGCCACGTTTAGGATACAACTAGGTACACTGAGTGTTTGCTACTATAAATGGCTGAGTTTAAAAAAGTTTGAGTGTGCAATGCAGGCAGACGTGCTGCAAATAACGTTCCAATACTGTGAATTGACAAAAGTACAATAGCCACGTTTAGGATACAACTAGGTACACTGAGTGTTTGCTACTATAAATGGCTGAGTTTAAAAAAGTTAGAGTGTGCAATGCAGGCAGACGTGCTGCAAATATCGTTCCAATACTGTGAATAGACAAAAGTACAATAGCCACGTTTAGGATACAACTAGGTACACTGAGTGTTTGCTAGTATAATGGCTTAGTAACAATGAGTTGTAGTGTGCAATGCAGGCAGACGTGCTCTGCAAATGTCTTTGCACTAGTGGGACTATAGCAAAGTCCAATAGCCACGTTTAGGATGCCACTAGGTACACTGAGTGTTTGCTAGTAAAATTGCTTAGTTTAAAAAAGTTGGAGTGTGCAATGCAGGCAGATGTGCTCTGCTAATATCTTTGCACTAGTGGGACTATAGCAAAGTCCAATAGCCACGTATAGGATGCCACTAGGTACACTGAGTGTTTGCTAGTATAATGGCTTAGTTAAAATGAGTTTGAGTGTGCAATGCAGGCAGACGCGCTATGCAAATGTCTTTGCACTAGTGGGACTATAGCAAAGTCCAATAGCCACGTATAGGATGCCACTAGGTACACTGAGTGTTTGCTAGTATAATGGCTTGGTTTTAATGAGTTGGAGTGTGCAATGCAGGCAGACGCGCTCTGCAAATGTCTTTGCACTAGTGGGACTATAGCAAAGTCCAATAGCCACGTATAGGATGCCACTAGGTACACTGAGTGTTTGCTAGTATAATGGCTTGGTTAGAATGAGTTGTAGTGTGCAATGCAGGCAGATGTGCTCTGCTAATGTCTTTGCACTAGTGGGACTATAGCAAAGTCCAATAGCCACGTATAGGATGCCACTAGGTACACTGAGTGTTTGCTAGTATAATGGCTTAGTTAAAATGAGTTTGAGTGTGCAATGCAGGCAGACGCGCTATGCAAATGTCTTTGCACTAGTGGGACTATAGCAAAGTCCAATAGCCACGTATAGGATGCCACTAGGTACACTGAGTGTTTGCTAGTA
The DNA here is from genome assembly GCF_048569485.1 of Anomaloglossus baeobatrachus. Classification (NCBI taxonomy): domain Eukaryota; kingdom Metazoa; phylum Chordata; class Amphibia; order Anura; family Aromobatidae; genus Anomaloglossus; species Anomaloglossus baeobatrachus. Next base: position 414,559,686 of record NC_134354.1, on the reverse strand, counting down.
TAATGGCTTGGTTAGAATGAGTTGTAGTGTGCAATGCAGGCAGATGTGCTCTGCTAATGTCTTTGCACTAGTGGGACTATAGCAAAGTCCAATAGCCACGTATAGGATGCCACTAGGTACACTGAGTGTTTGCTAGTATAATGGCTTAGTTAAAATGAGTTTGAGTGTGCAATGCCGGCAGACGCGCTATGCAAATGTCTTTGCACTAGTGGGACTATAGCAAAGTCCAATAGCCACGTATAGGATGCCACTAGGTACACTGAGTGTTTGCTAGTATAATGGCTTGGTTTTAATGAGTTGGAGTGTGCAATGCAGGCAGACGCGCTCTGCAAATGTCTTTGCACTAGTGGGACTATAGCAAAGTCCAATAGCCACGTATAGGATGCCACTAGGTACACTGAGTGTTTGCTAGTATAATGGCTTGGTTAGAATGAGTTGTAGTGTGCAATGCAGGCAGACGCGCTCTGCAAATGTCTTTGCACTAGTGGGACTATAGCAAAGTCCAATAGCCACGTATAGGATGCCACTAGGTACACTGAGTGTTTGCTAGTATAATGGCTTGGTTAGAATGAGTTGTAGTGTGCAATGCAGGCAGACGCGCTCTGCAAATGTCTTTGCACTAGTGGGACTATAGCAAAGTCCAATAGCCACGTATAGGATGCCACTAGGTACACTGAGTGTTTGCTAGTATAATGGCTTAGTTATCAGTTGGAGTGTGCAGAGGACAAGAGGGTACAGTGGCAGGATTGTGGTGCTCTGGGTAGAGGAATGGAAGCCTGCCTTTCTATTCCCTCCTAATGGTGAAATGCAGGTAGGAAATCCCTGACCTGGGCTACACAGACGCTGTTGCTGTTTGCAGGACCTGTCACCTATGGCTCTCTGACCCTGCCGGTTGGAGCCCTTAAAAGGACTGCTATAAAGTGCTCTCCCTAAGCTGTCTAACGCTGTGTATGCAGTGCATACAGCTGTATCGGCTATAGGACTCAGGAAGACGGAGCTGCGACAGTGATGTCTGACACCAAAGACGCAGAAGGCAGATAATGGCGTCCGTGAAGAAAATGTCCGGTTTTATAATGCAGGGACATGTGACATGCAGATCCTATCACACATGCCGTTGCTTCTCTGGCTCAAAGTCCACTTAGCTGTGTGTGTGTCTGGGATTGGCTGACATGCTGGCCCGCCCCACAAGACGCGCGCGCTTAGGGAAGGAAGACAAGAAAAAAAAAAAAAAAAATGGCGATCGCCATTATAGAAACAGCAGTGATCTGAAGGCGCTGTTCACGCACACTATACACTGAAATGTGATAATAGTTTGATTCACAGAGTGACTTACACTATTACAGCAGAAACCAAGCTATGATTTAGCTGTTTTTTGGCTGCTAGAACCGTTCTCGAACGTTTCTAGAACTACCGAGCTTTTGCAAAAAGCTCGAGTTCTAGTTCGATCTAGAACATGCCCCAAAATCACTCGAGCCGCGAACTGGAGAACCACGAACCACGAACCGCGCTCAACTCTAGTAACTACCTTGCTCTGACTACTGAGGCCTATGCTAAACCCTATTGGGTGTGCACACTGGTAAAGGACTCCCAGTATTGCTAAGGGGGAATGAGTTCACTCTCGGGAGCTCAATGCTGCGATGCTCGATTGGCCCGTTGATGTGCACTTTCCTTCCAGGACAGGCAGGAACTTTTCTTTTTCCCCACTACCAACCTCAGGAGCTTCCCAGTCTGGTAATGACTGAATGGCTACCAGGGCTCTGTCACAGGTTGGCTCGCAATCTCTCCTCTCTCAGTCTGGCTCCACGCTTCTCTCCCAACCACTGTTCTTGGACACTTCTCAGGTGGTGTCTCCTCACTTACTCTCACAGGTGACCAGACTTCTCCTGTTCCCGCCATAAGTTCTTCTTCCACTTTTTCGCCTCTTCCCGCACTTTTTAGATAGGTTAGTCTAGCAACACAGTACAGCCGGCTAGTCTACAAAACACAGATCACTGGAGCACCATCTCTTAAAGTCACAGCTTGTCTAACTGCTCATAGGGGTAACAGCCTTACAGATGACCCAGGAGTCTCACAGAACTGAAAAATGAATGAAAATTCCTCACACAAGAATTCAAAGACTCGTGGCTGGCTGCAAAAAGTGATTTACAAGCTGGGATACTTGCCAAAGGGGGGTTACTAGGTACTTACCGACCGGGGAGCGAAGTGAAGCCAGCACACACAGGCAGGGCCATCGGTTCCCGACCAGGCTTTGACAATAGTCAAATCCAAGTGTGACCGGAACCCCAGGGGTTTCCTAACAGCCAGAGACCCGATAGAAAGCAACCGCCCATACCATGAGGGTATACAGCTACCGCCTACGGCTAGAGACCGAAGGGCCAGCGCCTGCGGGCAAATGGGCTCCTCCGACATCCATACACCGGGGAGCGGACTACCGTTGGGGATCCATCTTAGTCAAACAAGTACATAAAGGTGCAGGGAAAGACAGCCGCCATCACCTGTCCGGGAAGAGACACTGCAGCTGGCTGCGGGACCCATCCATCCTGCCGTTTGGTTTACCGAGGACTTTGTGCATCTCTTACTGAGTGAGTACTCCAGTGCCATCCGGCACCATGCCACGCTGTCCCTGCAACCCTGCACCTCACCAACCCTGCCTCCCCGTCACACCACCGGGCCCCGGAACAACCAACCGACCACTACTCACGGACGGGGAAAACAACATCCCAGCTGCTCCCTACCATCGCTCCCGGGATCCCCGTCACCAGCAGCGGTGGTGCCTACCTTCACCACAACCTGTGGGTGGCATCACAGACTAAGGGCGGCTTTGCACGTTGCAACATCGCACGTGCGATGTCGGTGGGGTCAAATCGAAAGTGACGCACATCCGGCGTCACTTTCGTCATCGTGTGTACATCCTAAATGATACGATTAACGAGCGCAAAAGCGTCGTTATTGTATCATCGGTGCAGGCTCTGACTTTTTCATAATTACGCTGCCGCGACAGGTACGATGCTGTTGCTCGTTCCTGCGGCAGCACACATTGCTGTGTGTAAAGCCGCAGGAGCGAGGAACATCTCATTACCTGCCGCCGGCGGCTATACGGAAGGAAGGAGGTGGGCGGTGATGTTTACATCCTGCTCATCTCCGCCCCTCCGCCGCTATTGGCCGCCTGCCGTGTGACGTCGCTATGACGCCGCACAACCTGCCCCCTTAGGAAGGAGGCGGGTCGCCGGTCAGAGCGACGGTCGCAGGGCAGGTGAGTGCATGTGAAGCTGGCATAGCGATAGTTTTCGTAACGCCAGCTATCACAAGATATCGTACCTGCGACGGGGGCGGGGACTATCGCGTGCGACATCGCAGCATCGGCTTGCGATGTTGCAACGTGCAAAGCCCGCCTAAATTCCCCAAACCAACCACCCCTTTCACTCACGGGCGAGGAGCGCCGCTTGAGTCCCCGGATCCGGCTTAACGCTCGAGCCACCGAGCAGCAGCAGCCGCAGCAGCGCCGGACCCGAGCGTTAGCGAGCGCGCAGCGGCGGCGTCCTCCACGCCCGCGACATCTGCATTGGCGAATTGCCCTTTTTTGTTAACTTAAATATGTAAAAGATAAAAATATTTTTTTTTCCTAGAATACAAAGGAAATGTGTCATCTTTAACTTTATCCATTTCAGAGATCATTCTTTCTTCAACTTGCTTAACTGTTCACAATAACAGTAATTGTGACCGGTATGCCCAAACTTTCCAAGTGGGAGAGTGCTGATATTCCAGTTGCAGTGTTTCTTCCCATCCACCAAAGGGGTGTCTGCGCTGCTGCAGTGTCTCCTCTCGTCCACCAGAGGGATGTCTGCGCAGTCTTGGAGGAGGGTTCTGTGAGGAGCAAGAGAGAGGAGGAGGAAAGAAGAAAACAGAGGGAGAGAGCGAGAGGGATCCTGAAGTGTGGTGGCCGACTTTTCCTGCGCTGGTCTGAGATTCCTGAACTGCTAAAGACAGTGTACTGATTGCTGTACGAATAGAGGCCACGCAGCTAAGTTCCAGCACTCATAGACTGTTGCCAGAGAGAGAGTAAACTGTGATCGGAGTGTTTTTTCTGGTTACCTCTGCCTTTCCACCTGGACTGCTGATTCTGCCCTGAGGTGATATGTTCCTGAGGCAATTCCCACTGGACTTATGATCCTTCCTTGAGGTGACCTGTCCGTGTGATTGCCACTGCCTTCTGGACTTGCTGCGGAGCTGAAAGCTGCCTGGATTTCCCCTTTGCACCTGAGACTTCCCTGGATCCATCCATTGGTCCTGCAAGTCCTGAGTTCGGGCCCGGCATATATTTTTCTATTTTTGCAGGCAAAGTGTGCACACACGTGGTAGTGGTTTTGGCACCGAAACGGTTAAGGTACGCTGCAGTCCCTTGCGCAAAACTGAACTTGAACTTCTGTTGTACCACTGCTAACAAGTGTTTAACCCTGGGTAATTTACTATTGTACACATGTATGAGGGTAGAGGGAGGGTAATAGAGGTATAAATAAGATTGTTAATCAGTGTGCTCGTCCAGAGACAGGTCCAAGTTGCACTCAGTAGCTTACACTCCTTATTAGTTTATAAGTGGTGTTCTAGCATTTTTTTAGGGTTTTCCTATTAGGTAAATTGTGTTCCGGTAGTTCCTGATATATTGGAAAGGGTCCCTAGACCAGCACACTGATCCTGGTTTTCGAGCCGGGTATGTATATAATTGTTTGCGGTAATTCTTAACTGTGATCCCAAGTTGCATTTCACACTTTCCAAATCTGCTTATAAAGAAAAAGAGTTTGCACTCAGCCCTAGCCTGGTCTCGTTCCTCGTTCGTGACCCGCTGTATCCTGGAAGCAACCTCTCAGTTCCACACATGTCACTGTATACAGAATGCCCTGACAACCCTTTTAATGCTTGCGCCAATAATTAGAAGATATGATGAGAACCATATGGCTGACAGTGAGGAGTGGAGCGTCCAGAGAGGTGACCAATAATGTGAGTGCAAGTTTTTGCTTTATTCTTCACATATTACGTTTATTCTGGAGAGACCGAGGAAAATCTGTGTAAACAGGCAACTTAGAATTGTGTCTGATTCGCTCATCTAGGTTTCATGTTATAAAATGGCATATATATATTATGTTGTACTTTGTATACTAGATCCCTCTGAATACAGCAGTATAGTCAACTACTCTACTATCTACAACAAAAAGGTATTAAAAATCCATGTCATGATTACTGTATAATCTTTTTTGAAAGTGTGAAAGCCTATGCCGATGTGGCCTGATGGACAGCTCATAAGTGCAATCTTCAACGCTGATGAATCTCCAAGTCAACTCTTCCACAGCTCCGCATTGTCCATGCTTTCTACTGATGGAGTGATCGCACACTTAATACAAGGCACAGTGTTCTGTCGGAAGAAGTAAGTGGAGAATAATGAGTTCTCTCACTGTTTAGTTGGACAGAATAATAGAATTTTACAGCCGTTCGAATGTAGATTTTCAAGGTAAGTACAACCGCCTCGTCAGATCTAAATATCTCTGTGTTTGTGTATACAATTCTTATAAAATCAGTACATACGTGGCCCTGCACAATAAAGGTATTTTAGAACTCATGATAAATATTTTTTCGATGGTTAGAACGAGAACAAGACTGGGAGTTAAGCATTCTCTTCCTATCTCATTTTAACATGGCTTCCTAGCTGTATGTTTGTTTAAGTGTCTATGTGACAGTCTCAGGGGAAGAGGCAGCAGTGTACTATTCTATCCATCCTGCAAAGACCTTGATAAACTGCAACTGCCAAAATGACTCCAGAGCTAGAGAATGCAGGATGAGCTGGTGACAAACCTCCCATGGATCCTCCTCTCATAACACAGCCCAACGTCTTCTATTAAATACAAATGTATTCCAGTAAGAGCAAGCTGTCACGCCTGGCTTGGCTGCTGCTCTGATGTCGTGCAGACTTCTGAAATAGGTGTCAGAGAGATCCTTGCTCATGTTAAAGGGAGCGAGTGGGGCAGAATGGATGGGGGAAATATTTTGACGATAAAGAAAGATTGCAAAATATGTGATCTTGTCATATATATACATATGCATATATATATATATATATATATATATACAGAGCACAGCTGTATACGTTTATGAATATAAACAAAGCATATATATATATTTATATATAATATATATATATATATATATATATATATATATATATATATATATATATATATATATATATATATATATATATATACAGTGCCTACAAGTAGTATTCAACCCCCTGCAGATTTAGCAGGTTTACACATTCGGAATTAACTTGGCATTGTGACATTTGGACTGTAGATCAGCCTGGAAGTGTGAAATGTACTGCAGCAAAAAAGAATGTTATTTCTTTTTTTTTTTTTTTTTTTTTAAATTGTGAAAAGTTTATTCAGAGGATCATTTATTATTAAACCCCTCAAACCACAAGAATTCTGTTTGGTTCCCCTAAAGTATTAAGAAGTATTTCAGGCACAAAGAACAATGGGCTTCACATGTTTGGATTAATTATCTCTTTTTCCAGCCTTTTCTGACTAATTAAGACCCTCCCCAAACTTGTGAACAGCACTCATACTTGGTCAACATGGGAAAGACAAAGGAGCATTCCAAGGCCATCAGAGACAAGATCGTGGAGGGTCACAAGGCTGGCAAGGGGTACAAAACCCTTTCCAAGGAGTTGGGCCTACCTGTCTCCACTGTTGGGAGCATCATCCGGAAGTGGAAGGCTTATGGAACTACTGTTAGCCTTCCACGGCCTGGACAGCCTTTGAAAGTTTCCACCCGTGCCGAGGCCAGGCTTGTCCGAAGAGTCAAGGCTAACCCAAGGACAACAAGGAAGGAGCTCTGGGAAGATCTCATGGCAGTGGGGACATTGGTTTCAGTCAATACCATAAGTAATGTACTCCACCGCAATGGTCTCCGTTCCAGACGAGCCCGTAAGGTACCTTTACTTTCAAAGCGTCATGTCAAGGCTTGTCTACAGTTTGCTCATGATCACTTGGAGGACTCTGAGACAGACTGGTTCAAGGTTCTCTGGTCTGATGAGACCAAGATCGAGATCTTTGGTGCCAACCACACACGTGAAGTTTGGAGACTGGACGGCACTGCATACGACCCCAAGAATACCATCCCTACAGTCAAGCATGGTGGTGGCAGCATCATGCTGTGGGGCTGTTTCTCAGCCAAGGGGCCTGGCCATCTGGTCCGCATCCATGGGAAGATGGATAGCACGGCCTACCTGGAGATTTTGGCCAAGAACCTCCGCTCCTCCATCAAGGATCTTAAGATGGGTCGTCATTTCATCTTCCAACAAGACAACGACACAAAGCACACAGCCAAGAAAACCAAGGCCTGGTTCAAGAGGGAAAAAATCAAGGTGTTGCAGTGGCCTAGTCAGTCTCCTGACCTTAACCCAATTGAAAACTTGTGGAAGGAGCTCAAGATTAAAGTCCACATTAGACACCCAAAGAACCTAGATAACTTGGAGGAGATCTGCATGGAGGAGTGGGCCAAGATAACTAAAGAGACCTGTGCCGGCCTGATCAGGTCTTATAAAAGACGATTATTAGCTGTAATTGCAAACAAGGGTTATTCCACAAAAATATTAAACCTAGGGGTTGAATAATAATTGACCCACACTTTTATGTTGAAAATTTATTAAAATTTAACTGAGCAACATAACTTGTTGGTTTGTAAGATTTATGCATCTGTTAATAAATCCTGCTCTTGTTTGAAGTTTGCAGGCTCTAACTTATTTGCATCTTGTCAAACCTGCTAAATCTGCAGGGGGTTGAACACTACTTGTAGGCACTGTATATACAGTTAGGTCCAGAAAAATTTGGACAGTGACACAATTTTCGCGAGTTGGGCTCTGCATGCCACCACATTGGATTTGAAATGAAATCTCTACAACAGAATTCAAGTGCAGATTGTAACGTTTAATTTCAAGCTTTGAACAAAAATATCTGATATAAATTGTAGGAATTATACACATTTCTTTACAAACACTCCACATTTTAGGAGGTCAAAAGTAATTGGACAAATAAACCAAACCCAAACAAAATATTTTTATTTTCAATATTTTGTTGCGAATCCTTTGGAGGCAATCACTGCCTTAAGTCTGGAACCCATGGACATCACCAAACGCTGGGTTTCCTCCTTCTTAATGCTTTGCCAGGCCTTTACAGCCGCAGCCTTCAGGTCTTGCTTGTTTGTGGGTCTTTCCGTCTTAAGTCTGGATTTGAGCAAGTGAAATACATGCTCAATTGGGTTAAGATCTGGTGATTGACTTGGCCATTGCAGAAGGTTCCACTTTTTTGCACTCATAAACTCCTGGGTAGCTTTGGCTGTATGCTTGGGGTCATTGTCCATCTGTACTATGAAGCGCCGTCCGATCAACTTTGCGGCATTTGGCTGAATCTGGGCTGAAAGTATATCCCGGTACACTTCAGAATTCATCCGGCTACTCTTGTCTGCTGTTATGTCATCAATAAACACAAGTGACTCAGTGCCATTGAAAGCCATGCATGCCCATGCCATCACGTTGCCTCCACCATGTTTTACAGAGGATGTGGTGTGCCTTGGATCATGTGCCGTTCCCTTTCTTCTCCAAACTTTTTTCTTCCCATCATTCTGGTACAGGTTGATCTTTGTCTCATCTGTCCATAGAATACTTTTCCAGAACTGAGCTGGCTTCATGAGGTGTTTTTCAGCAAATTTAACTCTGGCCTGTCTATTTTTGGAATTGATGAATGGTTTGCATCTAGATGTGAACCCTTTGTATTTACTTTCATGGAGTCTTCTCTTTACTGTTGACTTAGAGACAGATACACCTACTTCACTGAGAGTGTTCTGGACTTCAGTTGATGTTGTGAACGGGTTCTTCTTCACCAAAGAAAGTATGCGGCGATCATCCACCACTGTTGTCATCCGTGGACGCCCAGGCCTTTTTGAGTTCCCAAGCTCACCAGTCAATTCCTTTTTTCTCAGAATGTACCCGACTGTTGATTTTGCTACTCCAAGCATGTCTGCTATCTCTCTGATGGATTTTTTTTTTTTTTTCAGCCTCAGGATGTTCTGCTTCACCTCAATTGAGAGTTCCTTAGACCGCATGTTGTCTGCTCACAGCAACAGCTTCGAAATGCAAAACCACACACCTGTAATCAACTCCAGACCTTTTAACTACTTCATTGATTACAGGTTAATGAGGGAGATGCCTTCAGAGTTAATTGCAGCCCTTAGAGTCCCTTGTCCAATTACTTTTGGTCCCTTGAAAAAGAGGAGGCTATGCATTACAGAGCTATGATTCCTAAACCCTTTCTCCGATTTGGATGTGAAAACTCTCATATTGCAGCTGGGAGTGTGCACTTTCAGCCCATATTATATATATAATTGTATTTCTGAACATGTTTTTGTAAACAGCTAAAATAACAAAACTTGTGTCACTGTCCAAATATTTCTGGACCTAACTGTAGGTCCAGAAGGATTTTAACCAAAACATATTCAAGGTACAGTCAAATAATCCTTATGGGCTTAAAGTGCAGACTCTTAACTTTAATTTGGTGGTTATTTAATTTACATCCTATATGGAGTAGGGGTTTTGAAATTACAGTTATTTAATATGTAGCTGCTGCTTTTTCACGGGACCAAAAGTAATCGAACAGTTGTCTCAAATGCTCTATCTATAATCGGCTGCATGGGATATTCTCTTGTTAAGCCATAATCATTAAGTAGGTAAAAGGTATGGAGCTGATTCCAGGTGTGACATTTACATTTAGAGGCTATTGTTGTGAATTCACATTAGGTCAAAGGAGCTCTCAATGGAAGAGAAACATCATTAGGCTGAAAAAAAAAGAAGAAATCCATCGTAGAGATAGCAGATATAGCTAGGAGTGGCCAAATCAACAGTTTGGTGGATAATCACAGAATCCTTTCCGTGGTGGACAAAAAGCCCTTCACCACATCCACCTAAGTGAAGAACACTCTGCAAGAATTAGGTACTTCAGTATCTTAGCCTTCCATAAAGAGTAGACTTTATAAGAATAAATAAAGGTTGACAGGATGGCACTTCACATTACAGATGAACAATGACTGAAAACATAAAGTAAAAGCAACCCAGGAGATTTTTAAGGCAAAGTATTGGAATATGCTGCAATGGCTGAGTCAATCACCAGATCTCAACCACATCAAGCATACATTGCTCATGCTTAAGATAAAACATAACGCAGAAAAACCCACAAACAACTACTGAAGTCAATTGGACCTAACTATATATATATATATATATATATATATATATATATATAAAGTTTATTTATATAGTGCCAACATATTCCGCAGCACTTTACTATCAGGTGGGGGGTTGTACAGACAAAAATAAAACGAAATAGTACAACAGCTATAGTAGGAATGAGGGCCCTGCTCAAAAGCTTGCAATCTATGGGGAAGAAGGGGGACACAAAAGGTGGCCCGATTCTAACGTATGGGTAGTCTAGAGTATGTATGTAGGTTAGCAGATTGAATAATAAGGTAATGACTTGGACTGGATGGGTTAGGTTTAATGTAGTATTCTTATAATTGTTTATTGGTTTTAAAATGACACACAACAGAAGGAAACGTTTTCCAGGTGTGTGTGTGTGTTCAGTGTATACATGCGGAGGGCAGCGTGTGGGGGGTAATGTGTGCGGGGGGTAGAGTGCGGGGGGGTGGAGCGGAGCGGGGCCATGGCACTGAGGACGTCAGTGCTGGGGACTGCATGGTTGGGGACAGGTGAATATTCGTGTGTGTGTGTGTGTGTGTGTGTGCTCAGTCTATAAATGCGGAGGGTGGAGTGCAGTAGGGGGGTGGAGCCGAGCGGGGTAATATGTGCGGGAGGTGGAGGTGAGTGGTGGGTATGTGTCGGCTGGGTTGCCAGTGTGGGCTCCCGGGGGTGCAGCACTCACCGGGGAGTTGGGGCACCATGTGGATGCGGGGAAAAGTGTTAGGCGTTGTCCTGTCGGCCCGTAGTTTGGGTTGTTAAGTTAGGCTCCTTGCACACATAGCCAGGGTAAATATCGAGTAACTAAGAAAAGCATTTTGCTTGGTTACCCGCTATTTACCTTGGTTACCAGTGCACACCGCTTAGTGCTGGCTCCTTGCACATGTAGCCAGGATAAATATCAGGTAACTAAGCAAAGCGCTTTGCTTGGTTACCCGATACTTACCTTGGTTTCCAGCGTACACCACTTAGCGCTGGCTCCTTGCACATGTAGCCAGGGTAAATATCAGGTAACTAAGCAAAGCACTTTGCTTGGTTACCCGATATTTACCTTGGTTACCAGCGTACACCGCTTAGCACTGGATCTGTGCACACGTAGCCAGGGTAAATATCGGGTAACTAAGCAAAGCACTTTGCTTGGTTACCCGATATTTCCCTTAATTACCAGCGTACCCCGATTAGCGCTGGCTCCTTGCACACGTAACCAGGGTAAATATCAGGTAACTAAGCAAAGCGCTTTGCTTGGTTACCAGATATTTATCTTGGTTACCAGCATACACCGCTTAGTGCTGGATCCCTGCACACGTAGCTAGGGTAAATATAAGGTAACTAAGCAAAGCGCTTTGCTTGGTTACCCAATATTTACCTTGGTTACCAGCGTACACCGCTTAGCGCTCCCTCCTTACACACGTAGCCAGGGTAAATATAGGGTAACTAAGCAAAGCGCTTTGCTTGGTTACCCAATATTTACCTTGGTTATCAGCGTACACCGCTTAGTGCTGGATCCCTGGACACATATCCAGTGTAAATATCAGGTAACTAAGCAAAGCGCTTTGCTTGGTTACCCGAGTTTTTCCTTGGTTGCCAGCGAACACCGCTTAGCACTGGCTCCCTGCACACGTAGCCAGGGTAAATTTCGGGTAACTAAGCAAACCGTTTTGCTTAGTAACCCGATGTGTACCCTGGTTACGTGTGCAGGGAGCCTTAGCTGAGCCGTTGGTCACAGGCTCTACAGGGCAAGCGCTGTGGCGATGGTTGTCACTGTAATGACATCATTTTGGAGCAAGACAGACAGACAGAATAAGGCAATTATATATATATATATATATATATATATATACTCAAAAATTATATATACTCAAAAATTTGGGAGGAAAATGAGGGGTGCATCTTATAATTTGAATGTAGGGGGGAGGTGGAGAGGGGTCACTGAAGATGCTGCAGGCGCGGGTGCTGTGTTGCGGGCTTTCTGCGGACTGTGCACTGTGCGGGTGGTGCACTGTGCTGTGGGCTGTGCTGCGGGCTGTGAGGCAGGAATTGCCATTTTAAAAATGTCAGCGGTGCGAGCTTCAAATATTGGCCCCTGGAGTCGGCGCGTGCGCAGATTGAGCTCTCGGCTCAATATCTTATCTGCACACGCTTTGCCTCTAGCCTATCGATCTCCTTGCAGTGGACTTAAGGAAAATGGCATCAGGAGGTGGCGCATGAGCAGATGATATCTCGGCTTGTCAAAAGGGAACACATAGACCAGTATGCATGACATATATACCATGTATACAGGGATGATTAATAACAAAGAAGGGAGGGCACTAAAGGAAATAAAATGGAGAATATAGGGGATCTAAACCACTTAGCACATTAGAAAAATCAGAAGCAACGACAAGAAGAAGGAATGTGCAAAAAAGTGGGATCACCAGATAAATATTGTTCAAAAATATCTTTATTTAGACATAGACACAAGTACCACATGTAAATAAAAACAATTAAAAAAGCATACAGCTTAAAAATACACACACTGAGGGTGCCAGTGGTAGGACACCCAAAGATAACCTCAAGACCCTCAAAAAGCCAAAACCCCACTAAAGATGGAATGGTAAATTAAGTAATGTTAGGGAAAAATCCAGAGATACAAATCACCAAGGATATATGTTGTGTCCCTGGACCAGGACAGCCAGCATGACAGAGAATGGTAGACAAAAGTCAGGCTGACATGCCACGGTCAAAACCAGGATAGGCTGGCCATGCAGGATTGAAATAGCACATAACAATATCAGCAATAAAAATATAGTGCTGAGCACAAATAGAAGAGCCAATACTACCTACAGATGGACACACAGGGGGTTAAAGGCATAGCATGGAGGGAAGAGGTGCAAGCCCCACGCGTATCGCTACAGACAAAGTGTAGCTTCCTCAGGGGAGATGTGTGGTGTGGGAAACAACGTGCCTTTTTATACTACAACGTAATTACAAAATTGCCTACCAGCATGTGGAGATGAGGTCAGGAGATAGTGCCATGGAAACAGAGGACGCCCGGTGGAGGCTGCCATATTGCCACGTGATCCCAGTCACATGGGTAAACAAAGCCATGCAGGATCGCATGTGCGCATGCGTTAGAGAAATATCAGGAGTAGCGATCGGTATGACGAATCCCACCAGATGCGTAATTTACGTAATATGCGCATGCGCAGTAGGCTAAAGCGCTAAAAGCTATGGAGAACTGAAATAAGCAGCCAATACGCTTGCGCAGAACACTACAGCGCTACAGATAAAATAGCCCAGATGCTGCACGCGCAGTGAACTGCAATATTAGATGAAACTGAGTGCAGTGGGTCCATTTAGGCAGATTTCAACATAGCAGTCAGTGATATACAGAAGGCTACAATAGTATGACAACCTTATTTCAGCTATTCAAGACACTGTGCCAGTCATACAGAAATACATAAATACATATGACATGTGTTACACAATATCACAATATCACATGTCAACAGGTTTTATTCTGTGCTGAAAAATCACGAGATGTTAATGGAACCAGGTGAAAAAAGGTGCATACATGCAAATATATGTACAAATACACCCACGCCCATAGACCTACATATATGTGTATACACACATAAGCATAAGGGCAAATATGTACCATCCATCCTGCAGTTACAAGCAGGCTTAAACTCCAAAGTAATACACATATAGACCCAGGAAAGCAGCCACCACAGACATTCATTACCCAAAAAAAGACCCATAAAGACTGGGCCACGTGGCAATAGAGGGGAGAGAAAGAAGGAGGGAAGAGAAAACACCATGGCAATCAGAGGTCTCGGAGGCCCGTTGTGGCAGGGCATACTCCTTTAAATAACTCATCTAGGGATTTGTCATCGAGTGATTTTTTGTCCTCGGACACCAGCGATCGAGAAGGACCACCAGACGAGGGAGACACAAATCTACCAAACACATCAGGGGGGTTGCTGAATCTAACAAAACGCAAACAATGGCTTCCAACGTCCAACAGAGTGACTAGGCACAACAACAAGAAGAAATGGTGACAGAACAGGGGGCGGTATGCGCTGATTCAGAAGTTGTCTCACAAGGTAACTTACAGATTATCAATCTGACTGATTATCCTCTTTCTGACGATGAAGTGAGCCTTTTGTCCAAAGGCCTCTCCTTTTCGCCTACTAAAATTTTGGACAAATTTGAGCTCACTAAAGATGTATACCTTTTCTGCAGGCAATTGGTTTTTAAACTTCTGTACCATCAACCAGGGGTCATTGATACTTTGCCTGCGGAGGATAGACAAGTGTTCCGAGACCTGTTGGAACTTTTGGAAGAAAGTGGGAATCCTGGAGGTAAGAAGATTCCGTTTACATCACGTATCCCGTCTCAGGCCACTCCCTCATTCTCTCTGTTCCCGGCAGTGCAAATTTTCTATGAGACTATGTGTCGTGACATACAAAAACTTAAGTCTGTTCCCTTTCAACAGAACAACCTCACTGCTGCAGAACAGAGAGCTTTGTCTGGTCTCAAAAAGAACAATACTTTTATTGTTCGAGAAGCGGACAAGGGAGGAAATGTGGTGTTGTGGCCTGTTGACTTGTATACCAGGGAAGCGCATAGGCAGCTTAGGAATTCAACTTTCTACGCAATTCTTCCCTCGGATCCCACCGATTCCTATAAAGAACGTTTGGATAGACTTTTGGGCCGAGCCTTTGATTTGGGTATCATCTCCAAGCGTGAAAGAGATTTTCTCACAACATGTTTTCCTATCACCCCCACGTTCTATATGCTCCCCAAGGTCCACAAGTCCTTGGTGGATCCACCTGGCAGGCCAATAATCTCGGGCATAGGGGGTCTGTATGAACAAGCTTGTGTATACCTCGACTTTTACCTGCAGCCTTATGTGTTTGCTCTTGACTCCTACATTAGGGACTCATCACATCTTATTACCCAATTGGAGCAAGTGGAACTACATGCTGGTACTCTGTTGGTCACCATGGACGTTGAGTCATTGTACACCTGCATCGAACATGATTTGGGCATCCGGGCGGTCACCTACTTCTTCGATCAACGGTCAACAGGTGATAGAAAGCATGATTCCTTTCTTTTGGATTTGTTACAACTAGTCCTACAGAATAGTTTTTTTGTTTTTGACCATGTTTTCTACAAGCAGGTCTCTGGGACCGCGATGGGTGCCCTTTGTGCCCCCTCCTATGCCAACCTATTTTTGGGTTGGTGGGAGGGGACACATGTGGCACTCACCGCCTCCTTTCAGCACAATGTGGCAAAGTGGTACAGATATATCGACGATGTCTTGTTGTTTTGGACAGGTGACCGTCCGTCTTGTGAAAAATTCATCGCTCAGCTCAACGACAATCCGTGGCATATCAGGCTCTCATCAAATATCTCAACCATCTCTGTGGACTTCCTCGATTTGAAGATCTCTTTGGAAGAAAATCGTATTGTTACCTCTCTTTTTCGGAAACAGACTGCGACCAACAGTGTATTACATTATACATCTTTTCATCCCAGGCATGTGCGGGATGGCATACCCAAGGGCCAATTCCTTCGGGTACGCCGCAATTGCACCAATCTCACCACCTTCAGGAATGAAGCACAGGATCTTACCACACGCTTTCCTTCAAGAGGGTATCCACGTAAGGTGGTTTCCAAAGCTTTTCAGCACTCTGCCAATATCCCAAGGTCCGATACCTTTCGGGGCAAACAACGTAGCGAGCCATGTACCATCAACCTTATAACTGCGTATAACAACCATTGGGATAAGATTTGGCGAATATTGGAGAAAAATTGGGACATTCTTCTCAGTGAGCCCAGGTTGGTTCCATTTATTAGTACTCGCCCCAAACTCACTGCAAAACGGGCTAGAAATTTGAAAGACATTCTTTCTTCAAGCCATTTTCAAAGACCCACCACTTCCTTGGGTCGAGGGCATAAATTGGTCGGCTCCTTTTCTTGTGGAGACTGTACCATTTGCCCCTTTATGGCTGCTAAGAGATGTATTGAAATTTCTATCTTTCCAGGGACTATAACGACTAAACTTTATTCCAACTGTCGGACGAAGAACGTGGTCTATCTCCTTTTATGTGGCTGTCCAAAACTATATGTTGGACAGACCACTCAGGAATTGCGACGGCGGATACAGCATCATTTCTCGGACATTGGACGGGCAAAGAAAGATCAAGCCCAAGGTAAGCCTATCACATCTGTGGCCAAACATTTTTTAGATTTACATAACAGTTCTCTTCGGGGTGTCCAGATCTTGGTGTTGGAATCCGTGTCCTCTAACATTCGTGGGGGTAGATTATCAGATGAACTGCTAAGAAGAGAGGCAAGATGGATTTACCAACTACGGAGCCTCTCTCCTAATGGACTCAACGAGGAACTCTTATTCACAGGTTTCTACAAGAAATAAAAATGCTCACTGAATCCTTTTGGCCCTGTCTGGCCAGCACTATTGACGATGGTCCTTATATTGTATATCACTATTGGGCCTCTGTCTATGCTGCTGCCCTGTTTCGGCATTTATGTTCAGTTCAGGGGTGGTTTACATTCTTCAATTTGGATGGGTTTCCTTCACCCCCTTTTTTTTGGGGTGGATGGTCCGTCCTTTGGGTGTTGTCTTTGGTTTTCTTTGTGCCATAGTGTGGTTCTCTTGTTTTTTTGTATGTTTACTGATTTATTACATTTTTCAGATGAATATATTTGAAGACTGGTCTGAACCAATATGGCGGATTGTTGGATTATCCAAGGATTGAATATCTATAGACTTGAGAAGAAGACCGTTTAACCACTTGGGGGCACATTTGCATCTTAAGAAGAAATGAACCGAACTTATACGTATAAGTGTTTTGACTGTCCTATATGTAGGATCTCTACAATCATACATTTTTGTCTGATTGATTATATTAGGGCATGCAATTCTAACTGTTTGGTGGTGTTATACCCTAAGAGAATAACGGATTGAAGATGCCTGTTTTTTGTATATGTATGAATTATCAACTATGTCAGTTTATAGGTCCGTACTGTTTGTCTTGGGTATCTTGACATATGTTTTCCCAGTCTTATTCTGGGGAGAATCTCAGCCCTGATTTGTTTTCTCTTCCCTCTTTCTTTCTCTTCCCTCTATTGCCACGTGGCCCAGTCTTTATGGGTCTTTTTTTGGGTAATGAATGTCTGTGGTGGCTGCTTTCCTGGGTCTATATGTGTATTACTTTGGAGTTTAAGCCTGCTTGTAACTGCAGGATGGATGGTACATATTTGCCCTTATGCTTATGTGTGTATACACATATATGTAGGTCTATGGGCGTGGGTGTATTTGTACATATATTTGCATGTATGCACCTTTTTTCACCTGGTTCAATTAACATCTCGTGATTTTTCAGCACAGAATAAAACCTGTTGACATGTGATATTGTGATATTGTGTAACACATGTCATATGTATTTATGTATTTCTGTATGACTGGCACAGTGTCTTGAATAGCTGAAATAAGGTTGTCATACTATTGTAGCCTTCTGTATATCACTGACTGCTATGTTGAAATCTGCCTAAATGGACCCACTGCACTCAGTTTCATCTAATATTGCAGTTCACTGCGCGTGCGGCATCTGGGCTATTTTATCTGTAGCACTGTAGCGTTCTGCGCAAGCGTATTGGCTGCTTATTTCAGTTCTCCATAGCTTTTAGCGCTTTAGCCTACTGCGCATGCGCATATTACGTAAATTACGCATCTGGTGGGATTCGTCATACCGATCGCTACTCCTGATATTTCTCTAACCTCATCTCCACATGCTGGTAGGCAATTTTGTAATTACGTTGTAGTATAAAAAGGCACGTTGTTTCCCACACCACACATCTCCCCTGAGGAAGCTACACTTTGTAGCGATACGCGTGGGGCTGGCACCTCTTCCCTCCATGCTATGCCTTTAACCCCCTGTGTGTCCATCTGTAGGTAGTATTGGCTCTTCTATTTGTGCTCAGCACTATATTTTTATTGCTGATATTGTTATGTGCTATTTCAATCCTGCATGGCCAGCCTATCCTGGTTTTGACCGTGGCATGTCAGCCTGACTTTTGTCTACCATTCTCTGTCATGCTGGCTGTCCTGGTCCAGGGGCACGACATATATCCTTGGTGATTTGTATCTCTGGATTTTTCCCTAACATTACTTAATTTACCATTCCATCTTTAGTGGGGTTTTGGCTTTTTGAGGGTCTTGAGGTTATCTTTGGGTGTCATACCACTGGCACCCTCAGTGTGTGTATTTTTAAGCTGTATGCTTTTTTAATTGTTTTTATTTACATGTGGTACTTGTGTCTATGTCTAAATAAAGATATTTTTGTACAATATTTATCTGGTGATCCCACTTTTTTGCACATTCCTTCTTCTTGTCGTTGCTTCATGTATACAGGGATGGGCTCAGGATGATTATGTATATACCAGGATGGGCTCAGGATCAAGGACATATATACCAGGATAGGAAACATATATACAGGATGTATATGATATATAACAGGATGACGAAGACATATAACAGGATGAGGACCATTTAAACCATGTATACCAAGATGGGGACCATGTATACCAGGATGGGGGCATATATACCAGGATATCAGACATATATACCAAGATGAGGATCATTAATACCAGGTTGGGCCCAGGATGAGGACCATATATACCAGGATGGGGACCATGTATAACAGGATGGGCCCAGGATAAGGAACATTTTTACCAGGATAAGCCCAGGACGAGGACACATATACCAGGATGGCCTTAGGATGGGGTGACAAAAACACCATACATATATACTAGTATGGGAGATATATACCAGAATGGGAACTAGATATACCATGTATACTAGGAAGGATAAAATACATGAAAATTTAACAAACCCTCCCGGTAGGTCTATAGTATATGGGGTTAATTATGGATTCCAGTAGATTGCTATTTAAATTGATGGTTATGCGCAAAACATTGTTAGGAAACTTCCTAACTGCCTTCGTAGAGAAATGAATGATTTTTTTATGAGATTGGGGAAAATTGATCTTACACATGTTAAATTCCTGTGCACATTTGACACATCCTGATTCTAACTATGGCAATCTCTTTAAAGATATGCCAAGGTTTATTTATATGAAGGGGAAAATGCTGGCTAATAATCTGGTGCATTCAGTCATTAATTCCCCAAAAGTGTCTAGACAAACTTTTCTGAAGCCATGTAGAACTGGTACATTTTCTTGTTTAAACTGCCAAAAATGGCAATGCGATTATAAAAGAGGAAAAGGGCAATAGAATTCAAATGAAAGGCCTTTTTCAGTGTAATACAAATAATATGGTGTACTTCTTGAAGTGTCCATGTGGCATGGTCTATGCTGGGCAGATATCCCATAATATACAAAAAATTGCATCACTGAAAACTGATCTGCTATTGAACAATATGGATAGAGATTGAAAAACTAAAAGAGCGAGGAATGGGCGAAGTGTAGGAAAGATAAAGATCTCAGGAATGGTAAGTAGGGATGATCGAATACTTCGATTATTCGGCTTTGCAATATTTTCCGAATACCTCGCTGCTATTCGACTATTTGCGAATATTCGATACTATCCAGTACTATTCGGGCTTCCCATAGTCTTAAATTGCGCATCAAATAGTCGAATAGCGGCGAGGTATTCGGAAAATATTCGCAAAGCTGAATATTTGAGGTGTTCGATCATCCCTAATAGTAAGGTCTTTAATGAAACATCAGTGGCTACACATTTTTGGGATTTCAAACATACCATAGCCGAGCCTAAATGGTTGGTACTTGTGGAAGTTTGTTGTCTGGATAGGATGCAAGTAAAGAAAAAATTACTTTAGAAGGAGGTCTTTTGAATATACACCCTAATGCTTTTGGCACCAAAAGGGTTAAGGTGTGCAACTTCAATCTGTTCCTTTTTTAATAGCAAGTCCTAAATCTATTTAATTCCCACAATCCTGATTGTAAATTTATTCTTGTGACTAATGGTTTTTAATACTTTTTAGAGGATGCGTGTTAACTTTTGATTGGAGGGCACTTGGTATATATATACCCGAAAGATGAAGATGATTGCCAGCTTGAGAAAGGGAGCGTGCCATCGAAACGTCGCTCTTGATTTGAGATTTAGTCAGTGTAGCCGGTACTCATCACAGCCTCTAAAACATCTGTAAAACATCCTTAAGGATGTTGGATTCCACCAAACTATGAGGACTTGACACTCACACTCCATGGTTTAGCTTGTGGATGTTTCTATTACAGACTTTCCTGCTGCACTTCCGACCAAAGGGTGATTATAACCTGGAGTCTTAATGCTGATGCACCTGTGGATAAGCCTGGTAAGTTGGTGTGATAAGGGATCCATAACTGATTGTGGAGGCTTTGATCTAAGAAATATTTATGTGCTATAATAATTGGCGGAATGACACTGATTGGACTATGTATATTTGTGTGAAGATACACATATGGAGCTGCACATGTAGAAATTAGGAAGTAGCAGACGCTGCAAGAGATTTTTGGCCAAATGTGCAATATAAAGACTTGATACTCTGAATCTTTCTGCAATAAGCTCTGAAACACTGCAGCTTATGTATGGACCATACTAAAGCCTGCTTTACACGTTGCAATTAGTTGTACAATCGCATTTGCGATGTGACACGCCCAGGTTGCATACGGGATCTTATGAGATTGCACGTAGGTCATTCATTTGCTGTCACACGTGCGTTAGTAGTCTATGTTAAATTGATCAATTTTATGTGCGATCCTTTAGATCATGTGTTCTGTGACGTATGCATTGGGCACCTTTTTTTTTTATTTATTGACTTGACAAGCGTGTGTAATGTGTAGGGATGCGTTTTTACTATGTCATCTGCCATTCAGCTATGCTACATGGCCGCTGACAGCAGCCACAGACAGCCATGTAGCAGAGCTGAATGGCAGATGACAGCAGACACAGACAGAGCCGCACGATCAGAATGAACTCGGGTGAACTTCCCCCGACTTCATTGTCATGCTGCGGCTCTGTCTGTGTCGCGCCCTGATTAGCGGTCACCTGTGAAGGACTCACCGGTGACCACTAATCTCCTGAATAACTGAATTGAGCAGCCCTCTCTCATACTCACCAATCCCCGATCACCGGCGCTGCACGGCATTCACACTGCTCCGGCGGCTTTTACTATTTTGAAAAAGCCGGCCGCCCATTAAACAATCTCGTATTCCCTGCTTTCCCCGCCCACCAGCGCCTATCATTGGTTACAGTGAGACACGCCCCCACGCTGAGTGACAGGTGTCACACTGCACCCAATCACAGCAGCCGGTGGGCGTGTCTATACTGTGCAGTGAAATAAATAATTGAATAATTAAAAAAAACGGCGTGCGGTCCCCCCCAATTTTAAAACCAGCCAGATAAAGCCATACGGCTGAAGGCTGGTATTCTCAGGATGGGGAGCTCCACGTTATGGGGAGCCCCCCAGCCTAACAATATCAGCCAACAGCCGCCCAGAATTGCCGCATACATTAGATGCAACAGTTCTGGGACTGTACCCGGCTCTTCCCGATTTGCCCTGGTGCGTTGGCAAATCGGGGTAATAAGGAGTTATTGGCAGCCCATAGCTGCCAATAAGTCCTAGATTAATCATGTCAGTCGTCTCCCCGAGATACCTTCCATGATTAATCTATAAATTACAGTAATTAAACACACACACCCGAAAAATCCTTTATTAGAAATAAAAACCCAAACATATACCCTGCTGTCCGGCGTAATCCAGGATGGTCCAGCGTCGCTTCCAGCGCTGCTGCATGGAGGTGACCGGAGCTGCAGAATACACCGCCGCTCTGGTCACCTCCACACAGAAACTGAGATGAGTAGCGCGATCAGCTGAGCTGTCACTGAGGTTACCCGCGGCTACCGCTGGATCCAGTGACAGCGGGTAACCTCAGTGACAGCTCAGCTGATCGCACGGCTGTCTTCAGTTGCTGTGTGGAGGTGACCGGAGCGGCGGTGTATTCTGCAGCTCCGGTCACCTCCATGCAGCAGCGCTGGAAGCGACGCTGGACCATCCTGGATGACGCCGGACATGGAGGGCTTTTTTGGGGCTGATTAAAGTGGTTAACCAGGGTATATGTTTGTGTTTTTATTTCTAATAAATGGTTTTTCGGGTGTGTGTGTGTTTATTTACTGTAATTTACAGATTAATCATGGAAGGTGTCTCATAGACGCCTGACATGATTAATCTAGGACTTATTGGCAGCTATGGGCTGCCAATAACTCCTTATTACCCCGATTTGCCAACGCACCAGGGCAAATCGGGAAGAGCCGGGTACAGTCCCAGAACTGTCGCATCTAATGTATGCGGCAATTCTGGGCGGCTGTTGGCTGATATTGTTAGGCTGGGGGGCTCCCCATAACGTGGAGCTCCCCATCCTGAGAATACCAGCCTTCAGTCGTATGGCTTTATCTGGCTGGTTTTAAAATTGGGGGGGACCGCACGCCGTTTTTTTTAATTATTTAATTATTTATTTCACTACACAGTATAGACACGTGTTACACCTCGTGGCTCTCCTGTGGCAAGGAATGAGACAGTCTCCTTGCCTGCCACGAGTGCTCCTGCTCAGCAACGCCAAAGGTCTGCCAGACTGCACAGAGTGCAGGAGAAACCTCCTCAGAGAGGCAGCACAAGGGTGACACCTAGTGGTACTCCTGTTGCAAGAAATGAGGCGGTCTCCCATTCCTTTCCTGCCGCAGCTCCTCCTGCTCAGCAGCCTCGAAGGTCTGTGAGGTTGCGCAATGTGCAGAGGTTTGCTGCTCAGGGAAGCAGTGAGACTCCCGTTATCTCTACACATTGTGAGACCGAGGATCCCGCCTCTATTTCCCAGAGGCAGGAGGGTGAGCATGTGCTATGCTTGGTGGATCCTGATTCGCCCACTGACGTCACATGGTTTGATGACAAGGCTGGTGACGTGGTGAATCCTGACTGGCCAGGCTGGGATGTCGTGGATCCTGATTGGGTCAAGTCCGTCATCTCCGCCTCGCGCCCGCCCTTGGCTGGAGCTACACCTCCTTAAAAGCTCCTCCTGCCATCATGGCGGCGCGCGACCGTCCTTCTATGTTTGGATGTCTGGCAGCGTGCTGCCACGCCACTGCTCAGGCATTATCTTCCTCTGTGGGCTTGGCCCTTGCTGCTTAGGCAGCACCTGGTTTGCAGGCCGTGTCCCTGCCTTGCTGCTCCGGCAGTAGCTCCTTCTACAGGCCGTGTTCCTGTCCCAGGTGAGCTCCTCGAGTCTCCACTGGACTCACCTGGTTATTGAAAGCACACGTGCGTGGGCACCTCTGTGATACCCTCGTGCCATATTCTCGTGACTTCCACTGGCACACGTGCGTGGGCACCTCTGTGCTTCCCCGTGCAACAGGTACACCGAGCCGTGTGATCCCTGCCATACAACCCACACGGGTTAGGGCAGACCGGTGTACATAGATCGTCTGTGACATTCCAGACGATCGCTAGCAGCAACCCGCTCACTCTTCACCCACCATAGCAGCGGTCCCTTACACCGCACAGTGGACCTTGACCGGCGGAAGCTGTCCATTCCCCATCTTGGCACGCTTCCCCGGGTCCCCCTCGTAACAGACACGCCCACCGGCTGCTGTGATTGGGTGCAGTGTAACACCTGTCACTCAGCGTGGGGGTGTGTCTCACTGTAACCAATCATAGGCGCCGGTGGGCGGGGAAAGCAGGGAATACGAGATTCTTTAATGGGCGGCCGGCTTTTTCAAAACAGTAAAAGCCGCCGGAGCAGTGTGAACGCCTTGCAGTGCCGGGGATCGGGGATCAGTGAGTATATGAGAGAGGGGGATAGACTGACATGGACAGAGAGTGAGGGACAGAGATAGTGACCGACTGACAGAGATTAGTGAATGACAGACATTGTGAGGCGCTTCAGAACACAGATTTTCAGCTGCGCTCTGAAGCGGACCTTTTTTAAGCTGCGGTGCAGAGCGCACACCTGCGCACATAGCCTCAGACACCAAAATCGTATGAGGGATGTCACACGTTACAATTCACTAGGTTTGTGCAACAAAACGCTCAATTCTAGACAAAGATACGATGTGTTTGCGATCAACGGTTTTGCGTTCAATCCTGATCGCACGTAGATGTCACACGCAGATACCTTACAAACAATGCCGGATGTGCGTCACTTACAACTTGACCCCAACGACGGATTGTGAGATATATTGAAGCGTGTAAAGCGGGCTTAAGATTTATATCTTCATGGAGAAAGGTATTAATAGAGGGTCAGTTCACATAGGATATCCATTCTTACCTGAATATACTGCATGGGACCGAATATTATAGGCTGTCAATGGATTATCCTGTTTTGTTCATTGAATGTTATATTTCTTTTTGAATGTATCACTTGAATGGAAAAATATAAAACATAAATATGTGAAAGAATTGGTCTTTGGAATAACGTTTTCTTTTTTATTGAACTTCATATCTGCAGTATTGATAAAACTGGGTTTGAATGGTTTAATACGGTGGAATCAATTAATTATTTTAGCCAAGATTATATGTTGATACCAGCATGGGGACCAAGTATACCAAGTTGGAGACATAGATACCACGATGGAGACATATATACCAGGGTGGGGAGGATGTATATTAGGTTGGGCCCAGGATGAGCAACATCTTTAGCAGGATGAGCTCAGCCAGCATGAGGACATATATACCAGGATGTTCTCAGGTTGAGGGGAAATATATATACCAGGATGGTAGACATATTTACCATAATTAGGATTATATATATCATATATACCAGGATGGGGATCACATATAACAGGATGGGGATCACATATAACAGGATGGGGACATGTATATCAGGATGGGAACATATATACCAGGATGAGGGATATATTTAACAGAATGGGGACCTACATACAAGGATGGGGTACATATATACCAAGATGGTGGCCATATAAACCAGAATGGGGGACATTTATACCAGGATGAGATACATATATACCAGGATGTGAGACATATATAACAGGATGGGGACCATATATACCATGTGGGGACCATACATACCATGTGTACCAGAATAGAGACAATGTACACCAGGAAGGGGACATATGTACCATGATGGGGAACATATATACCAGGATGGGAGACATTATTACATAATGAAGGAGGGGTCAATTTGTATGTCTTTATAGGACTTAGAAATAGAGATGGGCCACCCCCCTAGAGTTCGAGTTCGGTTTGTCGAACAGAGGACAGGTTCGTCGAACGTTCGATGAACGTTCAACGAACCAATTCGAATCCCATTGAAAACAATGGCATGCAAACACAAACACATACAAGCACATAAAAAACACCTTCTAAGGTGTCCAAAAGTCCAAAACTCACCAGACACCACAAACATATGAAAAAGTGACAAGGACATATACTCATGCGAAAACAAAAAAGCTGGATGAGTAAAAAGAGGAGACACAGATATAGGCATGTCAGGCCCTTCTAAAATCATGTAAAACACAGCAAGGGGTCTCCAAGCAGAGTCTCCCTTTTTTCCCTTTTTTCCAAAAATTGGGCCACACACACGACTTCAGTGGCATCACTTGTGCCCCAATTGCATCACTTGTGCCCCAGTTGCAAACTAGACATGTTGATTTGCATCAAGCACACTCAAAAATACGCCAGCCTTTTCTGTCCCCAGGATGACACGGGGGTAGCAAAGTCCATGCTGAACCATGACTTGTTCATCTTGGATCATTGTTAAAAAACACAGCAAGGGGACTCCAAGCAGAGTCTCCCTTTTTTCCAAAAATTGGGCCACACATACCACTTCAGTGGCATCACTTGTGCCCCAGTTGTAAACTTGACATGTTGATTTGCATTAAGCACATTCAAAAATACGCCAGCCGAAACTGTCCCCAGGATGACACCGGGGTAGCAAAGTCCTTGCTGAACCATGACTTGTTCTTCTTGGATCATTTTTAAAAACACAGCAAGGGGACTCCAAGCAGAGTCTCCCTTTTTTCCCAAAAATTGGGCCACACACATCACTTCAGTGGCATTACTTGTGCCCCAGTTGCAAACTTGATATGTTGATTTGCATCAAGCACATTCAAAAATACGCCAGCCTTTACTCTCCCCAGGATGACACCGGGATAGCAAAGTCCTTGCTGAACCCTGACTTGTTCATCTTGAATTATTTTTAAAAACACAGCAAGGGGAGTCCAAGCAGAGTCTCCCTTTTTTCTAAAAATTGGGCCACACACACCACTTCAGTGGCATCACTTGTGCCCTAGTTGCAAACTTGACATGTTGATTTGCATCAAGCACATTTAAAAATACGCCAGCCTTTACTCTCCCCAGGATGACACCGGGGTAGCATAGTCCTTGCTGATCCATGACTTGTTCATCTTAATGAACGTTAGTCTGTCCACATTGTCACTGGACAGTTGCGTGCGCTTATCTGTAAGCACACACCCAGCAGCACTGAAGACTTGTTCCGAGACAACGCTGGCTGCGGGACATGACAAAATCTCCAAGGCGTAAGTGGTGTGCTCAGGCCATTTTTCAAAATTGGAAGCCCAAAATGAGCAAGGCTCCAGTTGCACAGTCATGGCATCGATGTTCATTTGGAGATACTCCTGTATCATCCTCTCCAGCTGTTGACTATGTGTCAGACTTCTTGTCTCTTGTGGCCTTGCAAAGGATGGTCTAAAAAGTTTTTGAAACGATTCCATAAAATCGCTGTTACCACCAGATACGGTGTTGCTGATATGGTTTGACTGATGATGACGAGACAGTCCCATGATTGCAAGTTACAACTGGGAGATTCACTCTGTTCACCACTGGTGTTTGGTGGAAAAGCCGAGCTAAGATTGCATAACTGCTTCTGCTGATACTCCTGCATACGTGCGTCCCTTTCTATGGTTGGAATTATTTCGCCAAATTTGGACTTGTACCGGGGATCTAAGAGTGTGGCAACCCAGTAGTCATCATTACTTCTAATTCGGACATTCCGAGGGTCATGTTGTAGGTAGTGCAGCAAGAAGGCGCTCATGTGTCTTGCACATCCATGCGGACCAAGTCCTTGCTGTGTTTGTTGCGGCGAGATGATAACCGTGCTTTCTTCCTCTGACATGTCCCCCCAACCTCGTTCAACCGAAATTTGACCAAGGTCTCCCTCATCTGCTGAGTCTTCCATGCCCGTCGACAGTTTGTCCTCCATTTCTTCCTGGGCTCCTGCACCTTCCTCAACAGTTTGGCTGCTACCATGCGCCCTTGTTAATCCCGCTCCCCCACCGACCCATGCCTGCCGCCTTGGTGATGCTGAACGTCTGGACCTTGTAGATCTTGGTATACCTTCCGCATATGAATCCTCCTGTACTTCCTCCCCTTCCTCTTGTCCCACCACCTGACTCCGAATAGTGTTTAGAGTGTGCTCCAGCATGTAAATGACTGGAATTGTCATGCTGATAATGGCATTGTCAGCGCTAAACATATTCGTCGCCATGTCGAAACTGTGCAGAAGGGTGCATAGGTCCTTGATCTGAGACCACTCCAGCAGCATGATCTGCCCCACCTCTGCATCTCGTTGGCCCAGGCTATTCCTCATAATGTATTATATCAGGGCTCGGCGGTGCTGCCACAGTCGCTGCAACATGTGGAGAGTCGAATTCCAGCGTGGCGCCACATCGCATTTCAGGCGGTGAACCGGCAGGCCGAAAGACTTCTGGAGCGATGCAAGTCGGTCAGCTGTGCCGGTTGAACGGCGTAAGTGAGCAGAGAGTGACCGTGCCCTGTGCAGAAGCTCATCTAGGCCGAATAGTGTGTTAAAAATTGCTGGACAACAAGGATCAACACGTGAGCCATACAAGGCACGTATGTCACCTTGCCCCGGCAAAGGGCCGCACCCAGGTTTGCAGCATTGTCGCACATGGCCTTCCCTGGCTGAGGTTGAGTGGAGACAACTAGAGATGAGTGAGCCTCTGAAGACACGAGTTCGGTTCGGTTCATCGAACGGAAGCCCCGTTCGAGAACCGTACGACGAATCGTTCGTCGAACCTCTCGAACCTCATTGAAAACAATGAGAGGCAAACACAAACACATAAAAACTCATTATACATGTACACATATAGGTAATAAACATTGCCATAACACTTACAGGTCCCCGCGATGCGTCCTGCTCTCTGTCTCCCGCCGCTTTTCCTTCCGATAATCGCTGCATCCTCCCGGTAACCAGCACTGATGATAGGAACTATCGTGACGCAAAATAGCATTTGACCAGTCACGTGTCTAATATCTCATTGGCTACAGACTGGTCACATGGCTAGACGTCATTGCTAGGTCCTGTCAGTGCATCTCTCTGGTACGCAGTGATCGTTCCAGCATGTCCGTGTACCGGCGAAATACTCTGGCACATGGTCGACTCCCCGTTCCTGCATGTGTGCGCTTTTTACAGAGATAGCCCACATGCAGGGACTAGCTGTCACAGCCGGTAAATAGCGGCACCGGGAATCACGTGATCGGAGCACCGTTGCTATGGTAACCTGTCTGTCAACGGTGACGTCACCGTTTACAGCACGCAGCTGCTGCTCGCTCACTGAGTGAATAGACTGCACGTGAAGCAGCAGCGTCTTCCTCCCATGCAGTGCTGTCTGATGTTGCAGAGCTGCATGGGTTGAAGGAGAAAGAAGACAGAAGAGCAGGATCGTGGAGGGCTGACAGGGAGTAATAAACATGGAGTCTCTAAGTTTGTCTGTATATTTATTTCTATTAAAGTATTTTTACTCTCTGTAGTGTCTTTTTTTTAACCCATTATTGGAGATTCTTAATGGCCAGGTCAAACTTGCCTGGCATTAAGAATCTCTGGCTTAATACTAGCTAGTAAAACAAAGCTAGTATTAACTCATTATTACCCAGCAAGCCACCCGGCTTCAGAGCTGCTGGAAGAGTTGGATACAGCGCCAGATGATGGTGCTTCTATGAAAGCACCATTTTCTGGGGCGGCTGCAGACTGCAATTCGCAGCAGAGGCGCCCAGAAATCTCGGGCCAACCTGTGCTGCGGATTCCAATCCCCAGCGTACTAGTTGTACCTGGCTGGACACAAAAATGGGGCGAAGCCTATGTCGATTTTTTTTTTTATTATTTCATGAAATTCATGAAATAATTAAAAAAAGGGCTTCCCTATTTTTTTTAGTTCCCAGCCGGGTAAAAATAGGCAGCTGGGGGTTGGGGGCAGCCATACCTGCCTGCTGTACCTGGCTAGCATACAAAAATATGTCAAAGCCCACATCATTTTTTTGGGGGGGCAAAAAACTCCTGCATACAGTCCTGGATGGAGTATGCTGAGCCTTGTAGTTCTGCAGCTGCTGTCTGCTCTCCTGCATACACTAGTGAATGGAGCATGCTGAGCCTTGTCGTTCTGCAGCTGCTGTCTGCTCTCCTGAACACACTAGTGAATGGAGCATGCTGAGCTTTGTAGTTCTGCAGCTGCTGTCTGCTCTCCTCCATGCAAACAGAAAGCATGGAGGAGAGCAAGGACTGTGTGACTCTTATTAAGGAAACAGATCTGGGGCAATCTGACGCCAAGGAGAATGCAACAGTCCTCAGATGCGTTCCCTAAATCCAGCAGCATGGCAGCTGATCCTCAATGTCCAATCGTCCATGTACGGGCCAAGAGGAGCTGACCTGAGCACAGGTCCTCGCCCTTCACCCAACAAAGCATAACTAAACTAAAAAACATGTGGCTGAATCTCCCATCTCTCCTTGGATCCACCACCTTAACATTTGCTACTTGTAGCTACTAATTAGAAAGAAGTTCCTAGACAGTCTCCAGAGATTGTGTACTAGGGAAGCCCCCTGCAGAGGAGAACAATGTATATGCAACCCCCACCAAATCAAGGACAATAGCTACTGCTGAAGCCTGATTGCAATATGATACAGGCTGGGGGGATATAATGTTACAACCCCTTCCCCCCCTCAATTTGTGGACGGACTAGTGACCTCAACAGGTCGCTTGTCAAGTACACGTAAACATGGCGGACCTGACTCAGGGCTTCTCTTGCCTGGACAATCCATCTGCATTTTGGTGTTGGCTGCCCCTTCTATATTGTATTGTAAAGTTATAGGGTTGAAGAGCCAGGCTCCATCGTAGTAAGCGTCCATTGTCCCAAGAGACTCTGTTCAGCCAGGTGAGGGGATTGTGATCAGTAACCACAGTGAAATCTCGTCCATACAGATACGGCCTTAGTTTCCTAAGGGCCCATACTACAGCCAGACATTCCTTCTCAACAGTTGCATAAGCCACTTCTCGGTCCAGCAGCTTCCTGCTGAGGTAGGCAATGGGGTGCTCCTCCCCGGCTGCATTCACCTGGCTGAGTACAGCTCCCAGTCCATAAGAAGAGGCATCCGTCTGCACAATGAATCTCCTCTTGTAGTCTGGAGCAGCCAGAACAGGGTCGCAGACCAGGGCATCCTACAGCCGGTTAAAAGCCTCATCACAGGCTGGATACCAGATCACCAGCCGCGGCATGGTTTTCTTTGTGAAGTTTGTAAGGGGCTTGGCCACAGAGCTGAAATGAGGAACAAATTTTCGGTAATAACTGGCAGTGCCCAGGAAAGCCATAACTTGTTTCTTGGTTTGGGGTACAGGCCAGTCTCTAATAGCCTGGATTTTGGCAGGTTCAGGACGTAACTTCCCTCCTCCTACTCAATGCCCAGATATTGCACTTCACCCATCCCCAATTGGCATTTATCAGGTCGAATGGTTAGGCCTGCTGCGAGAATCAGGTCAAGAACAACAGCTACTTGATTCAGATGTTCTTCCCATCTTCCCATATGTGGCTGAAGATGGTGATATCATCCAGGTAGGCACAAGCGAAGTCGCCACATCCCTGGAGGATCTGGTCCACCATTCTCTGAAAGGTTGCCGGGGAGTTTTTCATTCCGAAAGGCATGTTTAGAAATTCATACAGACCAAAGGGGGTTATAAAAGCTGACCTTTCTCTACCTTCCTCTGTCAGGGGAATTTGCCAGTATCCCTTACTGAGATCCAAGGTGGTGACGTATCGTGCCCCAGCTAGCCGGTCTAGAAGTTCATCAATGCGGGGCATTGGGTAAGCATCACTGATGGTATGGTCATTTAGTCGTCTGTAGTCCACACAAAATCGAGTACTCTCATCTTTCTTGGGTACTAACACAACAGGAGAGGCCCAAGGACTATGGGAGGCCTGAATCACCCCAAGCTGTAACATCTCCTCCAGCTCATGCTGCATGGTGTTTCTAACTGATTCTGGTACCCGGTAGGGAGCCTGTTGTATGGGACGGAAGCCCTGAGTGTCCACATGATGTTGGGTTACTGTGGTTCGACCTGGTCGGGATGAGAAAGCAGCCTGTCTCTGATGGAGCACTCCCAGCATTTGTTTTTTCTGTAAGGAATCTAAGTGATCTCTTAGAGGAACCTGTTCCACAGTAGATGGGGCCCTGGCTGCTTCAACAAGATCAGGTAATGGGTCCTCATCCTCCTGACCATCTTCTGAAGCCAGCCGACAGCTTGCCATCATAGGTAATGTCCGATCATGGTACTCCTTAATCATATTCACATGGACAGTCTCTTGTCTTAGACCCTGATCATCTAGAGTAAGAAGGCAATTGGTGTCGTTTAGTTTTCTGAGAACCCGGAAGGGACCCTCCCATGTTGTCTGGAGTTTATTTTGCCAATGGGGAACAATCATTAAGACTTGTTGCCCCTCTACAAATTCTTGATAGCGTGCTTTGCAGTCATACCATGTCTTCTGTCTGGTTTGAGCCATCAGCACATGATCCTGGGCCAAACTAGCAAGTTGAGCCAGGGTTTCCCGAAGCTTGAGGACATATGGAACAACAGGGGTTCCTGTATCTTCAACTTGCCCCTCCCAATATTCCATTAGCAGAGTTAAAGGTCCTCTGACCTTTCTTCCATAGAGTAGTTCAAAGGGGGAAAACCCAGTGGACTCCTAGGGAACTTTCAAACAGGAGATGGGGTAGGTACTTCTCCCAGTCAGAATCCCTGTCAGTGAAGGCCCTTAGCATATTTTTCAGTGTTTGATTAAACCGTTCACAAAGTCCATTGGTTTGAGGATGATATGCTGTAGTTCGAATTGCTCGTACTCCACAGGTGCGCCACAGACACTGCACCAACTCTATATCAAATAATAGAGTCTGGCTCACTGTAGATATAATAGGTGCACCGAGGAAAAATGTCACAGTATACAAAAAGGTTAACTCGGGCACACTCAAAGATGAAAGTCTAAGACAAAATGATGCTTGAAAATCAATTTGCTTGTTTTTATTGGTCCAAAGGTCAAAAGAATTTAATTCTAACGTTTCGGCCTTAACACACAGGCCTTCATCAGAGATAATCTATATGGTTATAAGAAATATAAATGCGTATTTCTCATGCATAGGAGATCCAGATAGAGAATTTTAGTTACCTTTGCTGTTGACCAATGCTAGTATGCCAAGAGGAGGGAATGAGGGCAGGTAATCCAAAGATGCTATCAGAATAATGGAGTCCACTACAAAGTACCAATGGGTATCATATAGCAAAAGTTACATGAGAGTGCAAGCGTAGATAGTGTCCTCACAGCAGAGAGGAAAATGGTTACCAACAGTAGCCGCGTATGAAAGCCGCTCAGACGTAGAATAGCACAGGTTTACGTGAGAGTGCTGGTGATAGTGAAGTGCTCACAACTGAGAGGGCAGTATATGCTCGATGTAATAACATATGATAACCGCTCAATAGTAAATTGGCACCAGATAAGTTCAGAAGTGGACAATCACCCTAGGGGTTAAAGTACTGAAATGTATGTTCCTGGTATGCTGATCATGAGCAAAAGTATGATGGAGGAAAAGTTAGGAAGATTGGGGAGAGCTCATCACATTCCTGGGAATGGAGAAAAACTCAAAGGTATGGGTTGCGAAAGCAGTCTCCATGTGAACTCCTGTGGTGCCTAACAGATCACATGAGTTGGGTGATCCTTTGCGATGTCAAAAAGTACCAGGCTAGGCAACTATTAGAGCCTATGCGACCTGCAGAGCCACCCCGACTTGTGCTCAGAGGCAGAGTTGTTGCTGAGCATGCAGTTGTTGACGTGCTTCCAGTACTCCGTCTGTGTCCAGGAAGGCGCAAGCTAACCTCGTCGTCAGTCGCATCCTCCTCCACCGCCTCTGCTGACCTCCTCGAGTGCCTGACTATGGGTTGACAGTAAGTGTGATCTATAACCTCATCATCAACCTGTGTGTTTGCACTCCCCTCGCCCTCAGACCTAACCTCTTCCTGCCCTGACTGAATAGTTAAGTTGTCATTCCAATCAAGTATCTGAGTCTCATTGTCATCGTATGTTCCTCATTGTCTCCACCAAGAGGTGTTACAGTTTGGGAATGAGGGTCTACATTATGCTCAGAAACCTGGTCATCAGGGCCTGAATCTGACTCACAAAGCTTCTGGCCATCACTGCAGACCATTTCCTGTTCTGTACTCACTGTAGCTTGGGAGCAGACCTCTGATTCCCAGGCTATAGTGTGACTGAACAGCTCTGCAGACTCACCCATCTCTGTTACACCATACTCTGCAGGGCGGGCAGAGACTTGAGAGCTGGTAGAAAGCAAGTGTGATTGGGGTGACAACTCAGAGGACTGTTGTTTTTTGGATGTTGAAGTTGAGGTGGAGGAGAGGCCACTTGTTGGAGCACTTAAGATCAAATCAAGCATGTTCTTTTTTTTGTGCATCATCTACCTTTGTTACAGTTGTTTGGTTACGTATAAAAGGGATCACATCAGATTGTCCACGGAAAGTAATAGACATCTTCCTTTTGCTGGAAGATGGCCTTTCTTCAGCAGATGTTACTGTAGCTTTACCACCTACCCCACGGACACAAACTTTTTTTCATTTTCCAACACACCTGTTCCCCTTTCCACCAGCAACTGTCCTTTTGCCACTCATTTTGTTTGCGACCAGATTGGACACTTAAAATGTGGTAGCAAAAATGGAGAGGTGGTGTACAATGCAGAGGTTGTCTGGCTTTATCGACAGCTTAAGAACCAACACTGACTATCCCTGACAATGAAAATATGGCCCTACAACTGGTAGCACTTTTTTCAATTTAAAATAGCGTAGCAAAAAGGGAGATGTGGTGTACAATGCTGAGGTGGTAAAGCAAATTGTCAGCAGAGGAACCCTAACATAGTGTCAGGTTTCCGGGATTTCCAGTTCTCTTTTGAAAGAGCTTGCCCTCGGTTAACATGGAGTTTACTGTTCTGTTGCCCTACTTCCTGTCCAGCTGCTTAAAAGGCCGCCTCTAAGCCTAGTCCAGTGCCTGAGTATACTGCTTGCTGTGTGCTCCTGCTTTGCTGCTCCTAATTTCCTGATTGCCTTTGGATCCTCCTGAAAGACTACCGACACCGTCTCTGGACCGTACCCGGTTTCTTCAAGCTGTGCCCGGACTCCGTTCTGCCATCTTTGGTCAGCACTTCAGCCCGGTACCTTCCGGTTTGTAACCACTCTGGACAATCATCCCGTACGGACACTTCTGGACTTTACCACTTGCCCCTTGTGTCCCGGCTGCTGCGCATTTAGGCCTTCCGGGGTGATTGCCAGACAGTCCCTGTATAGGGGTTCGCTCTTGGTGGTCTCCCTGGGGGAGTCCGGTGCGTGGTCCCGGGAATTCCCTCCGCTCCGATTCGGGAAGGTATTTCGTGTATTATTATTCTATTGTGTTTGTTCCGTTGTGTACCTATCGTGGTTAACTGTTATAAAACATATTTGTACCAAGAACTCGTCTCTGGTTGTCATTGCCCTAACGCTATCGAAATCCTCAGAACGTACAACAGTATTACATTATACTCAGGCCATATAAGGATTTCGCTGGGGCAATGACTGAGACACGAGTAGATCAGCTCTTTTCCATTATTAACTCCTTGCAGCAGGAGATGGAGGCTGTACAAACTAAACTGAGAGATGTGGAGGCACAGCTGGGCCATGATCACCAGGTACTGGGTCCGGCTATTCAGGATTTGCAAGTCAGAGTGGAGGCTCAGGAAGCCGTCCCCACTACGTCCGTATCAGCTGCCGGTATGCCTAGGTTACCCCCATTCCGTTTCAATGGTGATCGTAGTCAGTTTCGTGGATTTGTCAACCAATGTATACTGTTTTTTGATGTACATGCTGATTATTACCGTTCTGACCGGTCAAAAGTGTTATGTATAATCATGTTATTAACCTCACAAGCACTGGCTTGGGCTAATCCTATGATAGAGAATCGGGATATCCGTTTAAATCACTTGGATGACTTTCTGACCGCAATGGCGCAAATGTTTGATGATCCGAATCGCCGTGCTACCGCTGAATCGGCTCTCCTTTCCTTACGTCAGGGAAAGCGTTCTGTCGTTGAATACGCCACTGAGTTCAAGAGGTTAGTGGTAGACACCGACTGGGGAAACAATGCATTATTGTCTGTCTTCAGAAAAGGTTTGTCCGGTACCATCAAGGATGAGTTAGCCCGTTCCGAATCTCCAGGGGATTTTGAACTGTTTCTCCAGCACTGTGTGCGTATTGATACCCGCTTGACGGAACGTAGACAGGAAAAATGGGCAGCTGTAAACCGAGTAACCAACCTTGCGTTTCCTTCCAGAGAACCCGCCCCCAGGACGCCACGGGAGGCCGAGGACGTTCCTATGCAAGTGGACTCTCTGCAAAAGCGAGAGACCAACGAACGTCGTGAACACCGGCTCCGTGAGCGTTTGTGTTTCTATTGCGGTCAATCGGACCATTTCTTGATCGACTGCCCGAGACGTCCAAATCGCCCAAATAAGGTATTGGCAGCCATGGCAGAGTGTGACAACACGGACGCATAGTCCGATATCTCTGAGGCTAGTGGACACCTGGATGCGGTATTTCCCTTGACTGTAATGTCAACATCACCGAAGGACTCAGAAGGGAAATGTACCCATTGCTCGCTTCCCATTCAGATCCGGTGGGAGGGAGAGCTAATACCTACATCTGCTATGATAGACTCTGGGGCTGGGGGAAATTTCATGGACTCTTCTTTTGCCAGGAAACACGGTATCCGGACTCAGCAAAGAGCCTCACCGGTTACCATGGAGACGGTAGACGGATCTCCGTTAGTTTCTGGACCAGTTGATCGGGAAACAGTACCCCTAGAATGCGTGATGAAGCCAGGTCAGCAGGAGACTCTCGTTTTCATGTTGATTTCTTCTCCTCATTTTCCGATTATTCTAGGAATTCCGTGGCTACGGTCTACGAATCCAGTCATCGATTGGGAGACTAAGGAAATATCCTTCCCACCGCAGAGTGGTTCGACCATTAGTCCGACGGTACCGGTTCCAGTAACACCGAATGCGGAGGGCACTGTACAGGTACCTGTTTTACCCCCGGTTTATCATGACTTCGCTGATATATGCGACAAAAGAAAAGCCGATCGGCTTCCCCCGCATAGACCGTATGATTGCCCCATAGACTTACTCCCAGGGGCGGAGATCCCGTTTGGGCATGTCTACCCGTTGGCGGCACCTGAGCTAGAAGCACTCAAAGAGTACATCGATGAAAGTCTAGCCAAGGGATTTATTCGCCCGTCTACCTCACCAGCAGGGGCACCCATCTTTTTCGTGAAAAAGAAAGAGGGGACTCTGAGACCTTGTATTGACTACCGGGAACTGAATAAAATAACCATCCGGAACCGGTATCCGTTACCGTTGATTCCTGAGCTATTGGAGAGAGTCCAACAGGCAAAAATATTCACTAAATTGGATCTCCGTGGGGCATATAATCTACTTCGCATACGTCCGGGAGATGAGTGGAAGACCGCGTTCCGATGTCGGTATGGACATTATGAGTACCTAGTGATGCCTTTTGGACTTTGTAACGCTCCCGCGGCTTTCCAACATCTAGTTAACGATATTTTTAGGGATATAATGGACCAATTTATGGTGATTTATCTGGATGATATCCTGATCTTTTCTGATTCCCTACAGGAACACCAGGAGCACGTCAAGACCGTACTTACCCGTCTGAGGGATAACCACCTATACATTAAACTGGAGAAATGCGAATTCCATTGCTCACAAATACAATTCTTAGGGTATGTCATCTCTCCTCAGGGACTGAACATGGAGTCTGGCAAGATACAAGCAATTCTAGACTGGCCGGAACCGGGAAACATCAAAGAGGTACAACGCTTTGTCGGTTTTGCCAACTTTTACCGACGTTTTATCCGTAATTTTTCAGAGATCGTCCGTCCCATCACTATGTTAACCAAGAAAGGACAGAAGTTTGTGTGGTCCGCCCAGGCCCAGGAAGCGTTCAATCGTCTCAAGGTGTGTTTTACCTCAGCGCCAATATTAGTACATCCGAATCCCGCACTTCCCTTTATCGTGGAAGTCGACGCTTCCGACTATGCATTAGGGGCTATCCTTTCTAAAAGGACTGGGGACAAGAGTCTCTTGCATCCGTGTGCTTTCTTTTCTCGCCGGTTGTCCCCTGCAGAGAGGAACTATGACATTGCGGACAAGGAATTGTTGGCGATTATTTCAGCTTTTAAGGAATGGAGACACCACTTACAGGGAGCTGCGCAGCAAGTGATAGTACTCACAGATCATCGTAACCTGGAGTTTCTTAAGTCTGCCAGGTGCCTGTCTCCACGGCAAGCCCGTTGGAGCCTATTCCTTAACCAGTTCAATTTTATCGTTACATACCGTCCAGGTTCACGTAATGGGAAAGCCGATGCCTTGTCCCGAATCCACGCCGTGGACTCCGTGCCTGGAACCCCGTCACAGACCGTGTTATCGGATGCCAATTTCGTTGGAGTAATCCAGGACCAGGACTTGTGGAAGGACATCAAGCTGGCCTATGATGGTGACGTATTTCTTGCTGCCCCCCCGAATGATGTAACTCTTGTTCTTCGGAATGGTGTGTGGTTGAGAGAGCGATGCATTTATGTCCCGGAGGCCGTAAGACTTCGGGTTCTCAAGTTGGTTCATGACTCCGTGTTGGCTGGTCATAGGGGGGTACAGAAGACGCAGGAATTTCTGAGCCGTTTTTTCTGGTGGCCTACCTGTTTAAAGGATGTAAAGGACTATGTCCACTCATGTGTGGTTTGTGCCCGGTGCAAGGTCCCTCGTGTGGCTCCTACGGGACTCCTCCAACCGTTACCCGTTCCATCTCGCCCTTGGGAATCTATCTCAATGGATTTTATTGTGGAGTTGCCGGTCTCAGGCGGTCACAATACCATTTTAGTGGTGGTGGATCGGTTGACAAAAGCTGCTCACTTTATTCCGTGTACCGGTCTTCCCTCAGCCGCAGAGACTGTGGATTTGGTGATCCAGAACGTATTCCGATTGCATGGGGTACCAGACGAGATCATCTCTGACCGGGGCGTGCAGTTCACGTCTAGGTTCTGGAAGGGGTTTTGTACAGCACTCCAGATTGATGTCTGTTTGTCTTCTGCATACCATCCTCAGACAAATGGGCAAACCGAACGGACTAATTAAACCCTGGAACAATACCTTCGATGTTATGTCAGCCATCTGCAGGACGATTGGTTGAAGATGCTTCCGTTGGCGGAGTTTTCGTATAACAACACTCAGAGCAGCTCCACAAAGGTAACGCCCTTTTTCGCTAACTTAGGTTACCATCCGACTGTTTTGCCTAGGTCACCGGTTGCGGTTTCGGTGCCAGCAGTGGAGGACAGATTGACAGAGCTACGACAAAATCTGGAGGTTCTAAAGGACACTGTGGCTACGGCTCAGGAGCGTTACAAGAGGTCGGCAGACACTCACCGAAGACCGGCACCCATGTATAAGGTAGGGGACTCTGTATGGTTATCCACCAAAAACCTGAGATTGGGTGTTCCTTCGCAGAAGCTGGGACAAAAATTCATCGGTCCGTTTAAGATCACCGGGATCGTGAGCCCTGTGGCCTGTCGGCTGCGGTTACCGCACCATCTAAAGGTACACCCGGTCTTTCATGTTTCTCTCCTCAAACCCGTTTCTCCTAATACGTTTCATGGTCGTGTCGTGCCTCCTCCTCCGCCTGTGATGGTTGACGGCGAGGAGCAGTTCGTGGTTGAGGACATTATTGACTCCCGGCTCCATCGTCGTCGGCTTCAGTATCTGGTATGGTGGCAGGGGTACGCCCCCGAGGACGATTCCTGGGAACCGGTGGGTAACATTCGGGCACCCCGGAAGATTGCTCAGTTTCATCGGCGGTACCCGGACAAGCCAGGCCCTGATCCGTCCTGAGGCCGTTTCTGGGGGGGGGAGTAATGTTAGGTTTCCGGGATTTCCAGTTCTCTTTTGAAAGAGCTTGCCCTCGGTTAACATGGAGTTTACTGTTCTGTTGCCCTACTTCCTGTCCAGCTGCTTAAAAGGCCGCCTCTAAGCCTAGTCCAGTGCCTGAGTATACTGCTTGCTGTGTGCTCCTGCTTTGCTGCTCCTAATTTCCTGATTGCCTTTGGATCCTCCTGAAAGACTACCGACACCGTCTCTGGACCGTACCCGGTTTCTTCAAGCTGTGCCCGGACTCCGTTCTGCCATCTTTGGTCAGCACTTCTGCCCGGTACCTTCCGGTTTGTAACCACTCTGGACAATCATCCCGTACGGACACTTCTGGACTTTACCACTTGCCCCTTGTGTCCCGGCTGCTGCGCATTTAGGCCTTCCGGGGTGATTGCCAGACAGTCCCTGTATAGGGGTTCGCTCTTGGTGGTCTCCCTGGGGGAGTCCGGTGCGTGGTCCCGGGAATTCCCTCCGCTCCGATTCGGGAAGGTATTTCGTGTATTATTATTCTACTGTGTTTGTTCCGTTGTGTACCTATCGTGGTTAACTGTTATAAAACATATTTGTACCAAGAACTCGTCTCTGGTTGTCATTGCCCTAACGCTATCGAAATCCTCAGAACGTACAACAGTATTACACATAGTATCCCAGACAATGAAAGAATGCCCCTAAGAATTGCAGCACTTTTGGCAATTAAAATTGCGTAGCACAAATGGACTGGTGCTGTACAATGAAGAGGTGGTATAGCAAAATTGACAGCTGAAGAACCAACACTGACTATCCCTGACAATGAAACTATGGCCCTAAAACTGGGAGCCATTTTTGCAATTTAAAATACCGTAGCAAAAATGGAGCTGTGGTGTACAATAAAGAGGTGGTATAGCTAAATTGTCAGCAGAAGAACCCTAACGTAGTATCCGAGACAATGAAAGTATGCCCCTAAAAATGGCAGCACTTTTGGCAATTAAAATTGCGTAGCAAAAATGGACAGGTGTGTAGAATGCACAGGTGCTGTAGATAGCTGGTCAGCAAAAGAAGCCTCACTTTCTATCCCTGCCAATGAAACAATGCCCCAAGGAATTGCCTGAGCTGATGTAGCCAGACGCTGTGATATAAATCCCTGCACAGCGTGGGCACAGGCCTGCCTAGCAACAATGGCTATGAACGGCTGTAATGCAGCCCTGAAAAGGGCTGAAATTACAAGTAATTCCTAATCCCTAAAGTGCTGTGTAGCTTGCACTCTATGTCTATAGCGCACACAGCAGCAGCAGTGGGAGCGGGAGCGGTGACTGTCACCCACCCGCAGCAGACAGATAATGGCGGCGATGGGGAAATTGGCCGGGTCTTATAGGGCAAGGACATGTGACATGCACAGCCTATGACACATGCCCTTGCTTGTCTGGCAAAAATCCACTTTGCTGTGTGTGTCTCTGTGATTTGCTGACAGCCTGGCCCGCCCCACTGTACGCACGGTTAGGAAAGAAAAAAAATAAAATAATGGCGATCGCCATTCTTTCAGCTCTCAGCAGCAGCACTGATCTAAACCCCATCCCCCACGCACACTATACGCTGAATTTTGATAATATCATGATTCACAGTGACTCACACTATTACAGTGAAAAGCCATCTAGTAACTAGCTACGCTTTTTGGTGATCGAACCGTTCTCGAATGTAACTCGATCTGCCGAACTTTAAGCAAATCGTTCGAGCTCATCGAATGACTCTAACACCCCCCAAAATCACTCGAACATGAAATTGGCGAACCGTTCGACTCGAACATCGCTCAACTCTACTTAGAATGCTACAGGTTCCCATACATCTGACCAACATCCAGTGAAAGGGCCAGGCCCAATTTTCACACTGGGGCCCATCACACAACTGGTCCACCTAATGTTTCACACTCATCAAAAAGACTGTGTGAAATAAAATAAACAAATGGTAGGTGTCTTACTTGGTGTATCTCTGTCTATACTGCCCATATCCTGGCACAACAAATCAATATAGAGGGTTCATGCAAGGTAAGTTCAATGTGCAGATTCGCACATGCATAGTGAGCATACAGAGACAGGGAGGGCCATTTTAGTTGAGGGAAAAATCCACATAATATCTACAATATATAATGTGCAAATTCACTCCTGTCTCTTATCAAGATTGGTATTGTAGGATTTACACAAACTATCCTATACTTCATAGAAACAGGTAATAAGCTTACTGACGTTCTTACTGTGTCAATCGCTGTCTTCATCTGCGAGTGCTCAGATGTGCTACGCCACCCGGATATATCACACAAGTAAAGAAGAAAAGGATTCCCAGCACACCCTCTGGATTAAAAGGTAATTTTCTTTGACATTAACACATAGCGTGAGGTCACCGACCATTCCTGGCTC
Source organism: Anomaloglossus baeobatrachus (assembly GCF_048569485.1). Lineage (NCBI taxonomy): Eukaryota > Metazoa > Chordata > Amphibia > Anura > Aromobatidae > Anomaloglossus > Anomaloglossus baeobatrachus. Next base: position 414,517,642 of record NC_134354.1, on the reverse strand, counting down.
TTATGCATTTCCAGTGCATTAATGCAGACATTTCTGGAAGAAACTGCACCGAAATGGCATCAAACCTATTTTTCTGCATGTTTTTGCCAAGTAATGTAGATTTGGAAAAAAAAAAAATAATCACATCACTACCACATCATACCGCATGCTAAGTAAGTGATGAGTCTTTTTTCCAGGAGGTGTATATTGGATGTGGGACTATGGTGTAAAAATTTTAGCACCAAATCTGCATCTCTTGGCAAAAAAAATAACCAGAGTGACATCACCGCTCATTGCTGCGGCTCAGTCTCTGTCTGAACCTGACAGCGTTCGGTCATGTTCCATGATCTCGCACTGAGCCTTCAGTAATGTAGCAGAGCTGGAATCGTCGTGGGACCCCATGTGGATTACGTTGGATCTGAGGGTTTTGGAGGTTCATAAAGTAGTGAGAGAGGATGTGTTTGTCTTTTATGTCAAATTAAGGATTTTTTCGCTGTTTGTGTTTATTTACTTTCACCTACAGATGGGACTATCACATCTAATTGATGCAGCAATTCTGGGTGACTGCAAGCTGATATTTTTAGGCCACGAGGCTCCCAATAAGCATGGGTCTCACCAGCTTGAGAATACCAGCCCCCAGCTGTCGAACTTTATCTTGGCTGGGAATTCAAAATTGGGGGGAAACCACACGCTTTTTTTCCAAATTATTTATTTATGCATTTATTTATTTATTTAAAAAAAAAAAAAGACATATGCATGTAATCTTGTTTTGATACGTAGCCAAGATAAGTGGACAGCAATGGGCTGCAGCCTGTAGCTGTGGCGTTATCTGTGTTAGTATCAATACAGGGTGACCCTACTTCAATCTATTTAATTAATTATTTATTTATTGATTTATCACCAGTCTAAGGATACAGACAGCCTGTGTTATTATAACCAATTACAGACGCTGTCTCAGAGCGTGGGGTGGGGTCCAACGACAGCCAATCAGAGACGCAGGTGGAAGGGGAACGCAGTAAATATGCATTAGTGATAATGGCTGGATCCTGAATTAGTGCTGCAGCTGCGGGAAACTCGATAAGTAAATACTGCTTTAACCCTTTTTTATTTTATTTCTTTTACAGTCCCACTACAGAAATTTTACAACAAATCACTTTGCCTCCTATTAATTTTAATGGGTTCAGATAGGATCGACGATCGGATCGGCTTCAATAGTCTTTCCGATTGTGATCTCAGGCGGGATCAGCAATCCTTAACCGGTCCAATCCTTGGAAGGAACACTCATCTCTACTGATTGACTGCATAATTTTTACCAGGCAGTGAAAAGTGCCAAGATACAGTTAGGTCAAGAAATATTTGGACAGTGACACAAGTTTTGTTATTTTAGCTGTTTACAAAAACATGTTCAGAAATACAATTATATATATAATATGGGCTGAAAGTGCAAACTCCCAGCTGCAATATGAGAGTTTTCACATCCAAATCGGAGAAAGGGTTTAGGAATCATAGCTCTGTAATGCATAGCCTCCTCTTTTTCAAGGGACCAAAAGTAATTGGACAAGGGACTCTAAGGGCTGCAATTAACTCTGAAGGCGTCTCCCTCGTTAACCTGTAATCAATGAAGTAGTTCAAAGGTCTGGGGTTGATTACAGGTGTGTGGTTTTGCATTTGGAAGCTGTTGCTGTGACCAGACAACATGCGGTCTAAGGAACTCTCAATTGAGGTGAAGCAGAACATCCTGAGGCTGAAAAAAAAGAAAAAATCCATCAGAGAGATAGCAGACATGCTTGGAGTAGCAAAATCAACAGTCGGGTACATTCTGAGAAAAAAGGAATTGACTGGTGAGCTTGGGAACTCAAAAAGGCCTGGGCGTCCACGGATGACAACAGTGGTGGATGATCGCCGCATACTTTCTTTGGTGAAGAAGAACCCGTTCACAACATCAACTGAAGTCCAGAACACTCTCAGTGAAGTAGGTGTATCTGTCTCTAAGTCAACAGTAAAGAGAAGACTCCATGAAAGTAAATACAAAGGGTTCACATCTAGATGCAAACCATTCATCAATTCCAAAAATAGACAGGCCAGAGTTAAATTTGCTGAAAAACACCTCATGAAGCCAGCTCAGTTCTGGAAAAGTATTCTATGGACAGATGAGACCAAGATCAACCTGTACCAGAATGATGGAAAGAAAAAAGTTTGGAGAAGAAAGGGAACGGCACATGATCCAAGGCACACCACATCCTCTGTAAAACATGGTGGAGGCAACGTGATGGCATGGGCATGCAAGGCTTTCAATGGCACTGGGTCACTTGTGTTTATTGATGACATAACAGCAGACAAGAGTAGCCGGATGAATTCTGAAGTGTACCGGGATATACTTTCAGCCCAGATTCAGCTAAATGCCGCAAAGTTGATCGGACGGCGCTTCATAGTACAGATGGACAATTACCCCAAGCATACAGCCAAAGCTACCTAGGAGTTCATAAGTGCAAAAAAGTGGAACATTCTGCAATGGCCAAGTCAATCACCAGATCTTAACCCAATTGAGCATGCATTTCACTTGCTCAAATCCAGACTTAAGACGGAAAGACCCACAAACAAGCAAGACCTGAAGGCTGCGGCTGTAAAGGCTTGGCAAAGCATTAAGAAGGAGGAAACCCAGCGTTTGGTGATGTCCATGGGTTCCAGACTTAAGGCAGTGATTGCCTCCAAAGGATTCGCAACAAAATATTGAAAATAAAAATATTTTGTTTGGGTTTGGTTTATTTGTCCAATTACTTTTGACCTCCTAAAATGTGGAGTGTTTGTAAAGAAATGTGTACAATTCCTACAATTTCTATCAGATATTTTTGTTCAAATCTTCAAATTAAACGTTACAATCTGCACTTGAATTCTGTTGTAGAGGTTTCATTTCAAATCCAATGTGGTGGCATGCAGAGCCCAACTCGCGAAAATTGTGTCACTGTCCAAATATTTCTGGACCTAACTGTATATTTAGCTAGTTCACTAGCAAATTTACAGTAGGCAGTACTAACTAACAATATCTAGAAATGTGGTTCACTGGTTAATTTGTAGCAGGCAGTAATAAGTAGCAATAGCTGTTTAGATCCTTCACTTGAAACTCTTCAGCAGGCACTCACAAGTAACAATCTGTATTTCTATAATTAAATGCCTATTTGTGGCACACACCTTTCCCTACATTGCACATCCCTATTCTATACTATCACTCTCCTATCTATCTCAACTATCTATCGTTACACTCCTAGCTAAGCTAACTGTCTAGCAGCACCTGTGTCAATACCGGCGTCAGCATCTTCCCTAATGTTTCACATTCACAAAATGGCGCAGACGCCATATGTCCGCATTTTATATGCAGGCAAACATATAACTTCGGCAACCAATGACATAGGCCGTTGTGTCTGAACTTTGTGGTTGTTTGCTGCACCGTGATTGGCTGTAGAAACATCCACAAATAAAGGCCCAAGTCCCCACCCCCTCCACTCATTAAACACATCCCCCCATTCATCATACAGCACCACAATCCTATCTAAAAGCATAAGATATTACCAGAAAAGCATTTTCATAACACGCGATCAGTGATAGAACAAACCCAAATATTGCTGACTTTTGGGGAAAGTGCTCAGGTTACTGAGTCCGAGCCAAACAGGCTAAGGGTCGTACCGAATTTGAAATTGGAGAACCTTTATTGAACAGGTTCGCACATCTCTGCTCAGGAGAGATTACATAACAAATTTTCATCATCCATTTTCTCCTGTTACACTTCTGAAGATGCAAAGTTTGGGGCTAAGGCTAATTTCACACTTGCGTTGAACGGCATCCATTGCATTGCGTTGTGTGACGGATGCAACAGATGTGCTGTATATAGTGGCACAATGGATGCAACGGATCGTACAAAACAACGGAATCTGCTTTTTTTTTTTACAGTTTTACCGGCGGCAGGCTATTGTGAATGATCAGTTGATCACCCGGCTGCTGGGCGATCAGCTGATCGCTCTCAAAAGCTGGCTGCTGGGCGATCAGCTGAGTGCTCTCAAAAGCCGGCTGCCGGGCGTTCAGCTGATCGCTCTCAAAAGCCGGCTGCCGGGCGATCAGCTGATTGCTCTCAAAAGCCGGCTGCCGGGCAATCAGCTGAGCGCTCTCAAAAGCTGATTGTTCGGCCACCGAGAAACAAAAAAAAGTTTCTGTGATTAAAAAAAAAAAAAAAAAGATGAGCATGCACAGTGAAAAAATAAAGGATTCCGCCGCTCAAAAAACGTTTCATGCTGCATTCCTTTCACCCAGCGTGAGCAACGCAGCGTCGGCAAGCGGAAGCAACGCAGCTCCATCTGTCACAATCCATCGTCCATACAAGTCTATGGGAAGCAGCGTAATCCGTTAACGGATTCCGCTGTTTTCCAAAACGGCGGATTGCGACTGAAGGAAAACAATGCAAGTGTGAAACTAGCCTAAAGCAACATTGCTTTAATTTCTGTGAAGAGGCTAAAGGGTTAATGTACCTATTGAATGTTATTTTGAGCCCCTTGAGAGCTGCATTTTTAAAACTAGTGTCAATTCAAATGTGATGTGGTCCCCAATAAATTGGTTTTATAAATTGTTGGAAAAATGAGAAATTGCTGATAAAATTGTTAACCCTTCTAACTTCCTAAGAAAAAAAAAATATTAAAAAATGGTGCTGATGTAAGGCTGCTTTCACACTTGTATTGTTTTGCATCCGTTGAAATCCGCTGCCTTGAGGAATTACGGTAAATGTTGCAGGAATCTGTTTATTCCTCATAGACTTCTATAAAGGGCGGATTGCAAATGATGGTTTTGCATTGCATCCACCGGCGCATCAATCGTTTAGTGACTGACCATCGGGCGGGAGGAACGCGCAATGTAGCGTTTTCTGTTGCTGTGACACCGCAGGATTTCGTTGGGATCCGTTAGGAGGCATAATGAACGTCTATGGTGCTAGATTACGTCGTCATACATCTGGCGACGGATTCCATTGCAGATTCCGTAATGTTCTACTGAACATGACCAGCATGTCCAGCAGAACGATCTAAATCGTGTAAAAGCAAAATTTCACCAAATTTCAGATATTTTCACAGATAAATGCACAAAATATTGTAATAAATGCATCCGTATCACAAGATACAATGTTTCATGAAAAAATATTTCCAGAACCACTGGGATCCATTGAAGAATTATTAATAGGGATGATCGAATACCAAAATATCCGACTTCGAAGAATATCCGGCGAATAGGTCGCCACTAGTCGATTATTTGCAAATATTCGATGCACAATGTAAGTCTATTGGAAACCCGAAAAATTTCACGTTGGACCTAACGGCGACCTATGGTGACTGCGGAAAAGGCAATGGATGGGAAAAGGCAGAAACAGTATGGGCACAGCCTGTAGAAGGTGCGTGACTGCATTTCTGGTGTCTTGGAATAACGTTCTCAGAGCAGCACGCGGCTTTTACGTAGTCGCCAGAACAGCTTTCAAACTAAAGTAAAAGAGGGGAAATTGATAAGAAACAGTTTGTAGTGCCTAATCACTTTAAGGGTATGTGCGCATGTTGCGTTCTGGCGTGACAAATATAAAGCAGCAGTTTGTCACTGCATGTGCGTTTCAAAAAGCATCCAAAACGCTGCGTTTTGGATTGATTTTGAATGCATTTTGGATGCATTTTTGACAATGCGATCCCACTCGGCTCTGCTATATCCCCATAGAGCATGGCTGGCTGTGAGACAAAGCTGCGCGATCAGAATGAACTCGGATGAACTTCACCTGACTTCATTGTCATCGCGCGGCTCTGTCTGTGTGCCACGGCCTGATTTGTGATCACAGGTGAAGGACTACATATCCCCTGAGTTACCGAAGTGAGCCGCGCAATCAGCGGTGCCATCACTGAGGTTACCCGCGGCCAGCTGAAGTCCTCCACCTGAGAGCGGTGGCCGCGGGTAAGCTGAGTGATGTCATCGCTGACAGCGCGGCTCACTTCAGTTGCTGCGGGGAGCTCACAGATAGAGGTCGTCGTCTGTGGCCTCTCCTGTCAGCTTCATGTAGCAGAGCTGAAAGCATTGTGGGACCTCATGTGGATTACGCCGGGCCTGGAGGGGTATTTGGGGATTTTAGTAAAGTGGTAAAAGGGTATTTTTTTTTTGTCTTTTATTCCAAATAAAGGATTTTTTCAAGTGTATGTGTTTATTTACTTACACTTACAGGTAAATCATGCGGCGTGTCTCATAGATGCCTGCCATGCTTAACCTAGGACTTAGTGGCAGCTGTGGGCTGCCATTAACTCCTTATTACCCCAATTGGGACCGTACCAGGGCAATTCGGGATGAGCCGGGTAGAGTCTCGGGACTGTCACATCTAATAAATGAGGCAATTCCGGGCAGCTGCTGGCTGATATTTTTAGGCTGAGGGCTCCCCATCCTGAGAATACCACCCTTCAGCCGTGTGGCTGTACCTTGGCTGGTATCAAAATTGGGGGGGAACGCACACCATTTTTTTTTAATTATTTATTTATTTTACTGTACTACATAGACCCGCCCACCGGCGGCTGTGATTGGTTGCAGTGAGACAGCTGTCACTCAGTGTGGGGGCTCGTCTGAATGCAACCAATCAGAGGCACCGGTAAGCGGGTTAAGCAGTGAATATGAGATGGAATAATGAGCTGCCAGCATTTTCAAAAGCAGGAGAAGCCGATGGAGCTTTGTGACAGCTGTGCAGTGCTGCGCCGTTGATCGGTCAGTGATCGGTGAGTATGAGAGAGGGGTGGAGAGGGAGAGACTGACAGACAGAGAGAGACCAACGGACAAAGAGAGAGACCGATGGACAGACAGAGAAAGACCGACATGGACAGAGAGACCGACACAGACAGATAGGGAGACCGAAAGACCTGCATTCTGTTTGTCAAAAAAGCATACTACTGGACTACTAGTCCTTCGAGTTCGGTTCGTCGTACGTTCGACGAACCGAACTCGACCTGCATAGGAAACAATGGCAGGCATTCAAAAACACATAAAAACACCTAGAAAACACCCTCAAAGGTGTCCAAAAGGTGACCAACAACTCACAACACAAAACAAACACATGGGAAAGTGACAAGGACAAATTCTCATGTGAAAACAAAACAGCGTTACGAGGAAAAAGAGGACGAGACACAGATATAGGCATGGCATGCCCTTATAAAATCATGTAAAACCCCGCAAGGTGACTCCAAGCGGAGTCTCCCTTTTTTCCAAAAATTAGGACACACAGACACCCCTTCAGTGGCAGCAGTTGTGCCCCAGTTGTACACTTCACAGCTAGATTTGCATCAAGCACATTCAAAAATACGCCATACTTAACCATCCCCAGGATGACACCGGGGTAGGTAGCAAAGTCTTTCCTGATCCCAGCTCTGTTCATCTTGGCTTCTTTTAAAAACAATGTAAGTAAGGGTTACTCCAAGCTGAGTCTCCCTTTTTTCCAAAAATTATGCCCCACACACACCCACCCATTCAGTGGCAGCACTTGTGCCCTAGTTGTACACTTCACAGCTAGATTTGCATCAAGCACATTCAAAAATACGCCATACTTAACCATCCCCAGGATGACACCGGGGTAGGTAGCAAAGTCTTTGCTGAACCATGACTTGTTCATCTTGGCTTCTTTTAAAAACAATGTAAGCAAGGGTTACTCCAAGCGGAGTCTCCCTTTTTTCCATAAATTGGGCCCCACACACACACCGATCCCTTCAGTGGCAGCAGTTGTGCCCCAGTTGTACACTTCACAGCTAGATTTGCATCAAGCACATTCAAAAATACGCCATACTTAACCGTCCCCAGGATGACACCGGGGTAGGTAGCAAAGTCTTTCCTGATCCCAGCTCTGTTCATCTTGGCTTCTTTTAAAAACTATGTAAGCAAGGGTTACTCCAAGCGGAGTCTTTCTTTTTTCCAAAAACTGGGCCCCACACACACCCACCCCATCAGTGGCAGCACTTGTGCCCTAGTTGCAAACAGGATGTTTTGATTTGCATCAAGCACATTCCAAATCCACAAGCATTTACTCTCCCCAGGATGACACAGGGGTAGTAAATTCCTGGTGGATCCATGACTTGTTCATTTTGATGAAAGTTAGTCTGTCCACATTGTCACTGGACAGACGCGTGCGCTTATCTGTCAGCACACACCCAGCAGCACTGAAGACACGTTCAGAGACAACGCTGGCAGCTGGACACGACAAAATCTCCAAGACGTAACTGGAGAGCTCTGGCCATTTTTCTAGATTTGAAGCCCGAAATGAGCAAGGCTCCATTTGCAAAGTCATGGCATCGATGTTCATTTGGAGATACGTCTGCATCATCCTCTCCAGCCGTTGACTATGTGTCAGACTTGTTGTCTCTGGTGGTCTTGCAAAGGAGGGTCTAAAAAAATTATGAAAAGATTCCATAAAATTGCTGTTACCAGCACCAAATACAGTCCTACTGGTACGGGTAGACTGTTGAAGATGACGAGACCGTCCCATGTTTGTCAAGTTACAACTGGGAGATTCACTCCCTGCACCTGCACGGTTGTTTGGTGGAAAAGCCGAACTAAGATCGAGTAACAGCTTCTGCTGATACTCCTGCAAACGTGCGTCCCTTTCTATGGCTGGAATTATGTCACAAAATTTGGACTTGTACCGGAGATCTAATAGTGTGGCAATCCAGTAGTCATCATCACTTCTAATTTTGACAATACGAGGTTCATGTTGGAGGTAGTGCAACAAGAAGGCACTCATGTGTCTTGCGCAGCCATGCGGACCAAGTCCACGCTGTGTTTGTGGCATAGAGGTGCTACCCGTTCTTTCTTCCTCTGACATCTCCCCCCAACCTCTTTCAACTGAAATTTGACCAAGGTCTCCCTCATCCGCTGTCTTCCATGTCCATGGACAGTTCGTCCTCCATTTCTTCATGTTCTCCTGCACCTTCCTCAACATTTAGCCTGCTACTATGCGCCCTTGTTGATCCCTGTCCACCATGGTCCCATGCCTGCTGCGTTGGTGATGATGAACGTCTGGACCTTGGTGAAGTTGTTGTCCCTTGCGCATATGAATCCTCCTGTAGTTCCTCCCCTTCCTGTTGTCCCACCCCCTGACTCCGAATAGTGTTTAGCGTGTGCTCCAGTATGTAAATGACTGGAATTGTCATGCTGATAATGGCATTGTCAGCGCTAAACATATTCGTCGCCATGTCGAAACTGTGCAGAAGGGTGCATAGGTCCTTGATCTGAGACCACTCCATCAGGGTGATCTGCCCCACCTCTGCATCTCGTTGGCCCAGGCTATACGTCATGACGTATTGCACCAGGGCTCGGCGGTGCTGCCATAGTCGCTGTAACATGTGGAGAGTCGAATTCCAGCGTGTCGCCACATCGCATTTCAGGCGATGAACCGGCAGGCCAAAAGACTTCTGGAGCGATGCAAGTTGCTCAGCTGCGGCGGTTGAACGCCGGAAGTGAGCAGACAGTTTTCGTGCCCTGTTCAGAAGGCCATCTAGGCCGGGATAGTGTGTTAAAAATTGCTGGACAACAAGGTTCAACACGTGAGCCATACAAGGCACGTGTGTCACCTTGCCCAGGCGAAGGGCCGCACCCAGGTTTGCAGCATTGTCGCACATGGCCTTACCAGGCTGCAGGTTGAGTGGAGACAACCATTTATTAAACTCGGACCGCAGAGCTGACCACAACTCCTCAGCTGTGTGACTCCTATTCCCAAGACATGTCAAGCTAAAGACCGCCTGATGCTGTTGTGCTCTGCTGCCAGCATAGTAATGAGGGGTGCGTGATTCATTCTGTGGAGTTAGAACGCTGGTGGCCTGACCAGGCAGGCTTGGGGCGGAGGTGGAGGACCCAGATGAGGTGGAGGAGGCAGAAGCAGTGGCGGAACTTGGACAGACAGAGGATTGACACACAAGTCGTGGGGACGGCAAGACTTGTGCAGCAGACCCTTCACCATCTATCACCATAGTTACCCAGTGCCCAGTCAGCGACATGCAACGTCCTTGTCCATGCTTACTAGTCCAAGTATCGGTGGTGAAATGCACCCGTTCACACACAGAGTTTCTCAAGGAAGCGGTGATGTTGTGTGCGACATGCTGGTGTAGCGCGGGCACGCCTTTCTTAGAGAAGTAGTGGCGACTAGACATCTGGTACTGGGGCACAGCGACAGACATAAGGTCTCTAAAATCCTGTGTGTCCACTAGGTGGAAAGGCAGCATTTCGGTAGCCAAGAGCTTACAGAGGGATAGAGTCAACCTCTTAGCTTTGTCATGGGTCGCAGGAAATGGCCTTTTATTTGACCACATCTGAGGGACAGAGATCTGGCTGCTGTGTGTAGACGGTGTTGAGTAGGGTGTCCCTGTAAAAATGCAGGTTTGTGAGGAAAGTGCAGACGGAGACATGATGTTGCCTTCATCCAACGTTGGTGCTATCGATGTCTGAGAGACCTGTACACACTCACTTGTTTCCCCTTCCAAACCAACTGACGACCTAGCAAGCAAACTGCCTGTTGCGGTTACAGTGGTGGAAGTTGTGCGTGGAAAACCAGGTGTGACAGCTGTCCCCACAGTCCTAGAAGATGAAGAGCGTGGAAGGGGCAGGCCGTGGATGGTTCGCTCCGCCAGGCCGCATTGCAGCACGGTGAGCTTCCCACCGGGACCTATGATATTTATTCATGTGACGATTCATGGAAGAAGTTGTCAAACTGCTGAGGTTTTGACCTCTACTAACAGAATCACGACAAATTTTACACATCACATAATTTGGGCGATCTTTTTCTATGTCAAAAAAGGACCAGGCTAGGCAAGGCTTAGAGGGCATGCGACCTGCTGAGCCCCCTCGACTAGTGCTCAGAGGCAGATTGGTGGCTGATGATGCAGTTGTAGACGTGCTACCAGTGCTCTGACTCTGTCTAGAAAGGAGCAAGGTAACTTCGTCGTCGGTTGCATCCTCCTCCACCGCCTCTGTTGACCTCCTCGAGTGCCTGACTGGGGGTTGACAGTAGGTGGGATCTAGAACTTCATCATCAATTGTTGTGTTTACACTCCCCTCCCCCTCAGACCGAGCCTCTTCTTGCCCTGACCGAATATTTAAGTTGTCATCCCAATCTGGTATCTGCATCTCATCGTCATCAGTATGTTCCTCATTGTCTATAACCACAGGTGTTACAGTTTGTGACAAAGGGTCAACATTATGCTCAGAAACTTGGTCCTCACGGCCTGAATCAGAGTCACAAAGGTTCTGGCCATCACTGCAGACCATTTCCTGGTCTGTACTCACTGTAGCTTGGGAGCAGACCTCTGATTCCCAGGCTATAGTGTGACTGAACAGCTCTGCAGACTCAGCCATCTCAGTTCCACCATACTGTGCAGGGCTGATGGAGACTTCAGAGCTGGGAGAAAGCAGTTTGATTGGGATGACAACTCAGAGGACTGGTGTTTTTTGGATGCGGTACTTAAAGTGGCTGAGAGGGTACTTGTTGGACCACTTGAGATCCATTCAAGCATTTTCCTTTTTTAGCCATCATCTACCTTTGTTCCTGTTGTTCGTGTCCATAAAAAAGGGAGCACATCGGATTGTCCACGGTAAGTAGTAGACATCTTACTTTTGCTGGTAGATGGTCTATCTTCAGCAGATGATAATGGAGCTTTGCCACCTTCCCCACGGAAAAAACCTTTTTTTCCTTTTCCACCACGCCTCTTCCCCTTTCCACCAGCATCTGTCATTTTGCCACTCATGTTGATTGCGACAAGATTGTGCACTGAAAATGTGGTAGTAAAAATTGAGAGGTGGTGTAGATTGCAGCGGTGGTCTAGCTTTATTAACAGCAGAATAATAAAGAATAAATATTCCTGACAATGCAACTACGGCCCTTAAACTGGCAGCATAAATTGCTAGTATAATGGCTTAGTTATAATGAGTTTGAGTGTGCAATGCAGGCAGACGTGCTGCAAATATCTTTGCACTACTGGGACTATACAGAAGTCCAATAGCCACGTTTAGGATACCACTAGGTTCACTCAGTGTTTGCTAGTATAATGGCTTAGTTATAATCAGTTTGAGTGTGCAATGCAGCCAGACGTGCTGCAAATATCTTTGCACTACTGGGACTATACAGAAGTCCAATAGCCACGTTTAGGATGCCACTAAGTTTCCTCAGTGTTTGCTAGTATAATGGCTTAGTAACAATGAGTTTGAGTGTGCAAAGGGCAGGAGGGTACAGTGGCAGGGTTGTGGGTCTCTGGGTAGAGGAAAGGAAGCCTGCCTTTCTATCCCTCCTAATGGGGAAATGCAGCGAGGAAATCCCTGACCTTAGCTACACAGGCGCTGTCATCTTGTGTAGCTGTTAAACTCTGTTTTCAGGACCTGTCACCGATTGTTCTGACCCTGCCGGTATGAGCCCTTAAAAGGACTGATAGAAAGTGCTATCCCTAAGCTGTCCAGCGCTGTGTATGGAGTGTAATACAGCTGTATCGGCGATAAGAGCTGCACCAGTGATGTCTGACACCAAGGACGCAGAAGATATAATGGCGTCCGGACGGGCAGATACTCGTTTTTATAATGCAGGGACATGTGACATGGACATCCTATCACACATGCCGTTGCTTCTCTGGCTAAAAGTCCACTTAGCTGTGTGTGTGTCTGGGATTGGCTGACATGCTGGCCCTCCCCACTACACGCGCACGCTTAGGGAAGGAAGACAAGGAGAAAAAAAAAAATGGCCATTATACATACAGTAGTAATCTGAATGCGCTGTTCCTGCACACTATACACTGTAATGTCATAATAGTGTGAGTCACAGAGTGACTTACACTATTACAGCGGAAAGCCAGCTAGGAATTAGCTGTTTGTTTTGCTGCTAGAACCGTTCTCGAACTTATCTAGAACTATCGAGCTTTTGCAAAAAAGCTCGAGTTCTAGTTCGATCTAGAACAGCCCCCAAAATCACTCGAGCCGTGAACTGGAGAACCACGAACCATGAACCGCGCTCAACTTTAATCTTCAGTATGTTTACCAGAGCCTCCAGTTGCAGAGATCCAGAGCAAAGCTCTCATTCCAGCCACGACAGCGGTCCCCCAGACACCGGCCAGACCAGACCCGGCCGCATCACCGGGCCCATCCTCAGAGGCAGAGCACCCGGGCCCTGCAACCCCGGCTGTGGAGCAGTCGGTTAATCTGTCTACACCAGCGGCAGCGGAACCAAGATGTCTGCCTGTTTCGCTACCGCACGGCATCCCGACGGCTGTTGGAGCCGCCAGAGTTCAAATCAAGCCAGAGCCAGATAGGGAGCTGAGGTTGGACGCTGATGCCCCCACTGGGAACGACAGCAGTACCAATTACAATCCGAAATTGTAACCCGAGACTGGCAACGACGGGAGCTTGCCGTCCGTGATAGAGAAGAGAAGGAGCAGATAAGGAACGCTGCTTCCCGAGTAAAAGGACCACGGTGCCATGGTCTGGTGGAGCGGTTTGACCCCGAGCAAGGATGGGGGTTCATCCGCGAAGCAGGCCTCGCAGCGGAGGTACATGTGTCTCGACGGGATGTGGCGCAGCACCTTCCGTGGGGCCACCCAGAGCGTAACCTTTAGCCTGAGTAGATGGTTACCTATACCCGGCATTGCGGAAAGCAGGGCTAGTATGCCCTGGAGGTAACCAAGCATGTGATGTTTGAAGAAGGGTATGTGTCGGTGTCAGTAGCACGTAGCCGCAAAGAAGCATGGCTACGGGACCCGACGACCTATTACTAGAGTGTTAAATGTTACAGTACTAACAGTTGTAATGCCATAGAATGTTAGGTATCAGTGTTTCATTTGTTATTTTCCACAGTTTATTTTTCATATTGAAAATGTTAGTGAATCCACCAGTTTTAATGAAAAGAGTGAAAGTTACCAGATTTTCTAGAAAAATTGTCAGAATGTGTACATCGGTACATGGACTCCGTTCAGTTTATATGTATTTTAAGTAATAATGGACCACGGACACAGGACTGGCGTGACCAACACAAACTTGTGTCTTGTATTATAGTTGCACCTTCTGTGCCAACCAGAGTCGTCAACATCACAACACTCGGGACCCTAATCCGGTCACGGACACACTTTAGGTTTCCAGGGGGAACAGGTTGTTTGGGTGGCGGGTTATTGGGATCCAGGACGTTGGGCCTGGACTGACGCAGGAAGGGGCTGCAGTGGAGTAGGTTTAGCCTCCATTACCATAAAAACCGGTAGCGTCCCACCGTTGGGCGACGAACTCTAAGTAAAGTAGTATTTAGTAACGTTAAGTGCATTACCTCCCCTGTGTGGGATGGACCCGTTAAATAAAAGTATGTTAATTTATATTTTCTTTCCAGTTCCAGCAAAACAAAATAAACCTCTGTCATCCTGTGAAGGGAATAGGGCTGCCCACATGGGGGGTTGGTGAGGAGAAAGTGGGGACAGTGACAGTTGAAAATTGAGAAGGAAAAACAGGGGCAATGCAGTCATAGGTCACTGAAGGACCACTGAATCAATAAACAATATACCAGCCTTTGCAAAAGTATCAAATTTATTTAACTTAAGTGTATAGCAAAAGGAGTAATATTATATGCACATTAGGAGAATCATAAACACTGATCAGGTTACAGCAGAATCACAGATGAAAACAGATCACCAGACCATATGGGGAGTGCAAATAAACTCGTATCGTCAGAAACGAAGGGTTCCTCAGAGTTATTAATACAAAGGCCAAAGTTACCCATTTATACATTTATAGGAATCGTATGCAAGGCAAAAGGCATTGCAACACATATACAAGGTAACAGGCATAGTAACATTCCGTTACCCATCACTCCGAGGGGCCAAAATCATTAGAAGGGAGGGCCAGCCAAGGGATAAATACAAATTAGCTGGAAACACTCCCATCAGCGCACTCACCCATAGGTAGCCGGGACCGAGAAAAACGTGCCCCGACGCGCACGTTTCGATGACTTCTTCGGCCCCCCGATTGGTCATACATCTAGTCCTTGTCTATTTGATTTAGTTGAAAATTGAGAGTTGAGAGTGGAGGAGAGAGGATGAAGTGGCTCTTGTGAGGAGAGGCCATGGAGGAGAGCTCCTGTGTACTAGGTGGCAGACGTTGGTCTGGGCCTGGTAGGAGCTGGAACCCGCTTGCAGGGGACAGTGTCAAGGAGCACAGACTGCCGTGGAGGGTGGCCGGTGGCCTTGAGCTATCACCGGGCAGAGGCCAGGGCACGACAGGGTACGTGGACCCCAGGCCGGAAAGTAGCTTCACGTGTTCCGGTAATTTACCCGACGGAGGTGAAGACTTCAAGTGTCATCCCCAACCCACTCCAAAATCGGGGTACTAGCACACCGATGGGATAGGACTATCACACTACAGTCCAAAGAAATCCAACGCGTGAACCCTGAGAGCAAGCTCACTCCGTTGGCCATACGGGTGAGCGGGAGAGTTTCATACCATCAGGTCCAATCGAGACTATGGTTCCAGGGAGAGGGTCACAGACCAACAACAACACCAAGGGCATGGATCCAGGCGTGCTCCCCGCAGACTACGGTGGTGCACAGAACTTTGGTTTACAAGCTGTCGGTCGGTGTGGTTATTCTGGGACTGACTGAGTACATTGGAAACCCTTGTACCTATCCACCAACGGCACCCAAGCACCATCCATCATCCATCATCAACGGGCCCCGGGACACAAACCCCCTACCCACGGAGGGGTTAAACATCTGGCTGCCGCACCATCGTCACCGGGCTCCCCAATGGCAGCAGTGGTCCCTCATATCACCACTGTCTTGGTTCACCTCCCCGTCCACATGGCTAGGGGGCGGGGCCTTCTCCCGGTCCTCACTTCCAGAGCCTGGATGCCTTAAAAGCTGACAATTCCAGTGAACCAGCACCGGCTATAAGCTTAGCACTGCTTTGCCTGTGATTGCTGGTCCTGTGAGTGATATCCTGATCTGTCTGTTCCTGTGCCCCCGTGCCCTTGTCTGTGTTCTGTCCCCTGGTCGTCCCTCCAGTCCTCTGTCCCCTCTCCTACCTCCCCACTCGGTTGCTTCCCCCAGTACTGACCTTGGCCTGACTTTGACTCCTCTTTCGCTCGTTCCTCCGGTCCTGCTTCTGCCCATACTGTGTTTGACCCAGCCTGCCTGACTATTCCTCGCACACCCTGCAGCTCTGTTTCCAAGCTGTGCTGTGAGGTAGTGTATGAGAAAGCTGTGTATTTACTTCCTGGTTTTCGTTGCTTTGTGTTGTGTCTTCTGCTGCAGAGCTCTGGCTCCCCCTGGTGGCAGCTTGACAGTATAGCCGGCCCAAAATAGGCATTTGTTTTCCCATTTAATGCCAGTTACCTTGGTAGTAGGATCCTTCTATGCATTTTGAGGAATACTATAATGGATCCACTTAGTACTTTGTGTGAGCAAGTGGCCAACCTCACTCAGTTGGTTCAGGATTTGGCTGCAGAGCATCGCACCCGGTAGCTTCACATAATATGCTGCAGAGTGAGGTCTCCGCCTCCGCGAGGACTACCTTAGGGGCATCTACCTTACGAAATGCGGGTTGTCATAGTCCCACTGATGTCCAACTTAACACTTTCGAGCCCACGGTGATGCTCCCCGATAAATTCTCTGGGGACAGTAACCTATTCCGGACGTTTAGAGAGAGCTTCCGACTCCTTTTCACTCTCCGACCTTGGTCTTCAGGGGACGAGACTCAGCGGGTGGGGATCGTTATGTCGTTACTTAGAGGTGGTCCCCAGGCCTGGGCGTTTTCCATACCCCCTTCGGCCCCAGAACGACATTTGGTTGACCTCTTCTTTGACTCCCTCGGGGTGATATACGATGAACCAGACTGAGTACGGGTGGCTGAGGACAGGATTATGTCTCTCACTCAGGGGAATCACACTGCGGAGCAATATTGTTCTGAATTTTGGCAGTGGTCCACTGAAGTACGGTGGAATGATTCTGCACTCAGGTGCCAGTTCCGGAGAGGTCTTTCGGACTCACTGAAAGACGCCTTGGCTCTGCACCCTCCTCTCAGTACCTTGGACGAAGCAATGACGGAGGCAGTTTGCAAGGACCGTAGATTAAGGGAAAGAAGGGGTACCATGCGTGAGATTCCTCCCTCTCTGCCTAGGACGCCTTCTTTGCCAGCTACGGAGCATATGGAAGTCAGAGCCATCAGTCCAGACAAGAAAGAGAGGAAAAGATGCCGGGATATCAAGCTGTGTCTCTATTGTGGACACCATGGACACTGGAGGAAGGACTGCCCAGCTTGCCCCCCCCCGCTAAATAGTCATCGGGAAACTTCTAAGTCTGGGTAATGGCCGAGGAGGTTGCCCAGACTATCAGGTACCTTTCCTCTCCTACAATAAGATACTTCTAAATGTTGCCCTCCGGGTTACGGAGTCGGTCTGGTCAACTACTGCCTTTGTTGATTGTGGATCTGCTATGAACTTCATTGACTCTAGATGTGTTCAAACATTAAAGTAAGGGACAGGGAGGTTAGTTGGCCCTATCCAACTCCTGGCAATTGATAAAACACCGTTGTCTCAAAACTGCATTTGGTTTGCTACAGAAAAGTTCACTCTGGTAATCGGGTCTCTGCATTCTGAACTGATTTCTTGTTTTGTAATGGATAACCTCCCTGCTGACTTAGTGTTGGGGTATCCTTGGTTAATGTTGCATAATCCCGTTATTGATTGGGAATGTCGTACCATAATCAAGTGGAGTTCTGGCTGTCATAAAAGGTGTTTAAAATCCATATCTGTGTCCTCCGTAAGTCCTGAGGGTCTTCCGGAATACCTGATGGACTACGGAGATGTATTCTCGGAAATAGAGGCCGAGGTTTTGCCACCTCATCGCCCATATGACTGTGCCATCGATTTGATTCCCAACTCCAAATTGCCCAAGGCCGGTTTATATCACCTCTCGGGTCCAGAAAGGGCTGCTATGAAGTCTTACATATCCGACAGTATACGTAAAGGGCATATCCGTCCATCTTCTTCCCCTGTGGCCGCTGGGTTCTTTTTTGTAAAGAAGAAGGACAGAGGGTTACGACCGTGTCTCGATTTCCGAGAATTGAACAAGATTACCGTGAAAAACACATATCCGCTTCCACTTATCCCTGATCTCTATAATCAACTCTCTGAAGCCCGGTGGTTTACCAAACTAGATCTCAGGGGGGCCTATAATCTTATTCGTATCAGAGAAGAGGATGAGTGGAAAACAGCCTTTCTTACGTCAGAGGGGTTATTCGAGAATTTGGTGATGCCCTTCGGTTTATCAAATGCTCCTGCAGTGTTTCAAAATTTCATCAATGATATCTTCTCTGATTTTATTGGTCGTTTCGTGGTCATCTATCTCGATGACATATTGATTTATTCTGTCAACAAGGAGACGCATATTACACATGTCCGTTCTGTATTACAGAGGTTACGTGATAATCAATTGTTTGCCAAGCTTGAAAAATGTGTTTTTTCTGTTCAGGAAATAGCCTTTCTTGGGTTACTCCTTTCTCGTGATGGGTTTAAGATGGACCCAGGGAAAGTGCAGGCTATCATTGACTGGGTGCAGCCCAGGAATATCAAGGCGTTACTACGCTTTTTGGGTTTCGCCAATTAATATCGGAGGTTTATTAAAGGGTTTTCCCAGATTGCCAAGCCCTGACCGACCTTACACGGAAAGGGGCGGATCTGCAGAACTGATCTCAGACAGCTGTCCAGGCCTTCCTTGAACTTAAGGATCGGTTCATGTCCGCCCCGGTCCTGGTACAGCCCAACCTCAAGGCGCCATTTATTGTGGAGGTGGACATCTCGGAGGTGGGGGTGGGAGCAGTTCTCTCTCAGGGTCCTGCTACTCTAACCAATCTGCGACCTTGTGCATTCTTTTCCAAGAAATTCACGCCGGCTGAGCGGAATTATGATGTGGGGAACCGCGAATTATTGGCAGTAAAATTAGCATTCGAAGAATAGAGGCATTTTTTGGAGGGTGCGACTCATCGTATTACAGTCATCACTGATCATAAAAATCTTGCGTATATCGAGTCGGCCAAGAGACTAACGCCTCGACAGGCGAGGTGGTCCCTTTTTTTTTCTAGATTCCATTTTACCATTACTTTTCGGCCTGGGTCCAAAAACGTGCGGGCGGATGTCCTATCCCGTAGTTTGGACCCGGTGTCCCCTCCAGAGCCTCCTTCCTCCATTCTTCCACGAGGGGTAGTGGTCGCTGCCTTGTCATCCGAGTTGGAGGCTGAGGTTTGGGAAGCCCAGTCCTTAGCGCCATCCTCCGCTCCAGACACTAAATTGTTTGTCCCTTTGCACCTTCGGTTACGGGTATTACAAGAGTTCCATGAGTCCGTACTTAGTGGCCACCCAGGAATTACAGCCAATCGCAGGGCTGTTGCTCGACTGTTTTGGTGGTCATCTCTTCATTTGGATGTGGCTCGTTTTGTTTCTGCCTGTGCTATATGTGCCCGTGATAAGGTATGTCGTAACCGGCCGGCCGGGGAACTAGTTCCATTGCCTGTTCCTAAAAGGCCATGGACCCACTTGTCCATGGATTTCATTACAGACCTTCCTGTCTCTAATGGCATGACTGTGATCTGGGTGCTGGTGGATCGCTTTAGTAAACAGGCACATTTTGTTCCCCTCTCGAGTCTACCTAATGCGGCGACCCTTGCCAACCACTTTATCGACCAGGTGGTTCGGTTACATGGGTTGCCCCGAATATTGTATATGACAGGGGGGTACAATTCGTTTCTCGGTTTTGGAGGGCCTTGTGCAGGCGGTTGGGGATTGAGTTGTCCTTCTTGTCCGCCTATCATCCTGAATCCAATAGGCAGACGGAGAGGACGAATCAGACCCTTGAGCAAATCCTGCGGTGCTTGGTTTCTGCTCAGCAGGAGGATTGATGTACATTTTTGCCCCTTGCAGAGTTTGCATTTAATAGCAGAGTCCACCAGTCTACCAGAGTCCACCAGACTTCGGGGCCTTCTCCAGAGTAGATTCGGGGTGTCCAGGGGCCGACTCCATTGTTCAGCGTCTGGGGGAGGTATAGAAGGAGGTACGATGGTGCATCGAGACAGCTCAGCGGTCCCAGAAACACCAGGCAGACAAACAGCGTTCTCCAGGACCATCCTTTCAAGTGGGGGACAAAGTGTGGCTGTCCACTCGATGTATTAGGCTTAGGGTTCCATCTGCTAAGTTGGGTCCTAAGTTTATAGGACCCTATGAGGTCATCGAGGTGGTCAACCCAGTGGCCTTTCAGCTGCAACTGCCCCAGACCTTGCGTATTCCTAACGTGTTTCATACCTCCTTGCTTAAGCCATTTGTTCCATCGGTAGTGGATTCTCAGACCCCTCCGGCTCCTATATTGGTGAACGGTGAGGAGGAGTACGAGAACCAGCATATTATCGAATCTCGTTGGGTTCGTAGTTCCCTCCAGTATCTGATCCATTGGAAGGGTTACGGTCCGGAGGACAGGTCCTGGATGCCGGCTTGATCCGTGCGGGCCGATCGGTTGACTGCGGCTTTCCACCGGAAGTTTCCTGGAAAGCCCGGGGGTCCGGTGGCCCCCACTTGAAGAGGGGGTACTGTCATGGTTCACCTCCCCGTCCACATGGCTAGGGGGCGGGGCCTTCTCCCGGGCCTCACTTCCAGAGCCTGGATGCCTTAAAAGCTGACAATTTCAGTAAACCAGCGCTGGCTATAAGCTTAGCACTGTTTTGCCTGTGATTGCTGGTCCTGTGAGTGATATCCTGATCTATCTGTTCTTGTGCCCCCGTGCCCTTGTCTTTGTTCTGTCCCCTGGTCGTCCCTCCAGTCCTCTGTCCCCTCTCCTACCTCCCCACTCGGTTGCTTCCCCCGGTACTGACCTTGGCCTGACTTTGACTCCGCTTTCGCTCATTCCTCCGGTCCTGCTTCTGCCCGTACTGTGTTTGACCCAGCCTGCCTGACTACTCTTTGCACGCCCTGCAGCTCTGTTTCCCAGCTGTGCTGTGAGGTAGTGTATGAGAAAGCTGTGTATTTACTTCCTGGTTTTCGTTGCTTTGTGTTGTGTCTTCTGCTGCAGAGCTCTGGCTGCCCCTGGTGGCAGCTTGACAACCACGCACCGTGGGTGGCGTCACAAACTTTCCAAAAAAACCCTGTACATATCCCCCCCCTTCTTTTAATCGAGTGGCCGCGCGACCCCTCGAGCCACCGCAGATCCGGATCCGAGCAGCGGCAGCGGCCTGGCTGCTGCTACGGGGGTGGTAAATAAAGGCCTGCAGAGCATGAAAAAGGAGGAAACACTGCATCTGGTGATGGCAATGAGTTCAAGACTTCAGGTAGTCATTTGCCAACAAAGGATTTTCAACCAAGTATGAGAAATTAACATTTTATTTCCAAATATTTAAAATTAGTTTTGAGCTCCTGAAATGAAGGGATTGAGTTAAAAAAAAAATGCTTTAATTCCTCACTTTTTATGCAATCATTTTGCAACTCACTGGATTAAAGCTGAAAGTCTGAACTTCAACTGTATCTGATTTGTTTTGTTCAAAATCCATTGTGGTAATATACAGAAGAAAAATGCGAAAAATATCTCTGTCCAAATATATATGGACCTAACTGTAGCATGCCTGGGTGTCAGGGAGCTACAATTCACCCAGTATTACTGCCCTGTGCTGCACTGCACAGCCTCCCTTAAGGTCACCACCACCATAGTATTTAAATATAGACATCAGTCATTTAGAAAACTGAATTTAAAAAACAGTGCCTGTTTTTCAGGTACAAGTGCTGTCTTTGTTTTCCACTAGTAGCATTAGTACCTATGATAGTCTATGAGGCTGTTCACATGTTTGTGATCTCTTGCTGACCGAATGGAAAAAGTCATAGAATGAGGCTATGTGCGCACATTGCGTTCTATTCCGCAGCTGCATGTGCGTCTCAGAACTCAGCCGAAAAGCTGCGTTCTGAGACGCATTGTTACTGCAGCATTCCTGCTGAATTCATGCGTTCTGGATGCTTCTAGAACGCACATTTTTGACAGTGTGGTCCCACTCTGCTCTGCAGCATCCCCATAGACTTTCAGCGGAGCCAAGTGGGACCGCACTGTCAAACATGACAACACTGACCGACACCCCCGCATACACCCCGACATTACCGCACACATCCCGACATCCCCGCACACACCCCGACATTACCGCCGACATCCCCGCACACATCCCGACATCCCCGCACACATTCCGACATCCCCGCACACACCCCGACATTATCGCACACATCCCGACATCCCCGCACACACCCCGACATTACCGCCGACATCCCCGCACACATCCCGACATCCCCGCACACACCCCGACATTACCGCCGACATCCCCGCACACATACCGACACTACAGCCCTAATCATCCCCTCACACACACCAGCATTACCTCAGTGACGTCCCCGCTGACAGCGCAATTCACTACAGTTGCTGCGTGGAGCTCACAGGAGCGGCGGTGTTCTACTGCCGCTCCTGTCAGCTTCATGTAGCAGAGCTGGAAGCGACGCGGGACCTCTGTGGATTACGACGGATCTACAGGGGTTTTCGGGGCTTAATTAAGTGGTGAACGAGGGTGGTTTTTTTGTCTTTTTTTCCAACTAAAGGATTTTTTCGGGTGTATGTGTTTATTTACTTTCACTTACAGGTTAATTATGGAAGGTATCTCAGGGAGACGCCTGTCATGATTAACCTAGGACTTAAGCTGGTGTCACACACAGCGACAACGACAACGACGTCGCTGCTACGTCACCATTTTCTGTGACGTTGCAGCGACGTCCCGTCGCTGTCGCTGTGTGTGACATCCAGCAACGACCTGGCCCCTGCTGTGAGGTCGCTGAATGTCCAGCTTCATTTTTTGGTCGTCACTCTCCCGCTGTAACACACACATCGCTGTGTGTGACAGCGAGAGAGCGACGAAATGAAGCGAGCAGAGGGAGCAGGAGCCGGCGTCTGGCAGCTGCGGTAAGCTGTAACCAGCGTAAACATCGGGTAACCAAGGGAAGACCTTTCCCTGGTTACCCGATATTTACCTTCGTTACCAGCCTCCGCTCTTGCTGCCAGCGCCGGCTCCTGCACTGTGACTTGTGGCTGCAGTATGCATCGGGTAATTAACCCGATGTATACTGTAGCAAGGAGAGCAAGGAGCCAGCGCTAAGCAGTGCGCGCGGCTCCCTGCTCTCTGCACTGTGACATGTAGCTGCAGCACACATTTTCAAAAGAGGAAAAGCTGCCGGAGCAGTGTGAATGCCGTGCAGCGCCGCGCCGGTGATCGGGGATCGGTGAGTATGAGGGAGGGGGAGAGACTGACCGACGGACAGAGAGAGGGACAGACAGAGAGAGAGACCGACCGACAGAGAGAGAGGGAGACAGACAGAGCGACCAACTGACAGAGAAAGAGACCAACCGACAGACAGCGAGAGATTCACTGACATTCACAGACAGAGGTTGACCGACATTGACAGAGAGAGACTGAAAAGACTTGCGTTTAAAGCATGAGGAATGCAACAAAAATGCAGTCCAAGTGCATTTTGGTTACATTGTGACCCACATCATTGATTTCAATGGAGAACGCAGCTACAACGCACAAAAGAAGTGACATGCTGCTTTTTTTTCGCAGCGATTTTGGGCATCCAAAACGCTGCGTTTACAAACGCAGCGTGTGCATTGATTTTTCGGCTTTCTCATAGACTTTGCTGGGGAAGCTGAACGCATGTAATAGTGTAAGTCACTCTGTGACTCACACTATTATGAAATTTCAGTGTATAGTGTGCGGGAACAGCGCCTCCAGATCACTGCTGTTTGTATAATGGCCATCGCCATTTTTTTTTTTTTCCTTGTCTTCCTTCCCTAAGCGTGCGCGTGTAGTGGGGAGGGCCATTATGGCAGCCAATCCCAGACATACACACAGCTAAGTGGACTTTTAGCCAGAGAAGCAACGGCATGTGTGATAGGATGTCCATGTCACATGTCCCTGCATTATAAAAACGAGTATCTGCCCGTCCGGACGCCATTATCTCTTCTGCGTCCTTGGTGTCAGACATCACTGGCGCAGCTCCGTCCTGAGTCCTATCGCCGATACTGCTGTATACGCTCCATACACAGCGCTAGACAGCTTAGGGAGAGCACTTTCTATCAGTCCTTTTAAGGGCTCGTACCGGCAGGGTCATAGCCATAGGTGACAGGTCCTGAAAACAGAGACAGCGTCTGTGTAGCTAAGGTCAGGGATTTCGTCGCTGCATTTACCCATTCCTCTACCCAGAGCCCCACAATCCTGGCACTGTACCCTCCTGTCCTTTGCACACTCCAACTCATTATAACTAAGCCATTATACTAGCAAACACTCAGTGTACCTAGTGGCATCCTAAACGTGGCTATTGGACTTTTGTCTAGTCCCACTAGTGCAAAGATATTTGCAGCACGTCTTCCTGCATTGCACACTCCAACTCATAACTAAGCCATTATACTAGCAAACACTCAGTGTACCTAGTGGCATCCTAAACGTGGCTATTGGACTTTTATCTAGTCCCACTAGTGCAAAGATATTTGCAGCACGTCTGCCTGCATTGCACACTCCAACTCATAACTAAGCCATTATACTAGCAAACACTCAGTGTACCTAGTGGCATCCTAAACGTGGCTATTGGACTTTTGTCTAGTCCCACTAGTGCAAAGATATTTCCAGCACGTCTGCCTGCATTGCACACTCCAACTCATAACTAAGCCATTATACTAGCAAACACTCAGTGTACCTAGTGGCATCCTAAACGTGGCTATTGGACTTTTGTCTAGTCCCACTAGTGCAAAGATATTTCCAGCACGTCTGCCTGCATTGCACACTCCAACTCATAACTAAGCCATTATACTAGCAAACACTCAGTGTACCTAGTGGCATCCTAAACGTGGCTATTGGACTTTTGTCTAGTCCCACTAGTGCAAAGATATTTGCAGCACGTCTGCCTGCATTGCACACTCCAACTCATAACTAAGCCATTATACTAGCAAACACTCAGTGTACCTAGTGGCATCCTAAACGTGGCTATTGGACTTTTGTCTAGTCCCACTAGTGCAAAGATATTTGCAGCACGTCTGCCTGCATTGCACACTCCAACTCATAACTAAGCCATTATACTAGCAAACACTCAGTGTACCTAGTGGCATCCTAAACGTGGCTATTGGACTTTTGTCTAGTCCCACTAGTGCAAAGATATTTGCAGCACGTCTGCCTGCATTGCACACTCCAACTCATTATAACTAAGCCATTATACTAGCAAACACTCAGTGTACCTAGTGGCATCCTAAACGTGGCTATTGGACTTTTGTCTAGTCCCACTAGTGCAAAGATATTTGCAGCACGTCTGCCTGCATTGCACACTCCAACTCATTATAACTAAGCCATTATACTAGCAAACACTCAGTGTACCTAGTGGCATCCTAAACGTGGCTATTGGACTTTTGTCTAGTCCCACTAGTGCAAAGATATTTGCAGCACGTCTGCCTGCATTGCACACTCCAACTCATTATAACTAAGCCATTATACTAGCAAACACTCAGTGTACCTAGTGGCATCCTAAACGTGGCTATTGGACTTTTGTCTAGTCCCACTAGTGCAAAGATATTTCCAGCACGTCTGCCTGCATTGCACACTCCAACTCATAACTAAGCCATTATACTACCAAATACTGAGTGTACCTAGTGGCATCCTAAACGTGGCTATTGGACTTTTGTCTAGTCCCACTAGTGCAAAGATATTTGCAGCACGTCTGCCTGCATTGCACACTCCAACTCATAACTAAGCCATTATACTACCAAACACTCAGTGTACCTAGTGGCATCCTAAACGTGGCTATTGGACTTTTGTCTAGTCCCACTAGTGCAAAGATATTTGCAGCATGTCTGCCTGCATTGCACACTCCAACTCATAACTAAGCCATTATACTAGCAAACACTCAGTGTACCTAGTGGCATCCTAAACGTGGCTATTGGACTTTTGTCTAGTCCCACTAGTGCAAAGATATTTGCAGCACGTCTGCCTGCATTGCACACTCCAACTCATTATAACTAAGCCATTATACTAGCAAACACTCAGTGTACCTAGTGGCATCCTAAACGTGGCTATTGGACTTTTGTCTAGTCCCACTAGTGCAAAGATATTTCCAGCACGTCTGCCTGCATTGCACACTCCAACTCATAACTAAGCCATTATACTACCAAATACTCAGTGTACCTAGTGGCATCCTAAACGTGGCTATTGGACTTTTGTCTAGTCCCACTAGTGCAAAGATATTTGCAGCACGTCTGCCTGCATTGCACACTCCAACTCATAACTAAGCCATTATACTAGCAATTTATGCTGCCAGTTTAAGGGCCGTAGTTGCATTGTCAGGGATATTTATTCTTTATTATTCTGCTGTTAATAAAGCTAGACCACCGCTGCAATCTACACCACCTCTCAATTTTTACTACCACATTTTCAGTGCACAATCTTGTTGCAATCAACATGAGTGGCAAAATGACAGATGCTGATGGAAAGGGGAAGAGGCGTGGTGGAAAAGGAAAAAAAGGTTTTGTCCGTGGGGAAGGTGGCAAAGCTCCATTATCATCTGCTGAAGATAGACCATCTACCAGCAAAAGTAAGATGTCTACTACTTACGGTGGACAATCCGATGTGCTCCATTTTTTACGGACACGAACAACTGGAACAAAGGTATATGATGGCCAAAAAAGGAAAATGCTTGAATGGATCTCAAGTGGTCCAACAAGTGCCCTCTCAGCCACTTCAAGTACCGCATCCAAAAAACACCAGTCCTCTGAGTTGTCATCCCAATCAAACTTGCTTTCTCCCAGCTCTGAAGTCTCCATCAGCCCTGCACAGTATGGTGGAACTGAGATGGCTGAGTCTGCAGAGCTGTTCAGTCACACTATAGCCTGGGAATCAGAGGTCTGCTCCCAAGCTACAGTGAGTACAGAACATGAAATGGTCTGCAGTGATGCCCAGAACCTTTGTGACTCTGATTCAGGCCGTGAGGACCAAGTTTCTGAGCATAATGTTGACCCTTTGTCACAAACTGTAACACCTGTGGTAATAGACAATGAGAAACATACTGATGAAGATGAGACGCAGATACCCGATTGGGATGACAACTTAAAAATTCGGTCAGGGCAAGAAGAGGCTCGGTCTGAGGGGGAGGGGAGTGCAAACACAACAATTGATGATGAAGTTCTAGATCCCACCTACTGTCAACCCCCAGTCAGGCACTCGAGGAGGTCAACAGAGGTGGTGGAGGAGGATGCAACTGATGACGAAGTTACCTTGCGCATTCCTGGACAGAGTCGGAGTACTGGTAGCACGTCTACAACTGCATCCTCAGCCACCACTCTGCCTCTGAGCACTAGTCGGGGTGGATCAACAGGTCGCATGCCCTCTAAGCCTTGCCTAGCCTGGTCCTTTTTTGACATAGCAAAAGATCGCCCAAATTATGTGATCTGTAAAATTTGTCATGGTTCTATTAGTAGAGGTCAAAACCTCAGCAGTTTGACAACTTCTTCCATGAATCGTCACATGAATAAATATCATATGTCCCAGTGGGAAGCTCACCTTGCTGCAATGCGGCCTAGCGGAGCGAACCATCCACCGCCTGCCCCTTCCAGTGCATCCGTGCGCTCTTCATCTTCTAGGACTGTGGGGACAGCTGTCACACCTGTTTTTCCACGCACAACTTCCACCACTGTAACCGCAACAGGCAGTTTGCTTGGTAGGTCGTCAGTTGGTTTGGAAGGGGAAACAAGTGAGTGTGTACAGCTCTCTCAGACATCGATAGCACCAACGTTGGATGAAGGCAACATCATGTCTCCGCCTGCACTTTCCTCACAAACCTGCATTTTTCCACGGACACCCTACTTAACACCGTCTACACACAGCAGCCAGATCTCTGTCCCTCAGATGTGGTCAAATAAAAGGCCACTTCCTGCGACCCATGACAAAGCTAAGAGGTTGACTCTATCCCTCTGTAAGCTCTTGGCTACCGAAATGCTGCCTTTCCGCCTGGTGGACACACAGGATTTTAGAGACCTTATGTCTGTCGCTGTGCCCCAGTACCAGATGCCTGGTCGCCACTACTTCTCTAAGAAAGGTGTGCCCGCGCTACACCAGCATGTCACACACAACATCACCGCTTCCTTGAGAAACTCTGTGTGTGAACGGGTGCATTTCACCACCGATACTTGGACCAGTAAGCATGGACAGGGACGGTACATGTCGCTGACTGGGCACTGGGTAACTATGGTGATAGATGGTGAAGGGTCTGCTGCACAAGTCTTGCCGTCCCCACGACTTGTGTGTCAATCCTCTGTCTGTCCAAGTTCCGCCACTGCTTGTGCCTCCTCCACCTCATCTGGGTCCTCCACCTCCGCTCCAAGCCTGCCTGGTCAGGCCACCAGCGTTCTCACTGCGCAGAAGGAATCACGCACGCCTCATTACTATGCTGGCAGCAGAGCGCAACGGCATCAGGCGGTCTTTAGCTTGACATGTCTTGGGAATAAGAGTCACACAGCTGAGGAGTTGTGGTCAGCTCTGCGGTCCGAGTTTAATAAATGGTTGTTTCCGCTCAACCTGCAGCCTGGTAAGGCCGTGTGCGACAATGCTGCAAACCTGGGTGCGGCCCTTCGCCTGGGCAAGGTGACACACGTGCCTTGTATGGCTCACGTGTTGAACCTTGTTGTCCAGCAAATTTTAAACACACTATCCCGGCCTAGATGGCCTTCTGAACAGGGCACGAAAACTGTCTGCTCACTTCCGCCGGTCAAGCGCCGCAGCTGAGCGACTTGCATCGCTCCAGAAGTCTTTCGGCCTGCCGGTTCATCGCCTGAAATGCGATGTGGCGACACGCTGGAATTTAACTCTCCACATGTTACAGCGACTGTGGCAGCACCGCCGAGCCCTGGTGCAATACGTCATGACGTATAGCCTGGGCCAACGAGATACAGAGGTGGGGCAGATCACCCTGATGGAGTGGTCTCAGATCAAGGACCTATGCACCCTTCTGCACAGTTTCGACATGGCGACGAATATGTTTAGCGCTGACAATGCCATTATCAGCATGACAATTCCAGTCATTTACATGCTGGAGCACACGCTAAACACTATTCGGAGTCAGGGGGTGGGACAACAGGAAGGGGAGGAACTACAGGAGGATTCATATGCGCAAGGGACAACAACATCACCAAGGTCCAGACGTTCATCATCACCAACGCGGCAGGCATGGGACCATGGGGGACAGGGATCAACAAGGGCGCATGGTAGCAGGCTAAATGTTGAGGAAGTTGCAGGACAACATAAAGAAATGGTGGACGAACTGTCCATGGACATTGAAGACTCAGCGGATGAGGGAGACCTTGGTCAAATTTCAGTTGAAAGAGGTTGGGGGGAGATGTCAGAGGAAGAAAGAACGGTTAGCACCTCTATGCCACAAACACAGCGTGGACTTGGTCCGCATGGCTGCGCAAGACACATGAGTGCCTTCTTGTTGCACTACCTCCAACATGACCCTCGTATTGTCAAAATTAGAAGTGATGATGACTACTAGATTGCCACACTATTAGATCCCCGGTACAAGTCCAAATTTTGTGACATAATTCCAGTCATAGAAAGGGACGCACGTATGCAGGAGTATCAGCAGAAGCTGTTACTCGATCTTAGCTCGGCTTATCCACCAAACAACCGTGCAGGTGCAGGGAGTGATTCTCCCAGTTGTAACTTGCCAAACATGGGATGGTCTCGTCATCTTCAACAGTCTACCCGTACCAGTAGGACCGTATCTGGTGCTGGTAACAGCAATTTTATGGAATCTTTTCATAATTTTTTTAGACCCTCCTTTGCAAGCCCACCAGAGACAACAAGTCTGACACATAGTCAACGGCTGGAGAGGATGATACAGGAGTATCTCCAAATGAACATCGATGCCATGACTTTGCAAATGGAGCCTTGCTCACTTTGGGCTTCAAATCTAGAAAAATGGCCAGAGCTATCCAGTTACGCCTTGGAGATTTTGTCGTGTCCAGCTGCCAGCGTTGTCTCTGAACGTGTCTTCAGTGCTGCTGGGTGTGTGCTGACAGATAAGCGCACGCGTCTGTCCAGTGACAATGTGGACAGACTAACATTCATCAAAATGAACAAGTCATGGATCCACAAGGAATTTACTACCCCTGTGTCATCCTGGGGAGAGTAAATGCTTGTGGATTTGGAATGTGCTTGATGCACATCAAAACATCCTGTTTGCAACTAGGGCACAACTGCTGCCACTGAAGGGGTGGGTGTGTGTGGGGCCCAATTTTTGGAAAAAAGGGAGACTCCGCTTGGAGTAACCCTTGCTTGCTGTGTTTTTTAAAAGGAGCCAAGATGAACAGAGCTGGGATCAGGAAAGACTTTGCTACCTACCCCGGTGTCATCCTGGGGACGGTTAATTATGGCGTATTTTTGAATGTGCTTGATGCAAATCTAGCTGTGAAGTGTACAACTGGGGCACAACTGCTGCCACTGAAGGGGTGGGTGTGTGTGGGGCCCAATTTTTGGAAAAAAGGGAGACTATGCTTGGAGTAACCCTTGCTTGCTGTGTTTTTTAAAAGGAGCCAAGATGAACAGAGCTGGGATCAGGAAAGACTTTGCTACCTACCCCGGTGTCATCCTGGGGACGGTTAATTATGGCGTATTTTTGAATGTGCTTGATGCAAATCTAGCTGTGAAGTGTACAACTGGGGCACAAGTGCTGCCACTGAAGGGGTGAGTGTGTCTGTGGCCCAATTATTGGAAAAAAGGGAGACTCCGCTTGGAGTAACCCTTGCTTGCTGTGTTTTTTAAAAGGAGCCAAGATGAACAGAGCTGGGATCAGGAAAGACTTTGCTACCTAACTCGGGGTCATCCTGGAAACGGTTAATTATGGCATATTTTTGAATGTGCTTGATGCAAATCTAGCTGTGAAGTGTACAACTGGGGCACAAGTGTTGCCACTGAAGGGTTGAGTGTGTGTGTGGCCCAATTTTTGGAAAAAAGGGAGACTCCGCTTGGAGTCACCTTGCGGTGTTTTACATGATTTTAGAAGGGCGTGCCTTGCCTATATCTGTGTCTCCTCTTTTTCCTTGTCCTGCTCTTTTGTTTTCGCATGAGTATATGTCCTTGTCACTTTCCCATGTGTTTGTGTTGTGTTGTGAGTTGTTTATCACCTTTTGGACACCTTTGAGGGTGTTTTCTAGGTGTTTTTCTGTGTTTGTGATTGCCTGCCATTGTTTCCTATGCAGTTCGAGTTCGGTTCGTCAAACGTTCGACGAACCGAACTCGAACGGGAGCTCCGTTCGGCGAACCGACCTCGAGCCGAACCGCGACCGGTTCGCTCATCTCTACTGACAATGTGGACATGGCTCTCAGAGGACTTTTCTTCCCCTGGGTCAGCCAGGGGACGGGAAAGGCACGCGTATTTTTGAGAGTGCTTCATGCAAAGCATCTTTTTCATTTTGAAAAGGGGGGTCAAGTGATGCCAGTCAAGTGGGGTGTGTGTGGCCCAATTAGTGTCAACGAGGGAGACTGTGGTTGGAGTCCCCTCGCTGTGTTTCTAAAAGAACCAAGATGAACAAGTCATGGCTCTCAGAGGACTTTTCTTCCCCCTGGGTCATCCAGGTGACGGGAAAGGCATGCGTATTTTTGAGAGTGCTTCATGCCAAGCATCTTTTTCTTTTTCAAAAGGGGGGTCAACTGATGCCAGTCAAGTGGGGTGTGTGTGGCCCAATTAGTGGCAACGAGGGAGACTGTGGTTGGAGTCCCCTCGCTGTGTTTCCAAAAGAACCAAGATGAACAAGTCATGGCTCTCAGAGGACTTTTCTTCCCCTGGGTCAGCCAGGGGAGGTGAAAGGCACGCATATTTTTGAGAGTGCTTCATGCAAAGCATCTTTTTCATTTTGAATAGGGGGGTCAAGTGATGCCAGTCAAGTGGGGTGTGTGTGGCCCAATTAGTGGCAACGAGGGAGACTGTGGTTGGAGTCCCCTCGCTGTGTTTCTAAAAGAACCAAGATGAACAAGTCATGGCTCTCAGAGGACTTTTCTTCCCCCTGGGTCATCCAGGTGACGGGAAAGGCATGCGTATTTTTGAGAGTGCTTCATGCCAAGCATCTTTTTCTTTTTCAAAAGGGGGTTCAACTGATGCCAGTCAAGTGGGGTGTGTGTGGCCCAATTAGTGGCAACGAGGGAGACTGTGGTTGGAGTCCCCTCGCTGTGTTTCTAAAAGAACCAAGATGAACAAGTCATGGCTCTCAGAGGACTTTTCTTCCCCTGGGTCAGCCAGGGGAGGTGAAAGGCACGCATATTTTTGAGAGTGCTTCATGCAAAGCATCTTTTTCATTTTGAATAGGGGGGTCAAGTGATGCCAGTCAAGTGGGGTGTGTGTGGCCCAATTAGTGGCAACGAGGGAGACTGTGGTTGGAGTCCCCTCGCTGTGTTTGTAAAAGAACCACGATGAACAAGTCATGGCTCTCAGAGGACTTTTCTTCCCCTGGGTAATCCAGGGGACGGGAAAGGCATGCTTATTTTTGAGAGTGCTTCATTGCAAGCATATTTTTCTTTTTCAAAAGTGGGATCAACTGATGCCAGTCAAGCGGGGTATGTGTGGCCCAATTAGTGGCAACGAGGGAGACTGTGGTTGGAGTCCCCTCGCTGTGTTTCTAAAAGAACCAAGATAAACAAGTTATGGCTCTCAGAGGACTTTTCTTCCCCTGGGTCAGCCAGGGGAGGCGAAAGGCACGCGTATTTTTGAGAGTGCTTCATGCAAAGCATCTTTTTCATTTTGAATAGGGGGGTCAAGTGATGCCAGTCAAGTGGGGTGTGTGTGGCCCAATTAGTGTCAACGAGGGAGACTGTGGTTGGAGTCCCCTCGCTGTGTTTCTAAAAGAACCACGATGAACAAGTCATGGCTCTCAGAGGACTTTTCTTCCCCTGGGTCATCCAGGGGACGGGAAAGGCATGCGTATTTTTGAGAGTGCTTCATGCCAAGCATCTTTTTCTTTTTCAAAAGGGGGGTCAAGTGATGCCAGTCAAGTGGGGTGTGTGTGGCCCAATTAGTGGCAACAAGGGAGACTGTGGTTGGAGTCCCCTCACTGTGTTTTACATGATTTTCGAAGGGCATGACATGTCTAAGAGGTTGAGTTTCATCATCTGCAACTTGTTGGCAACAGAAAGGCTGCCTTTACACCCTTTTGAGATCGAGGATTTTAGAGACCTTATGCCCATTGCAGTGCCCCAAGAGCTGATGGCCAGTCATCACTCCTTCTCCAAGAAAGGCGTGCCCGCGCTACCACAGCAGGTCGCACACAACCTCACCGATTCCTTGAGAAGCTCTGTGTGTGACAGGGTCCATTTCACCACAGATACTTGGACCAGTAATCATGGACAGGAGAGTTACATGTTGCTGACTGGGCACTGGGTAACTATGGTGAGAGATGGAGAAGGGTTTGCTGTACAAGTCTTGCCGTCCACACGACTTGTGTGTCAATCCTTCATCTGTATGTGCAAGTTCCTCCACTGCTTCTGCCTCCTCAACCTCGTGTGGGTCCTCCACCTCGGCCCAAACCCTGTGTGGTCAGGCCACCCACGTTGTAACTGCGCCCAAGGAATCCCACACACCTCCTTACTATGCTGGCAGCAGAGCTCAAGGCCATCAGGCGGTCAAATGTTTACTTTGAAATGTAGGGGAAATGTAAGACACCGCTGAGGAATTGTGGACGGTTAGCTCTGGAGAGTGAGACCGAGTTTCATCAATGGTTGTCTCCACTCAACCAGCAGCCAGGGAAGGTCGGGTGCGACAATGATGCAAACCAGTCTGCGACCCTTCTTCAGGGCAATGTGGCACACGTGCCTTGTATGGCTCACGTGTTGAACCTGGTTGTCCAGCAATTTTTAAAACACTATCCCGGCCTACATGGCCTTCTGCAGAGGGCACGGTGTAGCGCCTGCCTGGATCGACACACTCAGATGGGCTGTAAAGGATAGGCTAGAGGCAAGCTACTCACCAAGCTGGACATCCAGAACCCTGAAACCTTTTAACCCCTATACAGTGATTTGGAATTACACAGGGCCCAAGTTGATCAATACCTGTGGAAGGCTGCAGTTCCAGAGAATAGTAGTCATGCAGGGTCAAAAACATTAATTGAGGAAGAGGAACAGAATGGGATGGCCAGGACTTAATCAGAAAACAAGCCGAGGTGAAATGCGGATCGGCCAACGAGGTACATAAACAGCAAGCAGGAAAAGTAGTCAGGTAACAAGCACACAAACTCATAAAACTGAACTGGGGGTAACAGTAACAAAAGGTTCATAGCTTTGTCTGGCAGTGGTCTGCAGACAGGAGGGGCCTAAAAAAGGGTGTGGTGTCTTCCCATTGGTTGTAGCTGAATGATGGTACTTCATCTGTGAGATACCCACCACCTACATTCAGCCTGTGGTTCTGTATCTGTCAAGGTAACGCAACCCAGTGGGTGACCATAACCTGCGTCCACCTGTGCCGCAGGCATCGACTCCTTTCCCATCATCAGCACTATGCACGAAAGGAACACGTTGTCACCTGGCAACCGGAGTACAAATTGATTGAGTGGACTACGTTGGTGACTTAACAGCCGTGTGCGGCAATGATGCAAACCTGTCTGCGGCCCTTCGTCAGGGCAATGTGACACACGTGCCTTGTATGGCTCACGTGTTGAATCTGATTCTCCAGCAATTTTTAAAATACCATCCCGGCCTACATGGCCTTGTGCAGCGGGCACGCTGCTATGTGCTCACTTTCATCCTTTGCACCCAGCAGCTCAACAACTTTCATCGCTCCTGAAGTCTTAGGGTCTGGCGGTTAAACGCCGGAAATGCGATGTGCCGACACGCAGGAATTGGAATCTGCACATGTTGCAGCGTCTATGGCAGCACCGCAGAGCCCTGCTGAAATACGGTATGATGTATACCCTGGGCTAACTTGATCCAGAGGTGGTGCAGATCACGCTGCTGGAGTGGTGTCAGATCAAGGACCTATGCACCCTTCTACACAGTTTACAAATGTCGACAAAGATGTTTAGCACTAGCATGCCATTCTCAGCGTGACAATTCTGGTCATCTACAAGATGGAGCACACTGTAAGCATTATTCGGAGTCAGGCGTTGGTCCAAGAGGAAGGGGAGGAAGAACAGGAGGAGTCATATGCAGAAGGGATAATAAGATGTACAAGGTCCATACGTTGAGCGGCACCTAGGCGGCAGTCATGGTGGGGGATAGGGATTAACAAGGGTGCATAGTATCAGCAAAAATTGTTGAGGAAGGTGCAGGAGCCCATGAAGAAATGGAGGACGAACTTGCGATGGGCATGGAAGACTCAGCAGATGAGTGAGAGCTTGCTCACATTTCCGTTGTGCGAGGGGGACAGGGCAGAGGAAGGAGGCACGATTCTCACCTCTCTGCCACCAACAAACCAAGGACTTGGTCCTCCTGGATGCACAAGACACATGAGCGCCTTCTTGCTGCACTACCTACAACATGACCCTCAGATTGTACGAATTCGAAGTAATGCTAACTACTGGGTTGCCACACTGTTAGATCCCCGGTACAAGACAAAATTTGGCGAAATAATTCCAGCCATAGAAAGGGACGCACGTATACAGGAGTATCTGAAGAAGGTGGTACGGATTCTTAGATCTGCTTTTCCAGTAAACACCAGTGCTGCACAGAGTGAATCTCAACGCTTTTACTTGTCCACATCTGAGGGACCGAGGGCTGGCTGCTGGGCTGAGATGGCATTGAGTACGGTGTCCCTGCAGAGTTGCACTTTTGGTCATATACCAAATGAGTTGAAAAAGGACAAATGCTGGTGGAAAGGGGAACAGGTGTGTTGGAAAGGGGAAAAAAGTTTTTGTCCGTGGGTTTGGTGGTTAAGCAAAAGTAACATTTGATGAAGAAACACCATCTGTTACGGTGGGACTGGCAGATTTGGATAAGGTGGTATATACTATGTTACCAGTATATAACGAAAATTAATAAGAAAAGAAAGAGAAAGGTATATATCCCCATCAGCAGTCAATGTCCACCATGCTCCCAAATGGAAAAGGAGAGGTTGGCAAATGGAAGGTTAGGTGGAAGATACAGATCTGTGTGGCTATGAAACTAATAGTTGCCTGAACCGAGTTAGACGCCACTCGGATCTTGAGACTGGGAGCCCTGTTAGCGTCACAGGGTCCACACGCCCACCCAGCCCAGGAACTCCCTGTTAACATCACAGGGGCCATTCAGTACGCTGACCGTGTGCATTGGGGTCACACCTGTGGACAGCAGGCGCATCAGCAGCAGCAGGCCTGTTAATGCCACTGGGCTGCACAAGCAGGACTTGTAGGACAGGAGCTGGTCTTAACCGTTCTGCGTTACCAACTGTGGTGGCGGCCTGCATCGACGCTCTATCCCTGCCTGCCTCTGGCCTAAAGCCGCAATGGGTTCAACACATGGAGGTGTGCTCTTTCGGAGCATAATAGAAGACTGCGCACCTCCTTGTTGGCTCCAGCCCCTTTTATAACCTGGGTCCGCCCCAAACCAGGGTGGACCACAATGCACCTCCTGGAGACAAAAGCAGAGTGACACGTCATGAGTGGCATAACTAGCGTCCTATTTGGAACCGCAAGTTCAATAATGACCTCATGGCTGCCACGACACAAACACCTCACCAGTCATCGTCTGACCATCAATAATGAGGTGACAAGTCATAGGGGCGGGCCTCTGCAAGCCATTTGGGAGTGGCCTGGCCACATCGTCAGGACACCTGATGACCTGTGGTCTATATGGGCCCCCTCACATCAGGGGCAGGGCCAAAGAGTTCATTACCGGACCTAGTTTCTGATGCAGTAAGTGCCTGAGCATGGTCAGTTGCATGAAATAGAGTCTCTGAAAAAAGACTATCAGCTTTAGCATGGTGTCTAGGCACAAAACAGGACTTAGACCCGGCACGGAATGCAAGTACCTGTGCAAAGAGGCTTTTCACACTAAGTGTGGGAGCATGCGCTGTATCCCGAAATGAAGACTTAGCATCAGGAATGGCACAGTCAGGCTGAGCATAATCACTAGGCGAAACACTGTAGTTAGGCTGCAGCTGGGGTAAATCGGCACACGCATGCGCACTAGCTGCCTCTCCACACTTACACGTGGAGGAGAAATTACTCTTCGGGTGTGGATTTGGAGATGCTGTCTATGAACAGAAGGAAAAGCTAAAGGAAGCCTGACTTTCTATCCCTCCGAATTATCAAATGCAGCAATCAATTCCCTGAGTTTGCTATAAAATTAGCGTAGCAAAATGTGCATGAGGGTGTCCTGCACAGGTGCTAGAAATAGCTTGGCACCAGTGGGACAATAATGGAGTACAACAGCCAGTTTTATGATGCCACTAAATGGCAGTATTTTTTGCTATCATTATAGCTTATTAAAAACAGAGCAGGAGGGTGTCCTGCACAGGTGCTGCACATAGATTTGCACCAGTGGGGCACTAATGGAGTACAACAGCCACTTCTTGTATGCCACTAAGTTTACTCAATTTTTGGTATTATAATGTCTTAGTAAGTAACAATGAGTTTGAGTGTGCAATGCAGGCAGACGTGCTGCAAATATCTGTGCAATACTGGGACTATACAGAAGTCCAATAGCCACGTTTAGGATGCCACTAGGTTCACTCAGTGTTTGCTAGTATAATGGCTTAGTAACAATGAGTTTGAGTGTGCAATGCAGGCAGACGTGCTGCAAATATCTTTGCACTAGTGGGACTATACAGAAGTCCAATAGCCCCGTTTAGGATGCCACTAAGTTCACTCAGTGTTTGCTAGTATAATGGCTTAGCTACAATGAGTTTGAGTGTGCAATGCAGGCAGACGTGCTGCAAATATCTGTGCACTACTGGGATTATACAGAAGTCCAATAGCCACGTTTAGGATGCCACTAGGTTCACTCAGTGTTTGCTAGTATAATGGTTTAGTAACAATGAGTTTGAGTGTGCAATGCAGGCAGACGTGCTGCAAATATCTGTGCCCTACTGGGACTATACAGAAGTCCAATAGCCGCGTTTAGGATGCCACTAAGTTCACTCAGTGTTTGCTAGTATAATGGCTTAGTAACAATGAGTTTGAGTGTGCAATGCAGGCAGACATGCTGCAAATATCTGTGCACTACTGGGACTATACAGAAGTCCAATAGCCACGTTTAGGATGCCACTAAGTTCACTCAGTGTTTGCTAGTATAATGGCTTAGCTACAATGAGTTTGAGTGTGCAATGCAGGCAGACGTGCTGCAAATATCTTTGCACTAGTGGGAATATACAGAAGTACAATAGCCACGTATAGGATGCCACTAGGTACACTCAGTGTTTGCTAGTATAATGGCTTAGTAACAATGAGTTTGAGTGTGCAATGCAGGCAGACGTGCTGCAAATATCTGTGCACTACTGGGACTATACAGAAGTCCAATAGCCACGTTTAGGATGCCACTAAATTCACTCAGTGTTTGCTAGTATAATGGCTTAGCTACAATGAGTTTGAGTGTGCAATGCAGGCAGACGTGCTGCAAATATCTTTACAATAGTGTGAATAGACAAAAGTACAATAGCCACGTTTAGGATGCCACTAAGTTCACTGAGTGTTTGCTAGTATAATGGCTTAGTTATAATCAGTTTGAGTGTGCAATGCAGGCAGAGGTGCTGCAAATATCTTTGCACTAGTGGGACAATACAGAAGTCCAACAGCCACTTTTAGAAAGCCATTAAGTTCACTCAGTGTTTGCTAGTATAATGGCTTAGTAACAATGAGTTGGAGTGTGCAAAGGGCAGGAGGGTACAGTGGCAGGGTTGTGGGTCTCTGGGTAGAGGAATGGAAGCCTGCCTTTCTATTCCTCCTAATGGGGAAATGCAGCGAGGAAATCCCTGACCTTAGCTACACAGACGCTGTCATTTTGTGTAGCTGTTAAACTCTGGGTTCAGGACCTGTCACCTATGGCTCTTAAAAGGACTGATAGAAAGTGCTATCCCTATGCTGTCCAGCGCTGTGTATGGAGCGTATACAGCTGTATCGGCGATAGGAGCTGCGCCAGTGATGTCTGACACCAAGAACGCAGAAGGCAGATAATGGCGTGCTGGAGGAAAATGTCCGTTTTTATAATGCAGGGACATGTGACATGGACATCCTATCACACATGCCGTTGCTTCTCTGGCTAAAAGTCCACTTAGCTGTTTGTGTGTCTGGGATTGGCTGACATGCTGGCCGTCCCCACTACACGCGCGCGCTTAGGGAAGGAAGACAAGGAAAAAAAAAAAAAAAAAATGGCGATCGCCATTATCCAAACAGCAGTGATCTGAATGCGCTGTTCCCGCACACTATACACTGAAATGTCATAATAGTGTGAGTCACAGAGTGACTTACACTATTACAGCGGAAACCAAGCTAGGAATTAGCTGTTTTTTTGCTGCTAGAACCGTTCTCGAACATATCTAGAACTATCGAGCTTTTGCAAAAAAGCTCGAGTTCTAGTTCGATCTAGAACAGCCCCCAAAATCACTCGAGCCGCGAACTGGAGAACCACGAAACACGAACCGTGCTCAACTCTACTTACAACGCCTTTGCATGCCATCAATGAGGTTATTAATAATTATCTGAGGAATGCTTTGCATGGCAAATGCAAATAGACACATTTATTATTAAGATCTACTGCTAGCAGCTCCCTATCAATTGCCGAATAAAAACTTCCCAGATTACTTGATGGAAGACAAGTCTGGAGACACTGCAGGCCAAGATATCA
Organism: Anomaloglossus baeobatrachus; assembly: GCF_048569485.1. Lineage (NCBI taxonomy): Eukaryota > Metazoa > Chordata > Amphibia > Anura > Aromobatidae > Anomaloglossus > Anomaloglossus baeobatrachus. The sequence goes on along the minus strand of NC_134354.1, from coordinate 414,477,781 downwards.
TTTTTGGGCCGAATGTTTACAGTTGCACAAGCAACATGCAGTCTGATGTCTTGTTGAAAAACCTCTCCTGGAACCCTTTCATATTCCCTTGGTAAGGCGTTTTCATGATGCTCTTTTTTTAGTCTCCAGACTAATCTCCAGCTATTATTCCGTACAAGACAAAGGCAGGATTCATTGTTAAAGTGGATTGACCTCAATTCCAACCTCTATTGCCATTTTTCTCTACACCATGAAAACCTTTGAGATCGGTGGTGTATGGGCAATAAAACACTTGTAGCTAGACATCTGGTTCATTGAGCAATGTTGTGCTAACGCTTTCTGTTGTTATGAGTACATCCTATCAGAAGATTAGGCTTAGTTTGAGGAACGTGGAGTGAAAAGAAAAGGATGATCCGGCACAAAATCTCCTTTGGTAAAAACATCCAAAAATTTATTGAAACATCATTAAAAATAGCGTGAAGACCAAGTATCCACTCAGATGGAAAGCATGGAGGTCATGATAACTTTACGCGTTTCGGACAGTTATAAAAGCAAAAAATGTCCTTAATCATAAGTGTCTCATGAACACTGCAGAGCTACTGAAATAGACTAATCTGATGAATGAGTAGGAGGGAGGAGTGGAAATATGCTAATTACATGCAAACATCAGGTGGAAGTCAAAGTTAATGGAGTCACTCTTCAGTTAGGGTTATGTGATTAATATATAAAATTGATTATATGTACAAAAAAAAAAAAGAAAACAGGAAGGGGAAAAAGGTAGATATAAATAAAAATAGGAATAAATATAAGTATAAGTATAGAAATGAAATGAAAATAAATATAAAGAAATATATATAAATAAGAATGAAAGTAGATGTAAAAATAACAAAGAATTTGGTATTAATTGATCTGGTGGGCATTAATGTTCCAAAAATGTAAAATTTATATGTCCAGTGTGTCAAAGTTGTATTAAATCATTTCGCATAATCTAGAATGGATATAAATATATTCCACCACCATACGGAGATCCACATTAGTTATATGTGTGTAAATGAATCTCCCCTTGGTTCAAACCAGGGGAGGGGAGGGGGGGGGAAATATAGGTAGGAAAATACATAAGGAAACAAGTGCAGGACACATTATACATGGGCTCAGAGCTCTGACAGGAGGAACTACAAGTGCAGGACACATTATACCCGGGCCCTGAACTCTGACAGGAGGAACTACAAGAGCAGGACAAATTATACCCGGGCCCTGAGCTCTGACAGGAGGAACTACAAGTACAGGACACATTATACACGGGCCCTGAACTCTGACAGGAGAAACTACAAGAGCAGGACAAATTATACCCGGGCCCTGAGCTCTGACAGGAGGAACTACAAGTACAGGACACATTATACACGGGCCCTGAACTCTGACAGGAGGAACTACAAGTGCAGAACACATTAAACCCGGGCACTGAGCTCTAACAGAAGGAACTACAAGTGCAGGACACAATATACACAGGTACTGAGCTCTGACAGAAGGAATTACAAGTTTAGGACACATTATACCCGGGCCCTGAGCTCTGACAGGAGGAACTACAAGTGCAGGACAAATTATACACAGACCCTGAGCTCTGACAAGAGGAACTACAAATGCAAGACACATTATACCCGGGCCCTGAGCTCTGACAGGAGGAACTACAAGTGCAGGACACATTGTACCCAGGCCCTGAGCTCTGACAGGAGGAACTACTAGAGCAGGACACATTATACACAGGTCCTGAGCTCTGACAGGAGGAACTACTAGAGCAGGACACATTATACACAGGTCCTGAACTGTGACAGGAGGAACAACAAGTGTAGAACACATTATACCTGGGCCCTGAGCTCTGACAGGAGGAACTACAAGTGCAAGACACATTATACACAGCCCTGAGCTCTAACAGGAGGAACTATAAGTACAGGACACATATACACGGGCCCTGAGCTCTGACAGGAGAAATTACAAGTGCGGGATACATTATACCCGGGCCCAGAGCTCTGACAGGAGGAACTACAAGAGCAGAACATGTTATACACAGGTCCTGAGCTGTGACAGGAGGAACTATAAGTTCAGGACACATTATACACAGGTCCTGAGCTTTGACAGGAGGAACTACAAGAGCAAAGCACATTATACCCGGGCCCTGAGCTCTGACAGGAGGAACTACCAGTGCAGGACACATTATATACAGGTCCTGAGCTGTGACAGGAGGAACTACAGGTGCAGGAAACAAAAAATCCCCATAATTATAATACCCCACTAACTCAGGATCATGGGTGCACGGGCGTATCTGTCTGCTAAAAAATAAACCTCAGGTCGGAGCGATAATTAAATCCGTTAGGGTATCTGGAATTTAATTTAAGAATCCACTTAGCCTCCGCCAGTAATAAGGCTTTAAACCAATCACCTCCACGTGGAGGTCTAGGAATATGTTCAATGCCCGTAATCCTAAGTGTAGAAAAATCTCCTGCATGGTTCTCGATGTAGTGTCTAGTCAATCCTGATAGGGAACGCTTTCTGACAAGTGTAGCATAGCTCAAAGAAGCTTTATCCTGGGCAGCCACTGGAATACGTAAGTGTTCCGAAATCCTTGTCCTTAGGGTACGTGAGGTACAACCCACATAATTCTTACAACATAAAGTACATGTTGCTACATAAATAATGTGTGTAGAAGAACAATTGATGAAAGGCCTGATATCAAAATTTTCCCCATCGCTACCCAAAATGAATTTATTATTAAGCATAAACTTGCAAAGTCCGCAGCGATTGGATCCACATTTGAAGGATCCCTGGATACTGAGCCAGTTTTTGCCCGATTTACCAGATTTATTGGGGGCATATCTACTGGGCGCAACTGAGTTACCTATAGTATTTGCCTTCCTGGCTACTATGTTAACACCTGATTGAAGAATGTGACTTAAGGTGGCATCCTGACAAAGTAAGGGAACAAAACGTAACAGGGTTTGTCTGATCTTAAAGAAATCTGTGCTGAAAGGTGTTGAAAATGTAACACGATCTCCAATCTTAGGGGGTGTAGGACGGTCCATCAATAATGTGGCCCTAGGTCGATTAGCAGCAATGGAAGAAGCCCTCCTAAGAATTGAATCTGAGTATCCTCTTCTCCTGAGTCTCCCTTTGATGTTACTAGCTTCCTTATGGTAGGAAGCTTCAGTAGAGCACAAACGTTTGGCTCGTAGAAGTTCCCCCACAGGTAAGTTGTTAATAGTGTGGGGTATGTGGCAGCTGGTGGCATAAAGGGATGTATTTCCACTAGTTGGCTTCCTGAATAAGGTGGAATGTATCGAGCCTGTGGCTGGTTCTCCAGATAGTAGGACATCCAAAAAAGGAGCTGTTTCCATATATAAATTCATATCGAATTTTAGATTGAGGGAATTATTGTCAAAATATGCCTTGATGTTATTCATGGCCTCCTGGGGGGTATCAAATTGTCCAGTTTTGCAAATTAAAATCTGGTCGTCTATGTACCTAGCGTACCAGACAAGGGTACCCATAAAGGGGTTATTGTCCGTGTAGATGTACTGTTCCTCCCAGTAGGCCATGTAGATATTCGCCAAGGCGCAGGAGAAACTTGCTCCCATCGGGCAACCCGCTATCTGGAGATAAAAATCGCCATTGAATTCGAAAAAATTGTGAGTCAGTAAAACACCTGTCACCATGAGAATGAATTCTTTCACTACATCATCCAGTGGGCTATACTTCTCAAGGTGAAAATAAAGGGCTTGTATGGCCTCCCTGTGTGGAATACTAGGGTATAATGAAACAACATCACTCATAATCCAGTAGGAGTCTTCCGTCCAAGGAATTTTTTCTAAACTCTGCAGTAGATTTTTCGTGTCCGTGATGTAGCCTACAGTGCGTTTCATTAACGGTTGGATTTGATGATCCAACCAACTGCTCAGATTACTCAATAGGGATCCTGTACTGGCTACTATAGGTCTGAGTGGGGGGGGAAATAGATTCTTGTGGACCTTGGGGAGGCCCTGAAAAATGGGGCATATTGGGGATTCCACAAACAGGTAATCCTGGATTTTTTTGGTAAAGATGCCCCATTCAAAGCCCCTTAATAAAAGGGCTTGCAGTTTAGATGAAATATCCGATGTAGGGTCACATGAGAGCTTCTTGTATGTAGATTCATCCCTCAAAATCGCATTAATTCCTTTAACATATAGGCCACTGTCAATCACTACCACTGCCCCTCCTTTGTCAGCCCTGCGTATCACAATGTTGTCATTGTTTTTCAGATCCTTAAGGGCTTTCCTCTCTCCAAATGTAAGATTATTACAAGTTTGGGATTTTTTAGACAGTATACTCCTGACCTCCGTTTCCAAAAGGTCCTGGAAAGTATCCATTAGGGGGGTTCTGGATGCAATTGGATAGAAACTAGGGTTTTTTGTGGAAAAACTAGGGGGTGTTGATGTTTTGATATGAGAATTGCCCAATTCCTGCAACTGAGTGATCGCAATTTGTTCCTCGAGGCTCAAATGCAGGGGTATGTTGATAAGATTAGTGGCCGCTGGATCCGATGATTCATGCCCTATACCTTCCCTAACTTCATCATTGAAAAAGTGCCTTTTTACTGTAAGATTTCTCATAAATTTATTGATATCGGTAATAGTTTGAAATAAATCAGCTCTACTGGTTGGAGCAAAATTAAGCCCCTTTTTAAGGACATTGACTTGAGTAGAGTCCAAAATAGAGGCCGAAAGATTCAAAACAGTAATCTCCAAGGAATCCCGTTGTTCTAGTTTCTCCAGTATCGGCGCTTCCTGGATCTGAGGTAATATCTCCTTTCTCCTCCATTTATGTTTTCTCCCACCTCTCCGCGATCTATGTTTCTTGCCAAGGAGTTTTTTGACGCACTGGAGGGGTGATTGCCCCATTGGACTCATATGAACTGGTGCTGTCATTAGCTGATTCATTTTCCGTGGAGGAAAAATAAACATTCCTTCCTTTCTGCTGTGTTTGACTCTGTTTTTTCAAGATAGATTTTGATTTAGTGTGGAGATGCCAGGTGTAAACCTGGTTAGATTCATAGTCTCTGGTATCCCTTCTATATTTGTTTTGCTTCAAATCCATGATGTCCGACTCAGCTTTATCAATGGCACTCCTGAGTCGTATGTTGAGTCTATCAAAATCTGTGGGATCATATGTCCCCACCAAATAGGTGTGTACTTTTTTGATCTGCTCATCGAGATTTTGAATGCGCTTTTGTTCCTCAGTAACAATTAAGTCCATTAACTTCAATGAGCAAGAGGAGAGGACTGAATTCCAGCTGACCATAAATTCATCCGAAAAGGTGAAAGTAGGGGATTTCTTGATTCGCAAACCCCTTGGGATCATACTTTTGTCCATGTATTTGTGCAAAGTCATAGAATCCCACCATGTTTTGAGGCGCTGGATGGAAAGTTTTTCCAAGTCCCAAAAGGTAAATGTCGGCTCATTTTGCTGGCGACTAGTTGGGATATTGCCAGGATTAATATGATCAGAAAAAACGTCTTCCAGTCTTTTCCTCCGTTCCTCGCAGTCAAGGAAACCCAGGGTATCCATATCTGGAGAGATGTACTCCCCTAGGATCCCCTAATGTAGCTCGCAGAAAAAATGCAATTAAAAATGTGGTATAATAACCTGGTCTTCACTTTGAAATATACCAGAAGGAGGGAGATCCAGTATAACAAATTGTATTAACCGCAATAAAGGCTTCCGATGTATACATATATTGGACACAGTCCGTTATAAGGGCTGCAGGGAGCACGTAAGTATGGGATAAACAAAGTTCAAATGGAGAGGTAAATAGGAAGAAAACTTCAGCTCACCTGCTGCCCAGACTGCTCAGCCTAGCGGGTGCCTAGGATCCTTCGGTTTATCCCAACCGGTAACAGGCAACGTGGAGTGAAAAGAAAAGGATGATCCGGCACAAAATCTCCTTTGGTAAAAACATCCAAAAATTTATTGAAACATCATTAAAAATAGCGTGAAGACCAAGTATCCACTCAGATGGAAAGCATGGAGGTCATGATAACTTTACGCGTTTCGGACAGTTATAAAAGCAAAAAAAGTCCTTAATCATAAGTGTCTCATGAACACTGCAGAGCTACTGAAATAGACTAATCTGATGAATGAGTAGGAGGGAGGAGTGGAAATATGCTAATTACATGCAAACATCAGGTGGAAGTCAAAGTTAATGGAGTCACTCTTCAGTTAGGGTTATGTGATTAATATATAAAATTGATTATGTGTACAAAAAAAAAAAAAAAAGAAAACAGGAAGGGGAAAAAGGTAGATATAAATAAAAATAGGAATAAATATAAGTATAAATATAGAAATGAAATGAAAATAAATATAAAGAAATATATATAAATAAGAATGAAAGTAGATGTAAAAATAACAAAGAATTTGGTATTAATTGATCTGGTGGGCATTAATGTTCCAAAAATGTAAAATTTATATGTCCAATGTGTCAAAGTTGTATTAAATCATTTCGCATAATCTAGAATGGATATAAATATAATCCATCACCATACGGAGATCCACATTAGTTATATGTGTGTAAATGAATCTCCCCTTGGTTCAAACGAGGGGACGGGAGGGGGGAATATAGGTAGGAAAATACATAAGGAAACAAGTGCAGGACACATTATACATGGGCTCAGAGCTCTGACAGGAGGAACTACAAGAGCAGGGCAAATTATACCCGGGCCCTGAGCTCTGACAGGAGGAACTACTGTGAAGCCCCGCCGGTGCTGTGTCGGTGCATTACCTTCAGGGACTCCACGTAGCTGGATCTCCGTCACTGGTAGGAAATCTTCTGTTTTTGATCGTGACGCCACTCTCAGTATTGCGGCCAGTAGGGACCGCCACTGCAGGTTGAGGGTCGCCTGGGGCTGATGGTGTGTGCAGTTAGATGTAGGAGCCTCCTGAGAGTGAGGCAAGCCCCAGGGCCCTGTGTAGGTTTGTAGTACCACAAGTCGCAGAATGACCACACAGGCAGGATGTCTTTCAGGGTTTTTACTCACATTAGATGGCAGGGTGAGTAACCCGGGCGTAGCTGAGATGAACCAGGTAGGAACCAGGTATCCTTCAGGCTGACTTTATGAGGGTGACTACTGACTCGCCTTCCTTAGCCCTTGGTGGTTTGGGGTGACCCCGACTTTGAGTCCCTATGGGGGTCACCCAGGGAAGATGCTCCAAGCCTCTCTCCCCTTCTTGTTTGCCGTGTGCTTGTTCCCCGGACCAGGCCACTCCAGCCTCTTGCCTCCTATGACCTATGGGCCCTCACTGCGGTTACGTGGCTGCGGCTTTTGTAGTGTTGTGGTGTGGGCTTTAAGAGCCCCACACCGGCAGGTTTAGCAGAAGAAAGTTGAATCTATCCTCGCTTCGGGATCTGCCGCCCGGTTGGGCCTGGTGCTCTCTAGCAGTCTCCTTACTTCCCACTCCGTGCACTCTCTAGCTGAAGCTGGCTTTCAGGCAGCACTCCTAGTTGACCGTTCTCCCCCGTCTGTAGCCACTGCGCGGGCGCTGTTAGACAGCAACAGCCCCACAGGTCTGCTCCTCACTGAGCCCTATGGAGTTCTGCTCTAACTGACTCACTGCTCCTCCTCTCCTGTTCTTGCCTACGCCACCTAGCAACCAGATTCTCTTACCACACCCCTTGAGAGGAGATGGAGACTCTACCCCCTCCACTATTCCAGTGAAGGTGAAGGCTTGCCCCCTCCTGGGATCCCCAGGGGTCCTCTCATGGGTACATGTGTGAGACCTGATCACTATGCGCCTGTGTTCCACACCCCTGTCAGCCTTCTGGATTACCTGTATTGTACTGTTCCCAGCATGGGTGCAGCACTCAGTGGTGCCTGACCAGGTCAGGGGCGCCACACTACAAGTACAGGACACATTATACACGGGCCCTGAACTCTGACAGGAGGAACTACAAGTGCAGAACACATTAAACCCGGGCACTGAGCTCTAACAGAAGGAACTACAAGTGCAGGACACAATATACACAGGTACTGAGCTCTGACAGAAGGAATTACAAGTATAGGACACATTATACCCGGGCCCTGAGCTCTGACAGGAGGAACTACAAGTGCAGGACAAATTATACACAGACCCTGAGCTCTGACAAGAGGAACTACAAATGCAAGACACATTATACCCGGGCCCTGATCTCTGACAGGAGGAACTACAAGTGCAGGACACATTGTACCCAGGCCCTGAGCTCTGACAGGAGGAACTACTAGAGCAGGACACATTATACACAGGTCCTGAACTGTGACAGGAGGAACAACAAGTGTAGAACACATTATACCTGGGCCCTGAACTCTGACAGGAGGAACTACAAGTGCAAGACACATTATACATAGCCCTGAGCTCTGACAGGAGGAACTATAAGTACAGGACACATATACACGGGCCCTGAGCTCTGACAGGAGAAATTACAAGTGCGGGATACATTATACCCGGGCCCTGAGCTCTGACAGGAGGAACTACAAGTGCAAAACACATTATACCCGGGCCCAGAGCTCTGACAGGAGGAACTACAAGAGCAGAACACGTTATACACAGGTCCTGAGCTGTGACAGGAGGAACTATAAGTGCAGGACATAGTTTGAGGAACCACAACAGCAAAACAGCAATACCATGAAGAGGCCTGTCACAATGATTCTAATCAAAAGGATAATGATGTGGGTGGCATAATGTAGCCAAGGCCCTGTATTCCTTATTCCAGGTACTCTAACAACTCGGTTTTACATTGATTTGGTTGCATAATCAGTGGTACAACCATTTCTCAAAAGTGTTCCAGGAATTATTTGTTAACTGGATACCAAGCTACGTGTTGCTCGAGCTGCTGTGAGCATCCTGAATGTGCTTAACTTTTGATGATAGATGTAGAAACTTGGCACTCAAGATAAATGTGAACCGTGGTCTTTTTTTGAGAAGAACTTGTAGGACCGGCACAAGCACAGACGTTTCAGTCACAGACCTTCATCAGTGATCATTGCTACATAGACAGCGGTGGACACCACGTCATACCTGACTACGCCAGTTGCTATACCTTCTGAGGATCCCCTGCATGCACACTGATGAAGGTCTTTGACTGAAATATCTGTGCTTGTGCTGGTCCTACAAGTTCTTCTCAATAAAAGACCACTATTCACATTTATCTTGAGTGCCAAGTTTCTACATCTACTTGCGACAGTTTTGGACCCTACTTGAGCACCACCCCAGAAGTGTCGTGTGTGTCAACTCACTAACTTCTGATGATGGCCTGCAGTATCTCCAGACTTGCCTCCTTTGAAGCCCAACTGGGTCATCATTAGTAAGTAGTTGTAAAGGTATCTGACCTTAGCGGATCTTCATGATATTCAGTATGTAACGTCAGTCACTATCTCATGGATAGTATGGATGGAGGGTTGATCAGGAAAGCCGAGACCTGGTAACAAGATTGTACCACCCCACGCTCGGCTACAGCCGAGCCGCACAGATCCAGGCACACTGGTAGGTGGCTCGAGTGTCTCCGGACCCGGGGGCCCCGTGATCACTTAGATCTGAAAGGGGGGCTGGCGGTTTAAGAGATGTAGGTGTACGGCCGGAGCCGTGGTTAAGTTCGTGATGCCACCCACAGGATGTGGTGAAGGTGTAGACACCACCGCTGCAGTTACGGGGCACCCGGGGGAGATGTTTATGCAGCAAGATGTTAACCCCTTTGTGGGCAGGGATGATGGCCTCAGGACCCGTTGGGTGTTGGGTGGTTGGGTGGTGCAGGGAGGTGCGCAGCCAGAGGGCACGGTTGTACTCACGATTAGTAACACACACAAGTCTCTGGTAAAACAAGTTGATGGTGGTCGGTGCCCGCAGCCGGCTGAGTCGGGTCCCCCACCCGGTTGGTGGTCTCTGCCTTTTTCCTGTACCATGTTGTGTATCTGTGGACTGCCTGCGCTTCAGCGACGGAAGTCTGCTCCCCAGCTTTGTGGATGTCGGGAGAGCCCTTTTGCCCACAGACGCTGGCCCGTGGGATCTCTCTGCCTGTGCTGTGGCTTTCTATCCCCCTCGTTGGGCTGTTGTCTTCAGTCGGGACTTTGGGTGGGAAAGGACCTATAGTCCAGACCGCAATCAGCTAATTAACTCGGTTCAGTGGCTTCTCGACCTCGTTTCAGGGTCTGAGTACCCCTCTTTGTGCTCCGGTTTCCGAGTCGGTTCCCCGGGTCGGAACCGGCGGGCCACTACCCTGTCCCGGTCCACCACAGTTCCACCGAGCCATCTTCCCAGCTCCTGCAGGCTGAGGCCACCACTTGCCTCATAGCCAAAGGTGCCCGGGCTCCAACCCCAGCACCTTTCAGACTGTCACAGGCCTGTCACACAGGCCTGACCTGCTCCACTGACAACTGCCCTAGATAACTGCCTTAGACAAACTGCACTGTGTTTTGCAGCCTCAGGCCCTCTGAACTCCTCGGTGGGCGTGGCCAACCACATGGCTCCGCCCCCTGGTATGTCCATCAAGCACTGAGAGAGGTGACTAGGTTTTAATGGTTGGCTGATGACACCTTTTTAGGGGACAGGTGTTGTGCGGGGCGCTATCTGTGACTACCTGGCTAGTCCAGGGCGTCACAGGATGACACATATGAACAAAAGGGGCAAACAGGGGCATAGTCAGGTCACAATCCGAGGGTCAGAAAACCAGGAGAGCACGTAGTATATATATATAGAGAAAACAGAGTGAAGTCACTGCAATAGCTACACAACAGAGCCAGAAACTACAACTGGCAAGTCTCTGGGGAGCATGCCCAGTAAAGAAGCCTGAGCAATCACCAGAAAGGTGGAACAGCTGAGTACCCAGCACCTCCCAGAACCAACCTGGACTCCTGTGTAGTGAACCAAGCTGCCAGTCTAGTATCTAAGGAAGGCGCCGTAGAGCATCTCCTAAGGCAAGATGCTCTGCACAAGGAAATAGTGTCACTGCCAGATCTATAAGCACTGCAGAGCATCTCGAGGCCTGTAAGATGCTCATACTTGAAAAAATCAAGATCTTTTAAAAATTCTGTTTCCATTTTTTCATAATTTGAATGTCATCAACATGCATATATATATATATATATATATATATATATATATATATATATATATATATATGTACATATGTATGTGTGTACATATGTGTGTGTGTGTGTGTTTGTGTGTGTGTGTGTGTCGTGTCTGTGTATAAGCAAAAATGTAGGTAAAAATGGAGAATAAACTTCTCATTTTTCTGCAGCTCTAATCAGTAAACAATAGAGAAATGGCTAATAAATTGCCAGTCTTGTCTTATTTACTCCTGATATAAATCATGGATTGGTAATCACATGTTTTTCTTTAAATCTACATATATATTTAAATATAGACAAATAAAATTACATGCACATAAACAAGTAGCGTGCTGCACAAAATGCATTCATTTTCATTAATGTAGTAACATGTTATAGAGCAGTATTATAGTCATGTAATAAAATCTGAAGTGGAAGGGGTGTAAAAAAATAAATATGTACATATACTGTAGTAACAGAAGTCTTCCAATATATTCCCAGTATATTTCTGACATGATAAATTCATACATTGGGGACTGGTGTGTACACAGTTATTTCATATCTGACAAACTAGCCTTACATCTTTGTCTCCTGCGCAATCCATGATCTCCCTGCGGCTTCTCTAGTTCTATAGAATAATAATGGTTATTATTTTTATAACCTCATCCCTTTGTATTTACACAATGGAAGATAAAGAGAGGTCGGTAGGTCTTAACTGTCTTCTTGATTGTACTTTTTAAGCCATGAAGTCTCCCACCCTCTCAACATTTGTCATGGACACACTCTTTAGTATAGTTATGCATCACTAGTTCTATTACATTCCCATAGCCGGGAGCATACTTGCTGCCACTGTCTATCCCTTGGGACCTACTTCACATATTTTAACTTGATGTTCAAATATATACAGTGCATGATTATTATATAGGATTTTTCTATATTTGTTTTGCCCTATAACCTAATTTATGGGACTTAAAGTTTACTTGTTTTATTTAACTATGTATGTGCACATAACCATGCAGGTCTGATTCCAAGACTATACTAATACAATTAAGAAAAGGTATACTATGACCATATCTGAATTAGACAGAAAATTTCCATCAAATCTCTAAAATAAATATAACAAAAAATACATGCAGCAGAATAGTTTTAGGGGATATGAAAAGTCTACACACCTGTCTTAAAATGCCAGATTTTGTCATACACAAAAACACACAATAATAAGAATAATTTCAGATCTTTTTGCACCTTTAATGGTAAACATAGGGCTGGGCGGACCTGGACTTTAAAAGTCCGGATCCTCATGGTTACAAAGTTGCCTCGGTGCCGTGCCCAGGTCCGGGATTCCGGGTGTTTGATCTGGAACTTGAGAAATTAAAAAAAAAATAAAGGAAGAATAAAGAAAATAAGAATGAAGCTAGTGCTTCATACTTACCCAGGCTCTGGCCAGCTGTATGCTGCTCCTGCGGCCTCCCTGGGCTGCTCATTTCATATGCACTGCTTTCCCCGCCCACCAGCCAGCCTGGCGTCTGTGATTGGTCGCAGTCAGATGTGCCCCTAGCCTGTGTGACAGTATCCGACTGCTTCCCCTTACAGACACTGTCAGCGGGTCAGACGAGCAGAGGAGGAAACATCACCAATGCGGCTCATCCTGGCCTCCTGGTGCACGATTCCTGCACCGGGAGGTGCAGGCAGAGCAGAGGAGGAAACATTGCCAGCACGACTCATCTTGAGCCTCCTGGTGCATGATTCCTGCATCAGGAGGTTCAGGCTGAGCAGAGGAGGAAACATCACCAGCGCGGCTCATCCTCAGGCAGAGCAGAGAAGGACAAATCCTAGGCTGCATTTTGAACACGCCCCCATCACGTGACAAATTACATCATACCTGGAAGGAGCCCGTACATTCTAGGATCTACTTCTACTTTTAGTGCACGTTCTAAATCAATGCAGCTCCAGAAGTGAATGCGCGACCAGGACACAGCTTGCAGCCATGATACGGAGCTTTGGTGAGTACACCACATGTGCTCCTATCCCCCTTCCACCAACATTTTTAATCCCTGGATTTTGGTTCCCATAGACTTATATGGGTACAGGATTCCCGACCGGATCCGGATTTTTAAAAAAATGAGCATGTACCCACTGGTCCCGTTTTTTTGCGAGTCCGCCAAGCTCTAGTTAAACATAGTCTGTGCAAATACATTGAGAAACAATTAAATCATTTTGAGGGGGAAAACATAAATAACAAAACTAAAATAATGTGGTTGCATAAGTGAAAGCACCCTGTTATAATTGAACATGTTGTAATGTGCTGAAATAGCTAATCACTAGTGATGAGCGAATATATTCGGCACTATACATTACCAGCCCAAATATCAAGATATTCTGCATATTTGTTACTCAAGTATTTTGGTATTCACCTCGTGAGTTTTGAGTCCCCTCCCCACATGTTTGGTGCCTGATTTTTAGCCACTTAACATATGGGGATTGCCTACCAATCACAGTAATGCAGTAACCATCTTTACTACTGGCAAAAAAATTACGTGTAGTTCCCAGCTTATTTGTGATAACTAGTGTGGCGCCCCTGAGGCTTCCGCCGCCACAGGTCATTGCACCCCATCAGCGGTGTGATGCCCCATTCTGGGAGAGGAAGAGAGTGAACTCCGGTCCCCTGGTAAATCCACACTACACCCATTGCTAGGGACACACAGGACCAGGGAAAGTGGCAGGCAACCCTCCCATGCTGCATGCTGAGAGGGGCTGTAAGACCCATCCCTGCTCCCATAGGGTGGTAGCTTAGCAACTGGGGAGGTGGGAGGAGACCAGAGAGCAGATAGAGAAAGGAAGGTCAAGTTAGTTTCAGTTTACCTCAGGGAGTGAGAGAAGCAGCATGTAGTTGGAGGAGAAGAACGAGAGAAAGGAGGGAGGAGGAGGCCTGCTGAGGCAGGCAAGGAGGAGAAAGAAGAGAAGGAAAGAAAGGGTCACAGGGCCGCGGGTAGTCCTGTAGGTACCACGAGCTGTCCTTGTTGGGTACCGAAGCCGAGGGCCCAGAGGCGCTACGAGTAGCTGCAGGCTGCGGTGGCCTGGTCCACAGTGACATCGGTGGAGTGATTAGCTGCGACAGGGGACGGTCCCTAGAGACTGGAGGAGTGAAAAGACAATCTCCAGACAGTAAAAACCGAGGCCCAGGGAATTGCAAGCTCCCAGGGCCAGAACCCAGAGCAGACCTTCAGAAAAGGGGTAATCAGCCGACAGGTGACCCCCCAGCCTGGAGGCTGTAATGGAGGCCAAGCCAAGTCCATCTAACTAAGGCAAGGCTAGTGAAGACAGCAGAGAAAGAGACACTAAGAGAGAGGGTACCGGATTTCACACTCTGAATCACCCAGAAGACGGAGGTCCCTGACAGTGGTCCCAGCAGTCCAAGGGTTCTGCCTGCCCTGACAAGAACTGTGAGTAAAAGAACTTGAACTGCACCTCTGAAGTTGCCTCAGTTATTTCATCTGCATAGACACTTACAAGCACCAACTGTGCCCCGGGCATTGCTCCACCTGTGGGGAGCAGTACTACCATAGCTGCTATATCATCATCCCGGAGGCCTCACACAGCAGCGGCGGCTTAATAGCCGCATGCCACAGGTGGCGTCACGAACACAACCATTAACAAGCAAGCCACATATTCAACTGACACCCACCAGGGCCACGGAGCCGGGCCCAGCCACCACGGACTAGTCCGGCCCGGCACCGGGTGTCCCATAGCCCTGGGGTGGGCGAGTCAACTTTGGCGTCACGAACAGGATTTCGTGCCCGGTTACACCGGGTACTGTGCGCCTGAAGAACCGTGTGACAGACTGTGTACTTTACTGAGAAACCACCGCCATTAGCGCTGCTGAGAGCGGGAAGAAGGGGGGCGTGCAAGAAGAAAGGGCGCGAAGAGAAGCCCCGCCCCCTTGTCCAAGAAAAGCGCGCGAAGCGGTGCCCGCCATAGAAGGCGGAGGAAGAAAAGATGGCGCGTGAAGAAGCTAAAAGGATGGACGCCGAGCAACGAGCGGCCAGAGGAGGAGTGGCCGAGCCGGGACACGCACCTCAGAACCGGGTTGTGTCCTGCGTCCTGGAGAGCGGAGAAGATCCAGCCGCCGCTGCAGAGCCGGGTAAAGAGAGTGACACCCCCAGCCGGCGGAACCCGGATTGCCCGGTGGGGTTCCTGCCCGGTCCTCCTGCAGGCGCGCGTGCCACGACCGCAGCTCCGATACCAGCACCCTGCAGCAAGACAGCGACCACCAGAACACCGGAGATGCAACTGAGGGGTGAGTCATTTAATGCCCCTGCCGGCGCGAGAGCCCCAACCCCCGCTGCCATGCCCGCGGTCCCTGGAGAGACGCCCGACACGGCGACGCCGATCCGGGCCGCAGCTACGCCAGGTGCGGCCCGCCAAGATCTCACCGCAGCAGCGACTCCAACCCAGGCCGCCGCCATGCCAGGCGCGGCCCGCCAAGACAAGGAGGCAGCCCCAGAAGAGCCAGAGTGGCGCCGTATGGCTGGTAACCCCCTGCAAGCCAGCAGCCTCGCGCCAGCCAGTAACCCTATGCAAGCCAGCAGCACTACCTCAGAGCAGGCCCAGGCCGCAGCATCTTGCAGCAGGCCTGCTACAGCCACGCAGGAGACGCAGACTGTGCTGACCGCTGTCTACCTGCTGCCAGGTGGGGAGCCGGAGAAGAATCCCTACAAGTAAAGATGAAGAGATGCTGAACTGTAGATAGCCCCTGTCTGCCCCTTATTCTTTTTGAAGACGTCACCCCCCATGTTATGTGCTACCGGGCCACTGAACTGGAATGTGGGCCCCGGTGGAAGTGTATGTGGCATGTCATACCAGGCCACTGGACTTAGTGGCTGGTATGTTGTGTATGTGTCTTATGTAACCAGGCCATTGGACTTAATGGCTGGTCGATTGTCCCATTATTGTTTGATTGAAAGAAACGAACTGCCGGGCTACTGGACTTGTAGTAGCCAAAGATGTAATTAGTTGCACCCGTTGTGCCCCCTACCAGAATTATGGGGGATTTGCCTGAACCGTGCAATGGACTGGAAGTGCACACATAGTTTCTTTATAAGAAGTTTGCAACGTTCAATGATATGTGCCTCCCATAAAGGGAAGAAATGTTTTACTGTTTTATGTTATTGCATACAAAAATGTTTTTGCAGTTTCTCCACATGTTTTTGTTGTTTTTCAGCCCGAGGACGTGCTGGGATTTGCTGTGGGGGAGTGTGGCGCCCCTGAGGCTTCCGCCGCCACAGGTCATTGCACCCCATCAGCGGTGTGATGCCCCATTCTGGGAGAGGAAGAGAGTGAACTCCGGTCCCCTGGTAAATCCACACTACACCCATTGCTAGGGACACACAGGACCAGGGAAAGTGGCAGGCAACCCTCCCATGCTGCATGCTGAGAGGGGCTGTAAGACCCATCCCTGCTCCCATAGGGTGGTAGCTTAGCAACTGGGGAGGTGGGAGGAGACCAGAGAGCAGATAGAGAAAGGAAGGTCAAGTTAGTTTCAGTTTACCTCAGGGAGTGAGAGAAGCAGCATGTAGTTGGAGGAGAAGAACGAGAGAAAGGAGGGAGGAGGAGGCCTGCTGAGGCAGGCAAGGAGGAGAAAGAAGAGAAGGAAAGAAAGGGTCACAGGGCCGCGGGTAGTCCTGTAGGTACCACGAGCTGTCCTTGTTGGGTACCGAAGCCGAGGGCCCAGAGGCGCTACGAGTAGCTGCAGGCTGCGGTGGCCTGGTCCACAGTGACATCGGTGGAGTGATTAGCTGCGACAGGGGACGGTCCCTAGAGACTGGAGGAGTGAAAAGACAATCTCCAGACAGTAAAAACCGAGGCCCAGGGAATTGCAAGCTCCCAGGGCCAGAACCCAGAGCAGACCTTCAGAAAAGGGGTAATCAGCCGACAGGTGACCCCCCAGCCTGGAGGCTGTAATGGAGGCCAAGCCAAGTCCATCTAACTAAGGCAAGGCTAGTGAAGACAGCAGAGAAAGAGACACTAAGAGAGAGGGTACCGGATTTCACACTCTGAATCACCCAGAAGACGGAGGTCCCTGACAGTGGTCCCAGCAGTCCAAGGGTTCTGCCTGCCCTGACAAGAACTGTGAGTAAAAGAACTTGAACTGCACCTCTGAAGTTGCCTCAGTTATTTCATCTGCATAGACACTTACAAGCACCAACTGTGCCCCGGGCATTGCTCCACCTGTGGGGAGCAGTACTACCATAGCTGCTATATCATTATCCCGGAGGCCTCACACAGCAGCGGCGGCTTAATAGCCGCATGCCACAGGTGGCGTCACGAACACAACCATTAACAAGCAAGCCACATATTCAACTGACACCCACCAGGGCCACGGAGCCGGGCCCAGCCACCACGGACTAGTCCGGCCCGGCACCGGGTGTCCCATAGCCCTGGGGTGGGCGAGTCACTAGCGCAGTTAAAGCAGACAGCTGGGGACAGGTATTCTCAGGCTGGGAAGGTCCATGATTATTTAGCCCTCCCTAAACTAAAAATAGCCCACCGCCACCCCGCAATTGGCACATCCATTAGATGCGCCAATTGTGGCACTTTACTCTGCTCATCCTTATTTCCCCACTGCTCTCTGTGAACTCTGTTGAACCCTCTGCAGCATTGCCGGTCAGACGGATTGCCACACAGCAGTGCGTCAATCTGGCAGGGGGTTCAACGGAGTTCAATGAGGGCAGTGAGAAAGTGTGAACTCTAGTTACCTGACTGCCAGGTTGCCAGACTGCTATGTTGCCATGACCCACAATCTGGCAGTCTGGCAATCTGCCAGTGAACTGACCAGTGGTCACACTTGGTATCATGGGAACCTGGCTGTTTACTACATTGACCTGACTGACATCACCGCTTCTCAGTCAGGTGCTGCCCTCAGTATGTCCCAGGAGCTGCCGTGATCATTCCGTTTTCCATCACAGCAGCTCCTAGCTGTAGCAGAGCCGGGATCATTGTGGGACATTATGTGGATTACGTCAGGGGCGTTTTTGTAATTAATAAATTGGTGAAAGGGGGAGTATTTTTTATTATTTAAAATAAAGGATTTTTGAGTATATATGTTTTTTATTTTTACTTACAGGGTTGGTAATGGGGGGAGCTCATAGACACCTCTCTATTACCAACCAGGACTTGATGGCAGCTGTGATTTTTGACAAATCATAGCTGAGATCAACCCCATATAATACCACAATTGCCATTGCACCAGGGCAAATCGGGATGAGCCAGGTAAAGTGCCATAATTGGTACATTTAATGGATGTGCCTTTAGTGGAGCAGCAGTGGGCTGCTATATTTAAAATGTTGAGGGCCCAATAACCATGGACCTTCCGAGTCTGAGAATACCAACCTCAAGCTGTCTGCTTTATCTGTGATGGTTATCAAAAATGGGCAGCATAATTAAAAACAAAACGCTGTGGGGGAGCCTCTATTTTTGATAACTAGCCAAGATAAAGCACACAACTGACGGCTGCAGCACACAGCTGTCTACTTTACCTGTGCTGGTTATCACATATAGGCAGGGAACTGCTCTTCAAAGTGGCGTAATACTCTGACAACATTGTTCCCAGAAGTGACCTATGTTTCATAGATGCATCTAAGCATCTTCCCCATGCTGTTCCCATTCAATTACAGCTCTTTTCCATTCATTTCAGAATTTTTACAGCCCTTCCACAAATTTTGAAAGAATCCATCAGAAAATTATTTGAGCTTCCCTTTGACTTGCATTAGATTTGTTATTCGTGACGAATACACAAATAGTATGTAATACTCAAGATGAATAATCTGAACCTGAATATTTTACTATTCGCCCATCACTTCTAAACACATTTAAACTCATGTTAAATAGTAGATTATACTCAGCTATCATCAGTGTTATTAATTTTGATTAAATCCATGAAAAGTTTAGTTGTTCTCTCGTAGGATTTTTTGAAATTTTCTTGATTACATTTTAGAGCAAAAGCCATTGTCTGTAAACCATCTACAACACAGCAAAGGGATGTCATTGTAAAAAGTCATCTGCCAGGTGAAGTGAAAAAAAAAATCCAAGGCATTAGATATACAGTATATCACAAAAGTGATAAATATTTCATGGGAAAACACTGTAGATATAACAGTGTTATACAATGTAAAGTAATCAGTGTAAAGCTTGTATAACAGTTTAAATTTTGTGTGCCCTTTTAGACTTTATCCCTCCCTGTAGTCATTTGACTCATTAGTGTTACAAGGTCTCAGGTGTGAATGTGGAGCAGGTGTGTTACATTTGGTGTTATCGCTCACACACTCTCTCATACTGGTCACTGGAAGTTCAACATGGCACCTCATGGCAAAGAATTATCTGAGGATCTAAAAAAAAATGTTCTTTTACATAAAGAGGGCCTAGACTATAAGAATACTGCCAAAACCATGCAACTGAGCTACGGCATGATGGCCAAGAGTAAACAGTGGTTTAACAATACAGGTTCCACTCAGAACAGGGCTCACTATGGTCGCCCAAAGAAGTCAAGTACACGTGCTCAGCGTCATATCCAGAGGTTGTCTTTTCAAAATAGAGGTACAAATGCTGCCAGCATTGCTGAAGAGGTTAAGAGGATGGGAAGAGTCAGCCTGTCAGTGCTCAGATCATGCCCCGCACACTGCATGAAACCTGTTTGCATGGCTGTCGTCTCAGAAGGAAGGCTCTTATATAGATGGTGCGCAAGAAAGCCCACAAACAATTTACTTAAAACAAGCAGATGAAGAACATTGATTACTGGAACCATGTCCTGTGGTCCGATGAGACCAAGATAAACTTACTTGGTTCAGATGGTGTCAAGCATGTATGGCAGCAACCAGGTAAAGAGTACAAAGACAAGTGTGTCTTTCCTACAGTCAAGCATGGTGATGGGAATGTAAAAGTTTGGGGCTACATGAGTGTTGCCGGCTGTGTTAAGTAAAGTTCATTGAGAAAACTATGAATGACAACATGGACTGTGACATACTGAAGCAGAGCATGAGACCTTCCCTTCAGAAATTTGGCTGTAGAGCAGTATTCCACCATGATTATGACCCAACTTGCAAAGCATGTCTCCAGACCTAAAATCTATTGATCATCTGTGGATATCCTCAAATGGAGGGTGGAGGAGCACAATGTCTCTAAAATCCACCAGTTCCATGATGTCATCATGGAGGAGTGAAAGAGGATTCCAGTGGCTCCTGTGAAGCTCTAGTTAACTCCATGCCCAAGAGAGCTAGGTCAGTAGTTGAAATCATGGTGGCCATGCAAAATATTGACACTTTGGGTGCAATTTGGCCATTTTCACTTAGGGGTGTCCTCAATTTGTTGCTAGCAGTTTTGAGATTATGACTGTTTTTTGAGTTATTTAGAGGGCACACCAAATTTACACTGTTATACAAGCTGTACACTGAGTGCTTTACATTGTATCAAAGTGTCATACTTTCAGTGTGGCCCATGAAAAAAATATAATAAAATATTTAGAAAAATGTGAAGGATGTATTTTGTGATATAGTGTACCACTGTGAAGACGATCATGAAGAAGTGGCTTAAATTTGACATAACAGTGGCATTACCCATAACTGGACATCTCTCAAAAATTGTTGAAAAGACAAAATCAAAATTGGTCTGGAAGGCTGCCAAGGGGCCTACAATAACATTAAAAGAGCTGCAGGAATTTTTGGCAAGTACTGATTGTGTACTGCATGTGTCAAAAATCTCAGGTATTTTATATATATATATATATATATATATATATATATATATATATATATATATATATATATATATATATATATATATAAAAGAAATAAATAGTGTATCTAAATCAGACAAATGAAAATAGAAGGGTTAGGAATGCTTAATAAATAATAAAAAAAACCTATAAACATTGGTATATAGCCAAAGCTGAAAATATAAATACTCATTTAATGGTACGTTGCTCAAGATAGGTTAAAAAGTAGGGAGATTACAAATGATGGTGACAAACACAGCAAGAGGAGACTAAAACTCCATGGTGTGGTATGAATTATTAATACCAACACACAGTAACCAATGAATGTTTGTCATTCAGTGTGTAGGGTAGTTTGAAAAACAGCAAGGTAATGAATAAATAATATAGCACAGTGCATAGTGCAAAAAAAATCTAATTATATAGTACAAATGTCATGTATCTGATAAGAAATAGGTACCCAAGCAATGGAGCTGAATATTTCATAGTTAGATACATAAAGAGAAACATAAACATAAAGAATCAAAATCTAATCATATGAGACTACTCCTGATTGAATGGTGGCAGAAAAAATGTGTGTTTTGGTCCAAGCCTTCATCAGTGCTTGCACCTGTGGGGTAAGGTGGAGAGGCGGAACCCTTTGTCCTACAAAGAAAAACATCTAACCTCAGCTATGTTTTGCCAAAACCTACCTTAAATCTGTCAAAAGGCATATGGGAAAACGTGTTAGCGTCTGATGAGACCAAGCTTTTTGGCTATTATTCCAAAAAGGTGCGCTGCACTGTACAATGCACATCACCAGAAAAAATCACCATGCCCACAGTGAAGCTTGATGGAGGCATCATTATACTTTGGGGCTGTTGTTTGGAAGTTGAAACTGGGGCTTTAGTAAATATGGAGGGAATTCTGAACAGTTCCATAATTCAGTCAATTATGGAACAAAACTTTGAGGCCTCTACTATATAGCTAAATATGAAAAGGAATTTAATCTTTCAACATGGCAATGACCATAAGCATACCTCCAAATAAAAAAAAATAATACCTTTGCAGTCTGATAGATTTGTAGTGCTACTGCAAGGAACAATGGTTGAAGATTGGCAATTCTAGATGTGCCATACTGATGGACTCCTTGGCAAAAACAATACATGCTGTTGTAACACCCCGGGTTCGAGGGGGTTTTCACCTGATCCGTCGCCGGACCGGGGTGGAGATCCTCTGTGTCATCAAGGGCTGGCCTGGCCCGGTTTTGGGACCCTGAGATGTACAGGAGGGGGGAAGGCGGTGGGGGCCAGCCAGGACAGAGGATGGGGGTGGTAGGGACTGTTTAGGAAAATCTTTTATGATCGTAACGCCACCTGTGGTACGCGGCCAGGGATGGGCCGCCGCTCCGGGTGCTGCTCTCCGGGGCTGATGGTACAGGTGCAGCCAGGATGGTGTCGCTCCCCACAGGTGGAGCGGGGTTACCCTGAGGAGGATGATGGAAGAAGGAAGGGGGTGATGGTAGTCCCCGTTGGCACCACAGTGCTGTGTAACGGTGCTAGTAAAGGAGAGGCAGAAATAGGGACTTTTACTCACAGGTCTTTTACTCACAGGTAGTTCAGAAGCTGTCCCAGAGTACCAATCTCCACCTCGATGGGCTCCAGCTGATCTCGGATTCGTGAAAGGTCAAGTAAGGTGTGTGTCAGCCTATGGGTCCTTCCTCCTTTGATGCGTTAAGTATAGGATCCCCTTGGCGTGAAGCACTTGGGGATACCGGTGTTAGTAAAGTGTCCCGTTCTGTATGCTGAGTACGTAACCTAAAACCAGTGCTATTCTGGCACTATCAGGCTGATACTCTACATAATTTTATTGGTCAGCTCGGATGTTTAGGTTTTGAAATATAAAAAAGTTAACTTTATAAAATGAGCTGCTTCTTGAGTGACAGTTGCACTGGAGCAGATCATATATTCATAGTTATCCCCTCCCCCTGTTAAAATTAGCATAAGCATTATACAAACTATTCACTTATTATTTCCACCCTCCCCTTACTTGGTACTGGTTTTCTATAGGGGGCATTTTTTTATGCCTGACTACAGGTGTATATATATATAAATCCACTCTCCTCAATACGTGCCCCCTCTAGCTTGCCACCCCATTTAACCTTTGTCATGTTGGTGTGTAAACCCTAATTATAAGATACCTACGACTTGGTTGGTTCTGTGTGGTAATTCCTTTACCTCACTTACTTCCCCCTTGTTCTCCACATTCTGCTTGACCTATCCAATTTATTGCATGTTTTATATTAACATTTTCTAATGTGTTTTTAATGAGTAAAATTTATTTTGCAACAATATTTTTTGCCTCATCTCCTTTCCTCCTTTTTTGTGTTATGCCCTTTGGAGTTGGCATTGTTTCCGGGGGACACTACTGAGTTATTCCATTGATGCTATATATTATGGCCATTTTCTTGTACTTAAAGGGAAGGTATCGTCAAAAAAAAAAATTCAATAACAGAAAAAATGTAAAGTAATAATGTTTTAATGTTTTGCTTAAATATTATTTGTTTTTAATTGAGCAAAATATAAAAAAAAATTAAAAAGTTTGATATTTTCCACTGTTAAACACTAGGGGAAGCAGCTGCTGAAATCCTACAGAAATCCCACAGTAAAAAAAGCTCAATTACATATATGCAGTAAAGTGGGCAGAGTCTGCTCTCCTGTGTGTGATGACACGCCTCCCCCCTCCCACTCTGAGTGTTCACAACAGATAACAGAGAATGACACAGTGCAGAGCCATTTTGTTGATGACCACAAATGTCTAAAGTGTCACCAAGGACAGCAGGAGTATCACACAGGATAGAATTAGATACACAGCTCAGCAGACAAAATCACAATGCAAAGGATTAGATACACAGCTCAGTAGACCATATCACACAGCAGAGGATTAGATACACAGCTTTGCAGATATCACACAGGATAGGATTAGATACACAGCTCAGCAGACAGTATCACATGATAGGATTAGATACACAGCCCTGCAGACAGTATTACACAGGAGAGGATTAGATACACAGCTCAGCAGACAGTATCACACGATAGGATTAGATACACAGCCCTGCAGACAGTATTACACAGGAGAGGATTAGATACACAGCTCAGCAGACAGTATCACACAGGATAGGATTAGATACACAGCTGTGCAGACAGTATCACACAGGATAGGATTAGATACACAGCTCAGCAAACGGTAGAGGATTAGATACACAGCCGTGCAGACAGTATCACACAATAGGATTAGATACACAGCCGTGCAGACAGTATCACACAGGAGAGGATTAGATACACAACTCAGCAGACTGTATCACACAGGATAGGATTAGATACACAGCTCAGCAGACAGTATCACACAATAGGATTAGATACACAGCCGTGCAGACAGTATCACACGATAGGATTTGATACACAGCCGTGCAAACAGTATCACACGATAGGATTTGATACACAGCCGTGCAGACAGTATCACACGATAGGATTTGATACACAGCCGTGCAGACAGTATCACACGATAGGATTTGATACACAGCCGTGCAGACAGTATCACACAGAATAGGATTAGATACACAGCCCTTCAGACAGTATCACACAGGAGAGGATTAGATACACAGCCGTGCAGACAGTATCACACAGGATAGGATTAGATACACTGCTCAGCAGACAGTATCACACAACATAGGATTAGATACACAGCTCAGCAGACAGTATCACACGACAGGAATAGATACAAAGCTCAGCAGACAGTATCACACGACAGGATTAGATACACAGCCATGCAGACAGTATCACACAGGATAGGACTAGATAAACGGCTCAGCAGACAGTATCACACAGGAGATTAGATACACAGCTATGCAGACAGTATCACACAGGATAGGATTAGATGCACAACCCTGCAGACAGTATCACAGGTACACACACAGGTACTCACATGCAGTGGCGCACACACACATACACACACACACACAGCAGCGGGCAGAGCGGGGGCTTGTGAGAACGGAGGGAGGGGGGTGTCATTGGAGACTGTAATGGCAGGGGGGGAGGGGCGGCTTCTGTAGAGGGGGCAGAGCAGGGGCTGGGGAGAACGGAGGGATGGGATGTCATCGGAGATGGTAATGGGGGGAGGGGAGACGGCCCGTACTCACACATCCCGGCGGTTGACAGGGGTAAAGTGGAGCAAACGGCACACGCTGTGAGCTCCACAATAATGGCGCTGATCTCCTCCCTCTGCTGTGATCTGGACAGCCCAGGGGGCGCGTCCAGGTCACAGCAGACGCCCACTGTAACGTACTGCATGGGGTTGGATTCCGACTACTGTTCTCTATGCACAGGGGCTGCCATAAAGGAGTAACTGTCGTTACACCCACAGCAAATCCACCACTCAAGAAGTTGCTCTTTTTACAAACTTCACTTTCTTGGATTTCAAAACCTAAACATCCGAGCTGACCACTACAGGTATGTATAGACTCAGGTTGATAGTGCC
Organism: Anomaloglossus baeobatrachus; assembly: GCF_048569485.1. Taxonomy (NCBI): domain Eukaryota; kingdom Metazoa; phylum Chordata; class Amphibia; order Anura; family Aromobatidae; genus Anomaloglossus; species Anomaloglossus baeobatrachus. The sequence goes on along the minus strand of NC_134354.1, from coordinate 414,452,422 downwards.
AGTATAGCACTGGCTTTAGGTTACATACAAAAATCCTGGTCATTGGTTCCATTTAAAGGGAAATTAAATAGGTTGTCCACTACTCTGGCTCAGTTACTGATTTTCATATAGTATTGAACATATCACCAATTCCAAGTAAATATATTTCTAAAAGTCCACTGGCCATAAATTACTAACCAGATGTCAATAACAACCCATCCAATCCACACAGGCTAAAAAAAAAAATCAAACAATAGATGTACATACATTTAGTGATTTATAATAATTATGTGATACTTCGGTTGCAGGACTTAGGACTTGTTAAGGGGATCTTTTGCTGTTGGTCGGTTTCCTTCTCTGCTGACCCAGCCTTGTTGGTCTCTGTCCAACTGCTGATGGTTCTCTTCTTTTTATTTTTTTCCTTGCTTTGCTGATAGTCAGGTGTGGTCACTTTCTATTTTGTCTCTGTCCTATCACAGATTGAGTGGTTCTATGTATACTTACTTTGAACAAGTTCTATGTGGACCTGCTTCTGGGATGGCCAGCTTTATATATTTGGGATTTTCCTTGGAAGAAAACACCAAATTAGTGTCTGCTGTTGTCTGTGTGTTTTCCTTCCAGCCCCTTTATCCTTTTACCCTATTTATACCTGTTTCAGTTTAGCTCACACAGGATTTCTGTTTGTTACTGCACTCCATCATCCTGCCTTGTAGGCAATGCTTTATAACTAGGGATGAGTGAATGTATTCGCAACTATTCGGTATTCTATGGATAAAAGGCTACGCGCACCATTCGATATCTGACAGATAAAACAACATCCGCTCCAATACTTTCTTTTTCATTTCTGACTTCCTGGCGCCTGTTTTCCAGCCAATGAATGCATCTGATGGTGATTGCCCTCACAGTAACACCGCAGCCATCTTTGTTGTGGTGTTACTATGATTTGCTTGGCCGCACAGCATAATAGGGGCTATATAAGCCAGCGGTAATTTTGTGAACACGCAGTAATAGGGATCTGGCGGTGTAGCTAGACTGCATTGTGTGGGGGAGAGCGTTCGTATATCCAACTAATAAATAGTCCTTTCTTGTAAAGGCTGAAAACAGTGTCAAGTAGCTGCTAGCAGCTCCATAAATTGCTTTTTGGACAAACAGAACGCCAGTCGTCCATCTTGTATTCCCTGCTTCCTCCGCCCACCGGTGCCTATGATTAGTTGCATTCAGACATGCCCCCACGCTGAGTGACAGCTGTCCTACTTTAACCAATCACAGCCACTGGTGGGCGGGTCTATGTAGTGCAGTAAAATAAATAAATAAATAAATAAATAAATAATTAAAAAAAAAACGGCATGCAGTCCCCCCCAATTTTGATACCAGCCAAAGTAACACCACACGGCTGAAGGCTGGTATTCTCAAGATAGGGAGCCCCACATTATGGGGAGCCCCTCAGCTTAAAAATATCAGCCAGCAGCCGCCCGGAATTGCCGCATCCATTAGATGCGACAGTCCTGGGGCTCTACCCGGCTCATCCAGAATTGCCTTGGTGCGGTGACAATCAGGGTAATAAGGAGTTAATGACAGCCCATAGCTGCCACTAAGTCCTAGGTTAATCATGGCAGGCATCTATGAGACACCGCCAATGATTAACCTGTAAGTGAAAGTAAATAAACACATACACCTGAAAAAATCCTTTATTTGGAATAAAAGACAAAAAAAACCCCAAAACATCCTCTTTTGCCACTTTATTAAAATCCAGGTCCGAAGTAATCCCCACGAGGTCCCACGATGCATCCAGCTCTGCTACATGAAGCTGACAGGAGCGGCCGTAGAACACAGCCACTCCTATGAGCTCCACGCAGCAACTGAAGTGAGCCACGCGATCAGCGGTGATGTCCCTCAGGTTACACGCAGCCACAGCTCTCAGGTGGAGGACTCCTGCTGGCCGCGGGTAACCTGAGTGACGGCACCACTGATTGCACGGCTCACTTCAGTCACTATGGGGATTTGCGGTCACCGGTGAGTCTTTCACCTGTGATTACAAATCAGGCCGTGGCACACACACAGAGCAGTGCAATGACAATGAAGTTGGGTGAAGTTTATCCGAGTTCATTCTGATCGCGCGGCTCTGTCTCACAGCCAGCCATGTTCTATGGGGATGTAACAGAGTCGAGTGGGGCCGCAGTGTCAAAAATGCATTCAAAATGCATCCAACATGCTGTGTTTTGAATGCATTTTGGATGCATTTTTGACAGTGCTAGCTTTAACCTTGGCTAGTATCAAAATTGAGGGAGACCGCACGCCAATTTTTTTTAATCATTTATTTTACTGCACTACATAGACCCGCCCACCAGCGGCTGTGATTGGTTGCACTGAGACAGCTGTTACTCAGCGTGGGGGCATGTCTGATTGCAACCCATCATTGGTGCTGGTGGGTGGGGGCAGCAGGGAATACAAATTAGAATAATGAGCAGAGAGCATTTTCAAAAGCTGGAGAAGCCGCCTGAGCAGTGTGACAGCTGTGCAGCGCTGTGCTGGTGATCGATCAGTGATCAGTATGAGAGAGGGCGAAGAGGGAGAGACCAACAGACAAAGAGAAAGACCAAAAGATGTGCGCTCTGTTTGTCAAAAAAGCGATTTGGTTTGAGAACTGTTTTGGCGACTACGTAAAAACCGCGTGCTGCTCTGAGCACGACACCAGAAATGCAGTCACGCACCTTCTACAGGCTGTACTTTTACTGTTTCTGCCTTTTCCCATCCATTTCAGCCTTTTCATCAGTCACCACAGCTCACCATCAGGTCCAAAGGGAAATTATTTGGGTTTCACATAGACTTACATTGGGCGTCGAATATTCGTGAATATCGGTGACCTATTCGTCGGATATTCATCAAACCGTATATTTTGGTATTTGATCATCCCTATTTATAACCACCCCTCAGGTCCCCTTAGGAGGCATGAGAAACCTTTTGATGGCAATTTAGGGAGCATGGCCTAAAATTATGCAGTTAGTTGTGCAGCTAGGGTCATTCATCTGTACAAGGACCTGTTGGGTGCTGCTGTACATTCCCCTCTCCCATTCCCTATTTGTGTGACTGTTATTTGTTCATAACAAACAAGAAGTGACACATGGAAAAAGTATTGAACACATGAAGAAAGAGAGCTGCAAAAAATCCTGGAAAGTCATGACACCAGCTGAAATTTATCAGTAATTAGAAAGCGAGCATGCTACTTAGTGAAAATTAATATCAATTGGTTCAACTGACAGCCTATAAAAATATGTTTCACAACCAAGGTGACACACAAGAAACATCTCATGATTGGTAAAACCAGTGAGCTGTCTCAAGAACTTCACAACCTTATTGTTGTAAAACATCCTGATGGCATTAGTTACAGAAGAATTTCAAAACTACTAAAGGTTCAAGTGAGCACTGTTGGTGCCATAATCTGTAAGTTAGAAGAACATTGTTTCCCCATAAACCAGCCATAACCAAGTGTTCCTCACAAGATTTCACACATTTCACACACAGAAGTGAAAATAATTATCAGAAGAGTTATCCAAGAACCAAGGACCACCTGTTCTGAGCTACAGAAAAAAGTAGAATCAGCAGGTATAATTGTTTCAAAGAAAACAATAAGTAATGAACTGAACCTCCTTGGCGTGTATGCAGGCCCACCACACAAGACTCCATTGCTAAATAAAAAGCATGTTCAAGTGCATTTAAAGTTTGATCAACAAATTTTAGACAAACCTCTAAAATACTCAGAGAATATAGTCTGGTCAGATGAGACCAAAATTGAACTCTTTGGATGCTATAACACACAGCATGTTTGGAGGCCAAAATGCACTACATATTACCATAAAAATACTAAACTAACATTGAACTCTTGAGGTGGGAACATCATCATGTGGGGCTGATTTTCTTCATATGGCATTGACAATTTTCATGTAACTGAAGAAAGGATGAATGGACAAATGTACTGACACATGTTTGATAAAAATCTGCTGTTATCCACCAGTGTGATAAAGATGAAAAAAAGGTGGACACTTCAGCAAGACAATGACCCCTCACACAGCCAAAGAAATTCTCAATTGGTTTCAGTGACAAAAAATAAAGCTACTAGAATGGCCCAGCCAATCACCTGACCTAAATCCAATAAAAAATTTATGAAAGGAACTAAAGCTCATAGTTTATAGAACTAGCCCACAGAACCTTCAGGATTTCAACAATGTTTGTGTAGAAGAATGGGCCAAAAATCACACCTGAGCAATGCATGCGAATAGTTGCTCCATACAGGAAGTGGAATCTGGTGATAGGTTCCCTTTAAGTCCCAGATTTCACCCATTATATTGCAACAGATAAAATCTGATGCAAAAATTCAGAAAAAATAGGACACCTTTGCTGTGAAAGTTCATATTTTCAACAATGTTTGGGTGGAAGAATGGGCAAAACTCATACCTGAGCAATGCATGCTACTAGTTGCTCCATACAGGAAGTGTTTTGAAGCTGATATCATGAAAACAACGGCTTTTGTGTGAACTAGTAAATAAATTTCAGTGAGCGTGTGTAATTCTCATGGGTGCAAGCTGGGAATGGACCCTGTGGGCTGCTGAGGGGTATAACTTAGGCGCACTCCGGATATTCATTTAAGTCTCTGATTGTGAGGTGGACTTCGCTGCCGGAAGCCACCAAGTGACACTCAGGGAGACTTGGTGCTCTAACAGCTGGCCCCAGGGGTACAAAGATTGACAGTCTCTGATGTGGTGAATGCAGCTGGGACGACTTATGTGGCAGGCATGGCAAGTATGCATGAGTGCAGCAGCAGGTATGGTAGATACAGCTGGTACGGATTGGTGCAGCAACAGGTATAGCAGATATGTGCTGCCCCCGCATCAGCAGCCTGCCACTGCTCGGATCCAGATCCACGGTGGCTCGAAGGGTCTCCGGACCCGGGGGTCGGGGTCGCGCGGCCACTCGGAATAAAGGGGGTTATTTACAGGGGATGGTAAGGACAGTTTGTGATGCCAACCGTGGTGCGTGGTAAGATGGAGTACCACCGCTGCAATTGGGAGTACCCGGTGGCGATGCTATGGGCAGCTAGGTGATTAACCCCTCCACGGGTAGGGGGGATACCCCGGGACTCGGTGATGGTGACAGGAGGTGCCGTGGGGATGGTAAGGGTCATTTATATACTCACTCAGTCCAATAATGCTGACACCAACAACTGTGGTAAACCAAAGTTGTTGATACGGCTGCCACTTAAAGTGAGCACGCCTGGATCCCGTGCCCGTTGGTGTTGCTTGTTAGCCTGTGACCTTTTCCTTGGCACCTTTTCTTCTACTGGTCCCTTTAGCATAAAACTAATCGGGTTCTGCTCACTAGTATGGCTAACTGGGTGAGCTTGCCCTCAGGGTTCACGCTTGGGATTTTCTGGACTATGTAGTGGGAAAAGTCCTATCCCCCTCGATGCACTAGTACTAATGATGAGCGAGTACTAAAAAGCTCGGGTGCTCGAAGCTCGGGCCGAGCCTCCCAAGATACTCGTGTACTCGGCCCGAGCAACGAGCCCAATGTTATCCTATGGGAGACCCGAGTATTTTTGTGAAATGACCCCCCGGCAGCATGGAGAAACCCTAAAAATGTCACAAAAGTCTCAGAAGAGTGCTCAAATGACATGGCAACAGCATGGGGAAGACCCCTTGAAGCATTTATCACTGAAAAGTCACAGCTGTGAACAATTTTGTCCGCGTTTTACGCCATTTTTACGGACTCACCAGAAAACCTTCCAAAATGACCCCAAAATGATTTTTCATGGCGGAAATGTTAAGGGCACATACCCAATAGTGAGATAGAGCTGGTGTATGTTACTTTTTGAGATTAATACATGAAAGATTTTACGTGAAAACATTGTGTGGCACTCCGATGTCCCTGAGAAGAGACGTACATGAAGGCCTCTTGAGTCTAATGTGCCCATTTTGAGGAAGTGAGTCTTTGTAGTATTTTCCTTTGCCAGGGCAGTCCAAAATTGTGAGGTTCACCAATGCCCCTGCATACAGACGTGCATGAGGGCCTGTAAACCTGAAGTGCCCATTGTAAGGAAGTGGGTCTATTGTAGTATAGCCCTTAGGCAGGGCAGCCAAAAATTGGGAGGCTCCACGTTGTCCCTGGGTAGAGACGTGCATGAGGGCCTCAAAACATTAAGTGTCCATTGTCAGGAAGTGGGTGTATTATAGTATAGCCCTTAGGCAGGGCAGCCAAAAATTGGGAGGCTCCACGTTGTCCCTGGGTAGAGACGTGCATGAGGGCCTCAAAACATTAAGTGTCCATTGTCAGGAAGTGGGTGTATTATAGTATAGCCCTTAGGCAGGGCAGCCAAAAATTGGGAGGCTCCACATTGTCCCTGGATAGAGACGTGCATGATGGCCTGTAAACCTGAAGTGCCCATTGTAAGGAAGTGGGTCTATTGTAGTATAGCCCTTAGGCAGGGCAGCCAAAAATTGGGAGGCTCCACGTTGTCCCTGGATAGAGACGTGCATGAGGGCCTGTAAACCTGAAGTGCCCATTGTAAGGAAGTGGGTCTATTGTAGTATAGCCCTTAGGCAGGGCAGCCAAAAATTGGGAGGCTCCACGTTGTCCCTGGGTAGAGACGTGCATGAGGGCCTCAAAACATTAAGTGTCCATTGTCAGGAAGTGGGTGTATTATAGTATAGCCCTTAGGCAGGGCAGCCAAAAATTGGGAGGCTCCACGTTGTCCCTGGGTAGAGACGTGCATGAGGGCCTCAAAACATTAAGTGTCCATTGTCAGGAAGTGGGTGTATTATAGTATAGCCCTTAGGCAGGGCAGCCAAAAATTGGGAGGCTCCACGTTGTCCCTGGGTAGAGACGTGCATGAGGGCCTCAAAACATTAAGTGTCCATTGTCAGGAAGTGGGTGTATTATAGTATAGCCCTTAGGCAGGGCAGCCAAAAATTGGGAGGCTCCACGTTGTCCGTGGGTAGAGACGTGCATGAGGGCCTCAAAACATTAAGTGTCCATTGTCAGGAAGTGGGTGTATTATAGTATAGCCCTTAGGCAGGGCAGCCAAAAATTGGGAGGCTCCACGTTGTCCCTGGGTAGAGACGTGCATGAGGGCCTCAAAACATTGTTCCCATTGCAAAGGAGCGGGTCTCCTGTCGTTGTAATGTCCATTCTGCAAAGAATGGGCGAAAAAATTTACCACTGGGGGTATACCTGAAACAAAGGCCTAAGTATTGCAATTTGTAACGGTCATCATCATGGTGGCGCATGAGGAGAAGGAGGAGCAGTCCAGCGATTATCCAAAGTCCAGAAGTGTGTACCCATGGGTGAGTGGAGGTACATGGCAAACTTTAAATTCCGCTCTCATTTGCTGGTGGTGTGGTGAAGTCTGGCCCAATCCAACCCTTGTTCATCTTGATCAGAGTCAGCCTGTCAGCATTTTCAGTTGACAGGCGGGTGCGTTTATCTGTAATGATTCCACCTGCGGCACTAAAAACATGCTCTGACAAAACGCTAGCAGCAGGGCAGGCCAGGACTTCCAAGGCGTAGAGAGCCAATTCATGCCACGTGTCCAGCTTGGATACCCAATAATTGTAAGACACAGAGGAATGTCGGAGTACAGTTGTTTGATCTGCAAGGTACTCCTTCAGCATCTGGGCAAACTTAGGATTTCTTGTGGCACTACCCCGCACCTCAGGGGCTGTGGTACGTGAGGGGCTGAGAAAACTGTCCCACATCTTAAAGACTGTTCCCCTACCTCTGGCGGATTGGACTTGTGCCTCTCTCGGCTGTACGCCTCGGTTGTCCACTGATTCATGACCTATGCCGCTAGCGTTTTGTGAGGGGAATGCTTTGCCTACTTCCGTGACTATGGCCTTCCGGAACTGCTGCATTTTGGTTGACCTCTCCTCCACGGGAATAAGAGACAAAAAGTTCTCCTTGTAGCGTGGGTCTAACAGTGTTACCAACCAGTAATGATTGTCGGCCAAGATGTTCTTAACACGAGGGTCACGAGACAGGCAGCTTACCATAAAGTCAGCCATGTGCGCCAGACTCTTAACAGCCAGGACTTCAGTAGCCTGACCAACAAGATGACTGAACATGCTGTCCTCCTCCTCCTCCTCCTCCTAATCTACCCTGTCCTCTGGCCAGCCACGCTGAACTGAGGATATGACTGGTGTGCATGTCATATCCTCAATTTGGCCGGAGAGTTGCTCCATGTCTTCATCCTCCTCCTCGTCATAGTCCTCCACTGCACGTTGTGATGAGACGAGGCTGGGCTGTGTGTTATCATCACCCACACCCACTACTGTTTCTTGCTGCAACTCATCACGCTCCGCCTGCAATGCATCATGTTTGTTTTTCAGCAGAGACCGTTTTAGAAGGCAGAGTAGCGGTATGGTGACGCTAATAATGGCGTCATCACCACTCACCATCTTGGTGGAGTCCTCAAAGTTTTGGAGGATGGTACATAGGTCTGACATCCATCTCCACTCCTCAGGTGTTATGTGTGGAGTTTGACCCATTTCCCGACGGCTTAGGTGATGCAGGTACTCAACAACTGCCCTCTTCTGCTCACATATCCTGACCAACATGTGCAGAGTTGAATTCCAACGCGTGGGGACATCACACACCAGTCTGTGAGCCGGAAGATGCAAACTGCGCTGAAAGCCGGCAAGGCCGGCTGAAGCAGTAGGTGACTTTCGAAAATGTGCAGACAGGCGGCGAACTTTTACCAGCAGATCAGACAGCTCTGGGTATGACTTTAGAAACCGCTGAACCACGAGGTTGAGCACATGGGCCACGCATGGAACATGTGTCAGCTGGCCTCGCCTCAAAGCCGCCACCAGGTTCCGGCCATTGTCACACACGACCTTTCCTGGCTTTAGGTTCAGAGGTGTGAGCCAGTGATCTGCCTGCTGTTTCAGAGCTGTCCACAGCTCTTCTGCATTGTGGGGGTTGTCACCTATGCAGATTAGCTTCAGCACAGCCTGTTGCCGCTTCGCCGAGGCAGTGCTGCAGTGCTTCCAGCTTGTGACTGGTGTGGAGGGTACAGTGGATGAGGATGCGCAGGAGGAGGAGGAGGCTGAAGAGCATGACATTCCGGAGCTGTAGAGTGTGGGTGAAAAACTGACTGAGGTAGGGCCTGCAAACCTTGGTGTGGGAAGGACGTGTTCCGTCCCTCGCTCAGACTGGGTCCCAGCTTCCACAATATTAACCCAGTGTGCCGTCAACGAGATGTAGCGGCCTTGCCCACAAGCACTTGTCCACGTGTCTGTGGTTAGGTGGACCTTGGGTGAAACAGCGTTGTTCAGGGCACGTGTGATGTTTTGTGACACGTGGTTATGCAACGTGGGGACGGCACACCGGGAGAAATAGTGGCGGCTGGGGACCGAGTAACGTGGGACAGCTGCCGCCATCAGGTCACGGAATGCTTCTGTCTCCACCAGCCTAAAAGGCAACATTTCCAGCGCAAGCAGTCGCGAAATGTTAGCATTTAGAACTGTGGCATGTGGGGTGTTGGCAGTGTATTTGCGCCTGCGTTCAAAGGTTTGCTAAATGGATAACTGAACGCTGCGCTGGGACAAGGACGTGCTTGATGATGGTGTTCTTTCTGCGTAGGCAACTGCAGGTGCAGGAGTGGAGGAGGCTTGTTCGCAGGCAGCATGGACAGGGGATCGGCTCGCATGCACAACCAGCGAAGACGCAGCAGTGACATCAGCAAGCACTGCTCCTCGACTCTGTTGTACTTCCCACAAAGTCGGGTGCTTGGCTGACATGTGCCTGATCATGCTGGTGGTGGTCAGGCTGCTAGTTTTGGTACCCCTGCTGATGCTGGCACGGCAGGTGTTGCAAATGGCCTTTTTTGAATCATCTGGATCCAACTTAAAAAACTGCCAGACTCGGGAAGACCTAACATTTGTACAGGCACCTTGTGTCGTCGTGTTATTCCGGGGAACGGTTGCCTGACTTCTGCCTGGGGCCACCACCCTGCTTCTTACTGCCTGTTGTGATGCTACGCCTCCCTCCCCCTGTGCACTGCTGTCCTCGCTCTGCATATCCTCCTGCCAGGTTGGGTCAGTTACTGGATCATCCACCACGTCGTCTTCCTCTTCCTCACCCTGCTCCTCCTCCTGACTTCCTGACAATTGTGTCTCATCATCGTCCACCACTTGTTGAGACACGTTGCCAACTTCGTGAGAATGTGGCTGCTCAAATATTTGGCCACCTGTACAGACGATCTCCTCATGACCCACTTCAATATGAGCTGGCGAGAGGCCAGAATGTGTGAATGGAAACGTGAACAGCTCTTCCGAGTGTCCAAGTGTGGGATCATTAATGTCCGAGGAGGACGTGTACTCAGCCTGGTGGTAGGAAGGAGGATCAGGTTCAGAAATGTGCGGTGCAGTATCACGGCTACTGACACTTGACCGTGTGGAAGACAGAGTGTTTGTGGTGGTGCCAATCTGACTGGAAGCATTATCTGCTATCCAACTAACAACCTGTTGACACTGGTCTTGGTTCAAGAGCGGTGTACTGCTGCGGTCCCCAAGAATTTGGGACAGGACGTGCGAGCGACTAGATGTGGCCCTTTGTTGTGGCGAAATTAGAGCTTGCCCACGACCTCGGCCTCTGCCTGCACCACCATCACGTCCACTTCCTTGTTCCTTGCCAATGCCCTTGCGCATTTTGCAATGCTGTGCACTGCTGACGTGTATATTCACTACTTGTGCGTTATATCAAAGTTTGTGGAAATTGCACACAAGTGCACCTGTACGCTGCCACCAACAGGCACACACGTGCGGTTTTAAAAACCAAGCACGGACGCAATAAGAACCTAACAGGTTTTTTTGGGGAGCGACAATTACAGACAAGTCAGACACTATCTGGACTGTTTTACACTGTGTACACCAGCCCCAGATATGATGAAGGCTGGTATACGGTCACCACTACCCTGCCTGCCTGCCTGCCTGTATACTGGTACAATAGTCCTGACAAGGACTCTTCTGGTCACTAGCCTGTATTCAGACCTGGCTATACCCTGCCTGTATATAGCAACAATAGTCCTGAGAAGGACTCTGCTACTGTACTCCGACCTGGCTATACCCTGCCTGCCTGTATACAACTAGAATAGTCCTGAGAAGGACTTTTGGTCACACTGTTTGCAGCCCTGCAACTGAAAAAGCTATAAAGGGCCGCAAAGCTTTCCCTGAATCAGCGACACTCTCCCTGCACTGACTGTCTGGATAGCTGTGAGCAGAGCACAGCGCGCCGGCCGGTATAAAGGCTCGGTCACGCTGTGCAGGCCGGCCAATCACTGCAATTCCACAACTAACAGGGCTGTGGCATTGCAGTGGTCTGCCAGCCAATCCCTGCATGAGGGCTGGCTCTCAAAAGAGCGCCAACATGCAGAAATGAAGACCACGAGTACAGCACGAGTATCGCGAGATTACTCGGTCCCCGCCGAGCAGCCCAAGTACAGCGATACTCGTGCGAGTACCGAGTAGTTACAAGCATGCTCGCTCATCACTAACTAGTACCCTAATTTTGGAGCGGGTGGAGAACGGATCTTGAAGGCTCCGTCCTCATCGGGTAAATTGCCAGGACGCCTGAAGCTCCTTCCTGACCTATGGTCCACTTACCCCGTCGTGCCCTGGCCCCTGCCCAGTGATGGCACAAGGCCGCCGGTTGTCTTCCTCGACAGTCCGTGCCCCTTGTTACAATCCCCTGCGACCGGGGTCCAGCTCCTACCAGGCCCAGACCAACGTCTGCCACCTAGTAGCCTCAAGGAGCCCAGCTCCTGACTAGAGATGAGCCACCCCCCTGGAGTTCGAGTTCGGTTCGTCGAACGGAGTCTCCGTTCGGTTAACGTCCGTCGAACGTTCCACGAACCCCATAGAAAACAATGGCAAGCAAACACAAACACATAAAAACACATTATCACATTATACATGTACACATACAGTTAATAAACATTTCCATTACACTTATCGGTCCCCGCGATGTGTCCTGCGCTCTGCGTCCTCCCGGTAACCAGCATTGATGATAGGACCTTCCAAGACGTCAAAATAGCATGTGACCAGTCACGTGTGTATTATCTCATTGGCTACAGACTGGTCACATGGCTAGACGTCATGCTAGGTCTTGTCAGTGCATCTCTCCGGTATGCGGTGCTCGTTTGTGCATCTCCGTGTACCGGCGAGATGTTCTGGCACATGGTCGGCTTCCCCGTTCCTGCATGTGGTCGCTCTTTACAGAGTCAGCCCACATGGAAGGACTGGCTGCCACAGCCGGTAAATTGCGGCACCGGGAATCTCGTGATCGGAGTACCATTGCTATAGGAACCGCCCGTCAGATTACTTTAGCAACGGTGGCAGCGGGGACATCACTGCTTACAGCCCGCAGCCTCTGCTCACTCTCACTGAGTAATTAGACTGCATGGGGAGCAGCAGCGTCTTCCTCCCAGGCAGTGCTGTCTGATGTAGCAGAGCTGCATGGGTTGAAGGAGAAAGAAGGCTGAAGACCAGGATCGTGGAAGGTTGAGAGGGAGTAATAAACATGGAGTCTGTAAGTGTGTGTGTATTGATTTCTATTAAAGTATTTTTCTCTGTGTGGTGTCTTTTTTTTTTAACCCTTTATTGGAGATTCTTAATGGCTGGGTCAAACTTGCCTGACATTAAGAATCTCTGACTTAATACTAGCTAGTAAAACAAAACTAGTATTAATTCATAATTACCCAGCAAGCCACCCAGCTACAGGGCTGCTGGAAGAGTTGGATACAGCGCCAGATGATGGCGCTTCTATGAAAGCGCCATTTTCTGGGGCAGCTGCGGACTGCAATTCGCAGTAGAGGGGCCCAGAAAGCTCGGGCCAACATGTGCTGCGGATTTCAATCTCCAGCTGCCTAGTTGTACCTGGCTGGACACAAAAATGGTGCGAAGCCTATGTCGATTTTTTTTGTTTTAATTATTTCATGAAATTCATGAAATAATTAAAAAAAAGGCTTCCCTATTTTTTTAGTTCCCACCCGGGTACAAATAGGCAGCTGGCGGTTGGGGGCAGACGTACCTGCCTGCTGTACCTGGCTAGCATAAAAAAATATGGCGAAGCCCACGTCATTTTCTTGTGGGGAAAAAACTTCTGCATACAGTCCTGGATGGAGTACGCTGAGCCTTGTAGTTCTGCAGCTGCTGTCTGCTCTCCTGCATACACTAGTGAATGGAGCATGCTGAGCCTTTTAGTTCTGCAGCTGCTGTCTGCTCTCCTGCATACACTAGTGAATTGAGCATGCTGAGCCATGTAGTTCTGCAGCTGCTGTCTGCTCTCCTCCATACAGACAGACTGCATACAGCAGCTGCAGAACTATAAGGCTCAGCATACTCCATCCAGGACTGTATGCAGGGTTTTTTGCCCCCCAAAAAATTACCTGGGCTTCGCCATGTTTTTGTATGCTAGCCAGGTACAGCAGGCAGCTACGGGCTGTCCCCAACCCCCAGCTGCCTATTTGGACCCGGCTGGGAACAAAAAATATATGGAGGCCCTTTTTCTTTTGAATTACCGTATTTCATGGATTTCATGAAATAATTAAAAAAAAAATGACATGGGCTCACCCCAATTTTTGTGTCCAGCCAGGTATAACTAGACAGCTGGGGATTGGAATCCGCAGCGCAGGGTGCCAAGCTTTCTGGGCACCCCTGCTGAAAATTGTAGTTCGCAGCCGCCCCAGAAAATGGCGCTTTCATAGAAGCGCCATCTTCTGGTGCTGAATCCAACTCTTCCAGCTGCCCTGGTGACGGGTGGCTCACTGGGTAATAATGGGGTTAGGGCTAGCTGTATATTATCAACTGGCCCTAAGCCCAAAATTCATGGTGTCACACCAATATTAGACATGGCCACCAAGATAAAAAAACACAACACATAGAAAAATATTTTTAGTAGAAATAAAACACAACACAATTAGTGACTCCATCTCTATTGAAATAAAGAACCCCCCTCCGCAGTAATCCTGGGTCAAGGGTCCCGCGCCATCCAATCCGGATCCAATATCATCTGATTGGTTTGCTGGAAGGCAAAGCGATCAGATGATGTGTCAGGTTCAAGGGCCTGAATCCCATGACACATCAACTGATTGTATAAACGGCATGTATCAGTGCAAAAAAAAAAAATAAACTACAAACTTCTGTGCAGACTCCTGTCCGACAGCATCAGCTGATAGTTTAGCCGGCCGGGCGGTAAAAAGCCGGCCTCACCGCTCGACTTGTAGTGTCAGCTGATTCCGTCAGGTGACCGCATCAGCTGATCATCGCCAGGTCTGAGAGAGAGAAAAGAGAGAGAAAAGAGAGAAAAGAGAGAGAAAAGAGAGAGGGAGAGGGGAGAGAGAGAGAGGAGAGAGAAAAGAGAGAGGGAGAGGGGAGAGAGCGAGGAGAGAGAGCAAGAGAGCAGGAGAGAGAGCAGGAGAGTGAGCAGTAGAGAGAGCAGGAGAGAGAAGAGAAGAGAAGAGACAGAGAGCAAGAGGGAGAGAGAGAGCGAGAGAGAGCAAGAGAGAGAGAACAAGAGAGAGAAAGAGAGAGAGAGGAGAGAGCTGAACTGCTCCGATTTTAGAGGTGTGGCCCGCGGCTCACAGCTGAAGTCCGGCTCCTCCCCTCTGTGCATAATTAAATTAAATTAAATTATAAATAAAGAATAATTATAATTTAAAATTAAAAATAAATTAAATTCTTTACCGGGGCGGCCGGGACTTAAACTCGTGAACTAATGTTACCTTGGCAGTAGCTGTAACCATTGAGCCACTCCAATTGTCCTTCTCTGCTCAGGCAGATGCTTTCACACAGGATGGGGGCACGTCTGACTGCAAACAATCACAGACGCCAGGATGGGCGGGGAAAGCAGTGCATATGAAATGAGTAATTATGAGTGGCACAAGGAGGCTACAGGAGCAGCATTCAGCTGTTCGGGAGAAGCTACATCTGCATCAGAGCCTTGATAAGTATGAAGCGCTCGCTTCATTCCTTTTTTCATTCTTTTTTCGTTATTTTTTTAATTTTCTGATTGCCAGATCCGATTCAAACACCCGGAATCCCGGGCCCAGGTCCGGCACCCGGGCACCTCTGAAATCGCGGGGATCCAGACTTTTACAATCTATTCATAACCATTTATTGTACTGTGACAAACCTTTGATAAAAAAATATTAATAAGAAAAAAGATGCCAAAGAAAAAGAGTGTGTAAAGGATATATAATACTAAATAATAACACTGAATAATACTTTGCATTTTTCTATTTGTGAGCTATACAATACTTCCAGTAATAATAATTGTCAGTGATGGTAACAGAAGCTGTGAGAACACAATTACAAACATTTCCAATTTTCCCGACATATATTGAATAGTCATTTTGGAGGCCTTCCGATTTAAACAACAAATTATAAGACGTCTTTTTTTAAATCACAGTCATCTAATCTTTGTCATTTGCTGAAATGTTTCCTGTTATTCAGGTTATTCTTTTGTGTGCTGATTCAATATGCCCCTACATATGATCACATTCAGCTAAATGCCTTTAAATGAGACAAATCTGGAAGTCACCTAATGGCACAGCTGCGGTGTAAAATAAAATGTGAATTAAATATCAGAGCGCAAAAGCAATTATGGTTCATTAAATGACATAAACAACTTATAACAAGACAGATCCGAAAACAGCCATCTTTTACGACATAGGCTCCTTGATGGTAAGGACAGACACTATCGCTTGTATCACTATTTCCGCTAACGTGTGTCTGCATAGCTATCAATATCAGACCAAGGTGCCCATAGTTCTCTGCTCCTGTCAATCAACCCCTAGGCTCTCCTCTTACAATTCTGCTTATCTAAAGTTGCATGCCAGTCTAAAACGGGGTGAAGACATCAAGCTGTGGCTGCATTTCTTCTCGAGACTGACACTCTTTGGGTGACTGATAAGAAATATTTCAAGTCTCTTTTTAGCCTTTTGTACTGGGACTTAACACGAAAAAATGGTTTGGTGACTGACAACTAGAAACAGAATAAAGAAAGACAGATTAAAAGCCTTAAATCATTAGGTCTTCACAAAATTGACTAAATGTCATTTTATCCCCTGCCATTTGTAACTGTAATGCCAGCGTAAATGGCAAATATTGCAATCACAATTAGAAAATACATGTGTAAAAGAAAAACGCCTCTAGAATAAAATAAAGAACTCTTTGAGCTGTCCACTTTTAGTCTATCGGTAAAAAAATGACTGTTCAAACAAAGCGCAGGCGCTGAGTGTGTCCTTGGCATGGCCGCACAGTTCTGTGCACCTTCCCACCTACTCGTTTTCCATTGCCCCCGTAAGTGAGGAAAAAACACTTTTACAATATCTAAATTGGAAAAAGAGTAGAGCTTAAAGGTTTTTAGTTACTAATGATATTTTTTTCAGAGAAATGAGTGGAAAATGAAATCTTTTCATTAGTTTGAACACATTTGCAGTCAACAAGCCTTTTAGAGTCGCAGTGCTCAGAAAATATCATGTTGTAAACAGACTTCTACAGTCCTGAACTCATAAAGTAATAGGTCAAACAAAATATTGGCTGTTTCAAGCTTTTTCTATTGCACACAGCATACAGCAGCTGCCATTTTGGTACATTTATTACTATTCCATTAAGCATTCACTTCCAATTCCGTCTCTATAGTAAATCTTGTTAGGCTAAAAGGATAAAAATTATTGCGTGAAAACAAGTTTAAAATCTGAGTGAAAATCCACAATGAAATGTGTTATATTCTGTTATACTTATTAATGCAGATTAAAGGGAACTCGTCACCAGATTTGATGACTATAAGCTGCGGCCACCATCAGTGGGCTCTTATATACAGTACAGACCAAAAGTTTGGACACACCTAGAACAACTATTAAAAGAAGACTTTGTGCAGCAGTACTTCATGGAAATGTACCGCCCCGGGGCTCGGCCGGCTGTCGAGCCACTCGGATCCATGCTCATCGGTGGGTGGCACGAGCTCTCC
Source organism: Anomaloglossus baeobatrachus (assembly GCF_048569485.1). NCBI lineage: Eukaryota > Metazoa > Chordata > Amphibia > Anura > Aromobatidae > Anomaloglossus > Anomaloglossus baeobatrachus. The sequence continues at coordinate 414,435,421 of NC_134354.1, read as the reverse complement.
ATGGACCCGGGGGTCACGGCTCTCTGAAAGGGAGTTGGCGCTATACGTAGGGACTTCGGTGGGAAGGTCCACGGCCGGAGCCGTGGTGGTTTGCAGGGGATTTAAGTTTGTGATGCCACCCACGGGTTGTGGTGAATAGATGGACACCACCGCTGCCATTGACTAGGCTCTTGGGGACGGTGTTGCGCAGCTTGGTCTTGACTCCCTCCATGGGTAGGGGGATGATGGTCCCGGGGGCCCGAGGGAGGTGCTGAGGTGCGGGGATGGATGCGTGCTGGGGTGTCAGTGCGGTGCGGCACGGTGCGTGGCCCGAAGGCACTGGTGTACTCACTATGATAAAACACGCTGGAGTCTTTGGTAAACCAAACAAGATGATGAACGGTGCCCGCAGCCGGCTGCAGCTTCCCCTTAACAGGTTGGTAGTTTCCGCCTTTTTCCTGCACCTCTTTAGTGTAAATATTATGACTCTTATGCCTAAGCAATGGTAGTTCGCTCCCCGGCTTGCTGTGTGTCGGGAGAGCCCTGTTTGCCCACAGACGCTGGCCCCTTGGGTCTCTATGGCTTGGCGGTGGCTTTACCCTAATGGTTGGGCTGTTGTCTTCAGTCGGGTCTTGTGTGGGAAAGGTCCTATAGTCCAGTCCTCAATCAGTTGATTTGACTTAGCCTAGTTGTTTCTGGGCCTCGTACCGGGTTTGAGTACCCCTCCTGGTGCTCCGGTTTCCAATCAGTTCCCCGGTTTGGTACCGGCGGGCCACTGCCCGTCCCCAGTCCCTACGCCCATCCCTGGTCCCTACAGTTCCACCGGCTGTAATCCCAGCTCCTGCAGGCGGCCATTACAGTCTGCCTCTTTGCCAGAGGTGACTGGGCTCTAACCCAGACACCTGGTGTAGCCTTTGGCAGGCCTGTGCACGGGTCTGCCCGTGAACTTGACTCCACTTCACTCCACTGTCAAGACTCAACTCTAACTAACTGTTTTCCCGCTTCTGGGCCTGTGAACTCCTCGGTGGGTGGAGCCAACCGCCTGGATCTGCCCCCTGGTGTGAACATCAAAAAAGAGGGTGGTGACAAAGGTTTGTAGTTTGGCTGCTGTCTAAGGGGAGGGGGGGTGTGTGTGTGCACAGGACTACCTGGGACGACCTGGCTAGTCCAGGGCGTCACATTCCCCCTTGGTTTAATGCAGACCGTCCGCGGGCTGCCCGTCCACCATCGGTTTATTTTCTTTATAACTGTAAAAGATTGGGAACACATTACAAGTATACTAACATTTGTATAAACTTCAAAGATTGGCTTCAATTCTTCCCTTGCGGAGGCACATATTTAAACGTTGCAAAATATAACACTTTTATTAACACAGGAATGGGACCGGGTCCTTCAGTCACCCACCCAAACAAACCTAGCCTTGATGCTTCCCCTAAGAAATGGGCAGCACCCCTTTTCCCCAGTCCAGGAACGGGCCCAGGTGTTGTTTAACAGGACGGGTGCAGGGTTTTACACCTGCCTGTCTCTCGGAGGCCCCACGTCCAGGGGGCCCCTGACCGGGAGGATTGCCACCGGTTGCAATGGTGGCAGGCCTTGGCCATCTGTTTCCCGCATGCCAATCCTCCAGTCTGCCTCTCCGGAGGTTGTGAAACGGGAAAGGCCGGTCAAGGGAATTATTTACAAACGGGACTTTGCTGCCAGCACAGCCTCCTCCAGTCACTTTCCGACAGTCCACTACAGGGCAACACGGGTCCCTAATGCCACATTTACTCACGGTGACACTGTCCAGAAAGACCCCTTCTCCACTGCCTGCGGTGTGGGTACGGTGAACCGGGCTCTGTAACAGGACCTGTCCTCACTCCTCACAACTCCCTGCCATCCTCCACCAGGGGCTCCGACCCCTGATGGTGCCCACTGGAACTCCAACCGCAGCGGCGTACAACAAGTCGGGCAGGGTCCGGCTCCTTCCACCCGGCGTACCGGATGGTGTCTCCCGGGAACATGGGGATGTTCAACAAAGGAACACGGGATGTCGTAGCAGCGGGTCCTTAAAACATTTTAAAACTTGTAAAACTTGACACTTCAGGGATTAACTTGGGGTGCGGTTACCACCGCAGGGGACCGTACTGGCCGACGGTCTGACGATCAATCGGTCTCCCCATCCAGGTGCAGTATTTTCCTGGGCTGTAAACTTCCAGCGGGAATGGTGGCGGGGGCAGCGTACACGGTACTTCTTTCTCCATGAGTTGTGCTACCTCGGGCTCACTGGTCACGGTACTGGGCTCCAGCTCACAGCTGATGAGGGATGACATGTGGGTCTGCATGGCTTGATCGCGGCACTGCATGGCTGCGGCGGCCCTCTGCTCACGGGCGCACACCACGGCAACCATTCTGCAGACTTCCGCCTTCCAGTCGAGCACCTGCTGCAGACTCTGCGCCCTCACTTTCATGCAGAACCGACCCAGCTCCCGCTCCAACCAAGCAGCGGTTCCAGCGGGAAGCTCACCTGGGCTGCAGTCCTCAAAGGCCACTCCACCTCTGCTCCTTCCGGGTCCCGCCGCTCCAGCGGCAGGCGCCCCTCCGCTCCCATCCGGGAACGCCGACATCTTTCTATCTGTTCCCCCCCCGTGGTCTTTTCGGGGCACTTCACTTGCTTTTTGCACCGCTCCACTCTCAGGGGGCGGGGTTTCACTTTTGCGCCCTTTCTGCTTGGAAAAGACGGCTTGGGCGGGAAACTTTGCGCCACAGGAAGATGACAAGATAGCGGATTCTGCAATTTTTCAACGAGGACTCCGCTGACGATAACTTCAAGGCGCACTTCCACAGGTAAGTGGATGGGCTCAATCCTGTTCGTGACGCCAGAGAGTCGATGTGTACTGCCCCGGGGCTCAACCGGCTACCGAGCCGCTCGGATTCATGCTCGTCGGTGGGTGGCTCCAGCTCTCCACGGACCCGTGGGTCACTTCGCTCTGAAAGGGAGTTGGCGCTACACGTAGGGACTTCGGTGGGGGGGTCCATAGCCGGAGCCGCGGTGGTTTGCAGGGGATTTAAGTTCGTGATGCCACCCACGGGTTGGGGTCTCGCTCCACCTGTGGGGAGTAAGATTACCTCAGCTGCGCAATCATCACCTGCCCCGGGGAACACACAGCGCAGCCGCGTCCCAGATAGCCACAAAAGCACAGGTGGCATCACAAACTTTAAAATCTCTAAAAATTCAATTCCCATCATCATCCCTTTTATTATTTAAAAGACACCATCAGAGTCACGGAGCAAGACCATGCCACCGCTGACATCCCCGGACTAGTCCAGCCCGGTTCAGAGTACCGCTGGCCCTGGGGCAGGCATGTCACATTTATAAGAGCCCAGGCCGCACTGTATAACCTAAAAAACATATTTATATTACTCACTGTAGGGCGGTCCAGTCCGATGGTTGTCGCTACTCTCAGTCAGGTGAGTCCTCTCTCCAGTCCAGCGCCTCCTTTCTGCTGTGATTGCCATCCTCCTTCTACCAGCCCAGTGTGGATGATGTGTTTACATCATCCACACAAGCCAACATTGCGGTCCTGCTCAGTTACACTTTAATCTGCCCTGCTGAGAGCAGATCAAAGTACTGTAATGCGCAGGTGCAAGGATAGCTAAAGACCAACTGCGCATGCGCACCACAAAATTTTGATCTGCCCTGACCAGGGCAGATCAAAGTGCACCTGTGCAGGATTTCAATGCCGGCTAGTGTGCATGACGTAGGACGCATATTGCACACAGGCGTCAGCGATGGCTGCAGAGAGGAGGCACCAAACAGAGACCAGCAACACCCATCAGACTCCTTAGGTGAGTATTATAAAAGTGTTTTTTTACATTCTACATAGCGCGATGGAATGGATGGAATGCTGTATATAAGAGTTCAGTGGTTTTGTCCGCAGCTTATTGTCGCCAAATCTGGTGATAGGTTCCCTTTAAGTCACAGATTTCACCCATCATATTGCAACAGATGAAATCTGATGAAAATATCCACAAAAAATAGGACATATTTGCTGTTAATGCTCATGATTTCACCAATGTTTGTGTGGAAGAATGGGCCAAAATCATACCTGAGTAATGCATGCAACTATTTGCTCCAAACAGGAAGTGTCCTGAAGCTGATATCACAAACCAAGGCTTTATGTATGAACTAAGAAATTTCAGCAAGTGTCTGTAATTCTCATGGGTGCGAGCAGGAAGTGGACCCTCTGGGCTGCAGCACACAGTATACCTGAGGGGTGTGACTTAGGCGCAGTCTGGGTATTCACTATAGCCTCTGATGGTGAGGATGTACTTGGCTGCTGTTAGCCACCAGGTGCAACTCAGGGAGACTTGCTACTGTGACAGCTGGCCCCAGGGGTACAAATACTGACAGTCTCTGATGTGGCAAATGCAGCTTGGATGGCTGATGTGGATGAGTGCAGCAGCAGGTATGGCACATACAGCTGGTGAGGATTGGTGCAGCAGCAGGTATGGCAAATACAGCTAGTACGGATTGGTGCAGCAGCGGGTATGGCAGATATTGCTGGTAGACAATGGTGTAGCAGCGGCTATGGCAGATACAGCTGGTATGGAATATCCCACATACATAGGTGAATAAACACCATAGGTTGTTCACTATGCATTTTTCTATGTGGAAGATATTTGGTGGGTCCCCTGAGGCTTGCACGCTTTTGCACTATTATTTTTTTACGTATAGTTCTGCTTTTTTCTGAAAGTATCTATAGAATCGGCTGTGGATTTTTTTATTTTTCATTTTTTTTATTTTATTGGGGTAAGTTTTCGATAAAACCTCATTCAACTTTATTGTAGTGAACTTTATCACAGAATTTCAGTGCAAAAAATCTTTAATAAATTCCAAGCATGACCTCAATTTTATCCAAATGACACCAATGAATGTCTTAAAATTAGTGCTGTGCGAGAGTGCTCTCCACTGTTCGGTACTTGATCAAACATCCAGGTGCTCAGGTACTTGCAGAGCTCAGCCGAGTATCGCGGGTGCTCACTGAATGATGGGAGCTGGCACCCTTATTGCGAGCCATTTGCAGTCTCTGAATGACTCTCCTTGGAAATGCGCTCTTTATGGCTGGTTTTATGTAGTGGAGAACCGAACTACCCAATTGTTGATTTTTATCATACTTGTTACTCAAGTTGAGCTCTTTTAGAGCGTTTCACCTGCTCAACTCGAGCACCTGAGCATTTTAGTGCTCACCCATCTCTAATAAAAATGTTTATTATTCATGGGGTTTTTTTCAATTGTTTCAAAACACTGAAAAAAAAGATTTTATGAAAAAAAATCAAATTCAAAGTCTTGAGACATAGATATCGTTTACGATTTTGGACTTCCGTACATCTGTGTTGAATTGATACAGAATGTTTCTCCAAAAAAGACTCCTTCATGGATTGAAATTCCTTTAGCTTTGAATTTACAGCATGCTCTTTAGCATTTAGGCCATGTGTGCACCTGGACTCATTTTTATACACTTTCCATGTATATTCATGACTTCACAGACAGAAAATTCTGCAAAGTTGACTAGATCAGCACTTTTCAGTTAATTTACGAGTGGTAACCCTTCTAGGCTATATTACAGAAGTGTTTGAACAGCAATTCTCCAAAGTTAATGCTTTGATTGAAATTAAATTGAGGAAAAAAAAAAGATGTAGTTTTTTATTAGGAAGTAATGAAGACATTTTACACAGTTTACTAAGAAGTGTTTCGGTCACTGTTTAGTAACAGGGACTGAGACTAGAGGAGTGACTTCTATGCTTTTCTGGAGGTTCACTCACACTCCAAAATATCGGCGACATAAAGGAAAAAGGAGGTGTTCCATTTTTATAAGGGAGCTGCCATTTAATGTATAATCACCAGCAGCGTATAGCCTGGTGATTACATGGTGGCATGGGCCCCCTGACGTTATGTTTATAGGTGTTAGAAGTTTAAGTTGTGGCATTCAGCTGTGCCAAATTCAGTATGGGGAATGAAGGGTTAATTCCCTTCATGTGGTAACACGAGCAGGCTGCTGTGATTGGTCAGCCTGCTGCGTGGTGGTAATGGAAGTAGTTATGACAGGAATTTATGGGGTTAATCTGCCCCTGTGAGTAACGCGAGCAGGCTGTGTGATTGGTCAGCCTGCTGCGCGCCAATTTTAAAGTCTGTCATTGGTGGACAGAGGAAAATATGCAGGAGACTTGCCTTTATAAGGAGCCAGCTGTGAACCAGCTGTGTCAGTTTCCAGCTGTGAAGAAAGAAGAATCCAGATGGAGTCCCTCATGGAGAAGATGATGGCTCGGGTCAGCGCAGTGGACGGCGAGGAGTGGCTGAAGAGGTGTCTGGCCGCCGAAGTGGTCCTGGATCCAGCTCCGGATCCCGCCGGTGTTCCTGCGCGGAGGGAAGAGCTTCTGCGGCCCGGAGATGGAGAAGACGTCCGGAGATCCCTGAGGAAGAAGAGGAAGAAGAGCGACATCTACTCACCGCCTGAATCCTGTTCCCAGCGGTCCGGCGGAGGGAAAAAGAGGTCGGCATCTGCTCGCGGTCGGCGCGGCACTGAGAGGAAGGCGTCGGAGACATCGCGAGAGGCGGGAGTTCCAGCGAGAGGAGGGTCCGGAGCATCGCGAGACCGCCCAAGAAGCCGACGAGATTTGGCCGCGTCATCAGGGCGCGACTCCCAGAATGCCCGGCGGGCGATTATCCCGGAAGTTGCCGCGGGGAGTTCCGCTCCGGCTGTTGTGGCCGGGTATAGCGGAGATCCTGGGTCACTCACGGGCCTGTACGCGCCGCTGGCCCCATTGCAAAAGAGCTCAGCTGGGGCTTTGGCGGCGGCAACGCAGGTCTGGAGCTCGACCGAAGAATCCGAAGAGGACGTCGCAGCAAGTGGAGGTCGTCAACCCATGTACAGCGCGTTGGATGGACCCGGGAGCGGAGGACATGGTGAGAGCCCCCTTGCTGGAGCACCTAATATTAATTGTGTTAAGGATATGGTCATTAGGACTTTGTCCGAGTTGCTTGGGGGCCATGTAGTGCTTCCCCAGGCACCTGTTGCTGAAGTTTCTATTCAGGACAGATTCCCTGGGGTGGCAGAGTCTCATTTAAAGGAAGCACTGACATGTGATGTTTCCCCTTTGGGTTTTCATCTCAGTGCTTCCATTAAAGAAAAGATTTGGAGACAAGAGTATGTATATATCTTTTCTCTGTTACCGGTTGCTAGGGAACTGCAGCATAAAGTGGAGAAACCTGATGGAAAACAAGAAGTTGAGTCAGAACGAAAGAAACATTTTAAATCATTTTATTCATGGTTGCAGGCTTTCTCCATTTATGCTGCAGTTCTTGGGGAGAAGTTTCCTAAATTATGTAGTGGTTTGTTTCAACACCAAGATTGTATTCTGGAGGCTTATCGTAACTTCGGTGGCTTAGCGTGGCTGAATTACGATGAGTCTTTCAGACAGAAATTGGCGGTTCACCCTGCTGTCAAGTGGGGTGTCAAGGATGTCGGGTTATGGCTGAATTTAATGCTGCCTCAGCGTCAGAACCCTCACAGACAGCAGGTGAATGTCAATTCAAAAAGGGGGGTGTGCTTTGCATTCAATGAGTCCTCATGCAAGTGGCAGGGTACCTGTCGCTTTCGCCATGAGTGCTCGTTTTGTGGCGGGGCTCACCCCTTGTTTAAATGTTTTAAAAAGCATGGTCAGTCCACGGTACAGCCATCTGGTGTTAGGGAGCAGTTTTTCAAAGGCTCAGACTCCAGTGAGCCTGGAAGGAATGCTCCCGTGGCTAGACCGTTTTCCAGACAGGCCGAAGGCAGCTCTGGTTCGTAGTGGGTTTCAGGCAGGTTTTCCTGTACCTTCTTTTGAAGGTATAGGTTGTAATGTAACTAAGAATTTACAATCGGTCGATAGCCATAGGGAGGTAGTCAGGTCACATATTGAAAAAGAACTGTTGTTGGGCAGGGTGTCTGGTCCTTTTGAATTTCCTCCGTTTACAAATTTTAGGATATCACCTTTGGGGGTTGTCCCCAAGAAGGAGGTTAATTCTTTTAGGATCATACATCACCTGTCTTATCCAACAGGTAGCTCACTGAACGATGCTATTGATCCTAATGCATCTTCGGTGAGTTACACATCTTTTGATGAGGCAGTGGATTTGTTACGGAAGTTTGGCCCGGATTGTTTCCTGGCCAAATCAGATATTAAGTCTGCCTTCCGGCTTTTGCCAATTAACCCCTTGGGTTTTAATTCTTTGGGTTTTTGTTTTGAGGGTTCTTTTTATTTTGACAGGTGCCTCCCTATGGGTTTTTCTTTATCATGTTATTATTTTGAGTCATTTTCCACGTTTTTGCATTGGGCAGTTCAAGAGGGGTTTTCAGAGGGGGGTATGTTACATTATTTGGACGATTTCTTATTTGTTGGTAGGTCAGGGCGTTGTTTGCAATTACTAAATAAATTTTTGGGTTTGATGAAGTTTTTTGGGGTTCCGTTAGCTCATGATAAAACAGTTTTCCCTTGTACAGAGCTCGAATTTTTAGGGATTGTGTTGGATTCACAAAAAATGGAATTGAGACTCCCTGGCCAGAAGATTATGAAGTTAAAAGGCTGTATTGCAAGTTTTTTAGTGAAGAAAAAGTGTACCCTGCGAGAGCTCCAATCTCTGCTGGGTAGTTTGAACTTTGCATTAAGAATTTTGCCAATGGGGAGAGTGTTTTCAAGACGTTTGTATGATGCAACTAAGGGTGTTCGGTGTTCAGGTTCACACATTAGAATTTCGTGGGAGATGAGGAAGGATTTAAGAATTTGGTATGAATTTTTAGAAAGTTTTAACGGGATTAGCTGCGTTCAGCAGGATTTTATGTTGTCTCAGGATCTACTTTGGTTTACAGGTGTGTCTAAGGAAGTTGGGTTCGGTACGATTTTTTGTACACACTGGTGCTTTTCTTCATGGCCTTCATCTTGGTTGTCGGAAGGTTTGCTGGAGAAACAGGTGTTATTGGAGCTTTTTCCGTTTTTTGTTTCAGTGCATATTTGGGGTAAGGAACTAGCGAATAGGAGGATTATACTCATATCACATTGTCAAGGTTTGGTTTTTGCTTTAAACACCTTGGTGGTGAAGTGTAGGTTTCTAGGTGGTATATTGCGAAAATTGGTCCTTTTGTGTTTGAGGTGGAATATTTGGTTGAAGGCTCGTTTTGCTCCTGAGTGCAATAATGCTGCCGTTTTTTACCTCTCTTCTCAGCGGTTAGAGGAATTCAGGAAGAGTTCAGGAAAGATGGATCCCCTTTTGACTGCATGCCCGTCCCAGCTATGGGAGGCAATTTTGGATTAGTAGCAGCTTCCATTAAAAATTCTATTGCACCAGGGACTTGGAAGGCATACTCTGCTGCTTGGTTGGCTTGGAATCAATTTTGTGATTCCAGGAATCTGTTTCTCCACAAGTGTGATGTGTCTACAGCACTTGGTTTTTTTGAATTTTTATGTTGGTTTAGGTTATCGTTATACCTTTTTGTATAAAACATTTTGTGGAATCTCTTTTTTCTTAAAATTACATGGTGAGGAGTCTCTATTAAGCTTATTTGCGGTTCGGCAGGCACTAAAGGGTTGTAAAAAAGGTTGTGTTGTGCCTGATCGCCGCAGGCCTATATCCGTGAATCTCTTAGAAAGATTATGGTTTATGTTGAGTGAAGTTTGTTTTAATAATTTTGAGTTATGTTTATTTCGTGCAGCTTTTGTGATTTGTTTCTTCGCAGCACTCAGGATTAGTGAGTTGTTGTCCCATAGTCGGTGCAACACCTCGGGTTTATATAGGAAGGATGTTAATGTATCTGACTCTTGTGCTATGTTATTTATTAGTAGGTCAAAAATGGACCAACTTGGTAAAGGGTGTTCTGTGAAGTTGCGCCCTTTACGGGGTTCATGTATATGCCCCGTCACCAATTTATGTCAATGGCTTACTGTACGGGGGGATACCCCGGGTTTGTTGTTTTTACATGTAGATGGTTCTCCTGCCACTAAGTTTCAATTTAATGCAATATTAAAAAAATGTATGGTTAAATTACAGCTAGATAGTTCCAACTTCTCATCACATTCTTTTCGGATCGGGGCTGCAACCGAGGCAGCAAGAGTTGGCCTCAAAGGAAAAAGAATTGGTAAAATTGGTAGATGGGCGTCAAACCGCTATCGGTTGTATATACGCCCTAATTTATTATAATTAATTTATTCTGTTTCTCTCCAATTCTAGGCCCAATGGTGATTTGGCTTGTAGGTCACTCGTTTATACATTGGGCGCAGAGGAGAGCGGCTTGTAGAAGTTACACAGAGAACTTATCTTTTCAGTATGAACTGATAAATGTTTTTTGGTGCGGTGTAAGGGGTCTGAAATTTTCTAATTTGGTTGGCACCCTAAAAGGTATGCTGTTGACTCACCCGTATCCTGATCTCATAATTTTACACATCGGAGGGAATGACCTAGGTAAAATAAAGACATTGGACTTGTTATCTAATTTCCACAGAGATTTTGCGCTAATAAAGAACCTTTTTCCTTATTCAGCGCTGATTTTTTCTGAAATTGTACCAAGACTGGTCTGGAATGGCCAGCTTGCCTTTTTGGAAAAAATAAGGAAACGTGTCAATCGTGACATGGCAAAAATTTTTGTTAGTTTGGGCGACTTCTCGTATCGCCATAGCGATCTGGAAGGTTTTACGGCTGGCCTATACAGGTCAGATGGGGTACATCTCTCTGACGTTGGTCTGGACATTTTTAATGTGGGTATTCAGAATATGATAGAAAAATGGCTGCAGTGTTTGGGGGGGCCTCGTATTGTTGATACCCGGCCGTTTGGGGAAAAAATCGCCCAACTATGTTGGGTGGATTGTGGTTTTATAAGTGGTTAATTGTACTTTATGGTGGTATTTATGAAATTTTATGGTTATTTATTTTTAATAATATGGTGATTTTAATTTATCAAGTTACCAATAATAAAACACCACGGCCATTTTTATCCAAATGTCATGTGTCTGAGTATTTATTCTTTATTAATGGTAAGTTAATTGGTTATAGTGGGCTTTATGCTACCATGTATAATCACCAGCAGCGTATAGCCTGGTGATTACATGGTGGCATGGGCCCCCTGACGTCATGTTTATAGGTGTTACAAGTTTAAGTTGTGGCATTCAGCTGTGCCAAATTCAGTATGGGGAATGAAGGGTTAATTCCCTTCATGTGGTAACACGAGCAGGCTGCTGTGATTGGTCAGCCTGCTGCGTGGTGGTAATGGAAGTAGTTATGACAGGAATTTATGGGGTTAATCTGCCCCTGTGAGTAACGCGAGCAGGCTGTGTGATTGGTCAGCCTGCTGCGCGCCAATTTTAAAGTCTGTCATTGGTGGACAGAGGTAAATATGCAGGAGACTTGCCTTTATAAGGAGCCAGCTGTGAGCCAGCTGTGTCAGTTTCCAGCTGTGAAGAAAGAAGAATCCCCCGCCCACCCTCCCAGTGTAAAGTCATGGTTTTTAACTGTTTATTATTTTTTGTCGTGATGTTTTATTAGTTGGGGAAAAAGCGCCCAACTATGTTGGGTGGATTGTGGTTTTATAAGTGGTTAATGGTACTTTATGGTGGTATTTATGAAATTTTATGGTTATTTATTTTTAATAATATGGTGATTTTAATTTATCAAGTTACCAATAATAAAACACCACGGCCATTTTTATCCAAATGTCATGTGTCTGAGTATTTATTCTTTATTAATGGTAAGTTAATTGGTTATAGTGGGCTTTATGCTACCATGTTAATTGTGCTATATCACTAAAGCAGAGATGTATCTAGGCTTTCTGGCACCCGGGGCAAGACTTCAGTTTGACTCCCCCCATGTGACCAGTTATTCATATGTGATTTGGACACTCCCAGTCACGTGATGACGAGCTGCTCTTAATAATTTAATTCTCTCAATGTTCAAAGAGAAACATATTAAGAAAAGCCAGTTGTCACACGCAAGTATGAAAATCTCATATGAGTGGAGTGGCCATATGATGACTACTGGAACCAGAAGCAGAGCTGAATCCTGACAGAGTATATTACATGCTGTTATGATTGGGCTACAGTGCTTAATTTTATAAGTAAAGGGGTTGTCCAGGTTTGAGAAGAAAATCTGCAGTCACTTTGTGACTACAGACTTCTGAATTCTCACAGCGCACACACTGCCCGCTGTCAGGATTCTCTGGTGGCGGTGGTGAGTGGAAGGTGAGTGAGGCTGGACACGTCAAATCAGAATGTGGCCAGAAATATAAAAATCTCATACTTGCGCTCACATGACCGTTCACTATTGCCACTGGCCCCAGAGAATCCTAAGTGTGCAGAGCATGCATTGTGAGAATTCAGAAGTCTCCAGTCACCTAGAGTAACTGCAGAATTTCATCTCAAACTTCGACAAGTCCTTTACTTATACAATTAAGCAGTGTATCACAATTCTAAGTAAAATGATTGTCCAATCTTACAATTTATGAATTGGTACTTGTGTATGGGATCAGAACTAACAACAGCACAAGAACTAGCAGAGGTACAGAAATACATAATTATAACACCCAACAGTACAGAAACATAGTGTCACAACCACCAGCAGTACAGAAATTCATCATCAGAACCACCAGCAGTACAGAAATACATCCATATAATCCCATCAGTTCAGAAACACAGCATCAAAACCTTCATCAGTACAGAAGTACATAATCAGAACCACAAGCAGTACATGGTACATAAATTGTAATGTCAGGTTAGACCAATACACATTTGTATTGCATGAGCACAACAGAAAAAAGGAAGCGATCAAACATCCAATGCTATTTGAAAATACAATATTTATTGGTGCAAGTGCATGGCAAGGGGATAAGCATACAAGGAGGGGCATACAACGGTGGTGTCAACCAATCACAATAGTGCTGACGATACTGATAATAATGGTGGTGGAGAGTGTCCGGGAACACCCATCAGACAGTGGTAACTACCTCCATGTTAATTCCCCTATCATAGGGTATGATTCATATATCACTGTCTGGGGACCTCCACAGAGACACTCCACCAACAGGCGGACAACCAGATCATAGTACTCATACCAATATGTACATAAAGCCCGCCATAAACATCATAGTACACTCACCGGAGCCCCACACCCGACGGACGTCGGTTTCGGCGGATGCCTGCGTCAGGGGTGGTGCCATACAAGGGAAATGTCGTGATATAAAAGGAACCCGGAGCCAATCAAAAAGCGGTGACCAGCGATGACGCATGAGCGTCTATAGTAACAGAACCTCCTACTCCCGGCCGCGTCAGGAGACAGCACCGCCCTCCCAATCACGTGAATATCACATGACCGGGAGGACGCCGCCGCACCCAAGACACAGCCAGGGAGCCGGGGGAATGCCACCACCAACGCGCACGCGCACGCCGCTGCCACCATATATAGAACTAGGCTGATTCATATATCCTCATCGGATTGCCCGGCAGGACACCGGGCAACGGTGGCCAGTGATCACGCATGAGCGTCCCCAGCAACAGGACCGCCCACTCCCAGCCGCGCCAGGAGACCAGCACCGCCCCCCCAGCCACGCGAAAATCACATAACCGGGAGGGCGATGCCGCCCCCAAGACACAACCAGGACGTCAGGGGAACGTCACTGCTCGCGCGCACGCGCGCCACGCTGCCACCGACACTTAGAATAATTCAAGCGTCCATCTCAATCATGTATGTATGTCTGATGGCATTGCTATAATGGATTTCCACATCAACTATGTTCACATATGTCATGGTGTAAATCAACTGAATATATATTATCCTGCACTGTGGTGATAGGACTTGGATAATCAACATAGTTTCCACATATAGTGTATCGATTTCCCTGGCAGGGAATCCCCCCGCCAACCAAAGGGAAGCAGGAGGGAGTGCTGCCACAAAACCATACATGTGTAACATTCACATAAGTCCATCACCTCCAGTGCAAGACACAATACAGGATTTTGATGGCATCAACCTAAGTCAATTGTGTACATAACGTATAGGCCTGCCCATATATAAATTGTTGGCACAATTGTCACATCTCATAATAGCATAATGAATAGGCCTCAACCTATACCAATGATCAAAAGATGATGGCAATTTACGACGCATGAGCGCCCACAGCGACGGAACCCCCCCATCCGTAACCGCGTCAAGAGTCGGATACCGTCCCCCCGGACATGCAACCCACATGGCCGGGAGGACGACACCACCCCTACAGATACGGCAAAGGACGCGGGGGCGACGCCACCACCGGACGCGCATGCGTACATGCCATCATCCTGATACCTGTATTATACCACCAATTTGTGCCATATATCAACAAAACCACATATAAATAACAGTTCATAGCTATATTTTTACATATATCAACAACACAGATAGAACATCCTATCAGTATACATAATCTAAGATGTTGAAAAATAACAATATTTACCAATATATAGCATAAGAAAATCACAATTTTATCAATTTTAATCAATATAGATAGGCACAGTATGCACACATAACTAGGTCATAAAAATTCATCATGATGTGTGTAGAATTTATAAAAAATAGCTTCCATCGATCACCAATCATGGTGTGGCTTCAACGGGGTAACAACTATATAAAAGATAAAAATGAAAATAATTAAAACCAGCAACATTTACATTGCATAGCCAGTGATCATAGAAACGCAGCAAAACCAATATTCTCATTTAGACCAAGAGGACTTGTATTGCATGAACCTACAACTTCCAGTACATTCAGGGCCGGCTCCAGGTTTTTGTGGGCCCCAGGCGAAAGAGTCTCAGTGGGCCCCATACACACATAGAAACGCACATATACATATTTAAAGACAAATTCACAAGAATACATCTAACTAGACAAATCTATACACAGTCATACACACTGACATACATAAGTACACATCATACATGCACACACAGATGCATTAGAGATATTTTTAATATGAGGAAACCTGCAGCAGCCTCACGCACCTTCCCACCTGTCTCCCATCCAACTCCTACTGGACATGTGGCTGTGCTGCGCTTATTGGTGGCTATGGCTAACGGTCATGGCCACACACAGTGCACACTGACACTGCTATATATACATCACAGGAGAGGCTGGAGACATACAGCAATGGGGGCACATATAGCTTCAGAGGAGAGCATACAGCTCTGAAGGGGTTTACAGCACTGGGGTTGGGGGAGATAAAGCTCTGGGGGGTACACAGCTCTGGGGTGGGGGACATACAGCTCTGGGGGGCATAGCACAGTGGAGTGGGGAGACAGACACTTCTGGGGTTATACAGCACTGGAATCAGGGGACAGACAGCTCTGGAGGTATACAGCACTGGGGTAAGAGGATAGAGAGCTCTGCAGGTATACAGCACTGGGGTCAGGGGATGGACAGCTCTGTAGGTATACAGCACTGGGGTCAGGGGACAGACAGTCCTGGAGTTATACAGCACTGGGGTAAGGGGACAGACAGTTCTGGAGATATACAACACTGGGTTCAGAGGACAGACAGTTATTGTGGGTACACAGCACAGATGTCAGGGGACAGACAGTTCTGGGGGTATACAGCACTGGGGTGGGGGAGAGAGACAGTTCTAGGGTGGTATACAGCACTGGGCTCAGGCGACAGACAGTTCTGGGGTATACAGCACTGGGCTCAAGGGACAGACAATTCTGGGGGTATACAGCACTGGGGTGGGGGAACAGACAGTACTGGGGGTATACAGCACTGGGGTGGGGGGACAGACAGATCTGGGGGTATACAGCACTGTGGTCAGGGGACAAACAGTTATGGGGGATATACAGCACTGGGCTCACGGGACAAACAGTTCTAGGGGTATACAACACTGGGGTGCAAGGGGACAGACAGTTCTGATGGTGTACAGCACTGGGGTGGCAGGGCAGACAGTACTGTGGTATACAGTACTGGGGTGAGGGGGGCAGACAGTACTGGGGGTATACAGCACTGGGGTTAGGGGAATATACAGTACTGGGGGTATAAAGCACTGGGGTGGGGGGGACAGACAATACTGTAGGTATACTGCACTAGGGTGTGGGTGACAGACAGTACTGGGGGTATACAGCACTGGGGTGGAGGGGACAGACAGTTCTGGGGGTATACAGCACTGGGGTAGGGGGACAGACAGTACTGGGGGTGTACAGCACTGAGGTGGGGGGGGACACGACATACAGCTCATGGGGATGTTGATGCTTCGGCTCCTCTCTTCATCTGTGGGTTGAGTCTAAAATGTATGGGCTCTTTCCAGGTTAGTGGGCGTGACCAGCTTCATGACAAATTAAGACATACCTGGAATGAGCCCATACATTCTAGCATCTACCTTCATCTGTTGGACAGGAGCGCATTGCACCCTGCGTGCTAACTCCGCTCACAGACGAACTTAGGCCCTGCAGACAGCAGAGAAGGCTTCGTGCAGGTGTGTATTTAAGAACCAGCAAATCAAGAAAATGCGACTGCCGGCCCACCCAACAGCGCCCCCCTGACACTGTGCCCGGGGCACATGCCCAGGCAGACCCCCCCTAGATATGCCTATGACTAAAGTGAACTTTACATCTAATTGAAAATGAGCTACTTTTATTTTTCAAAATATTTTTTCATGTATTAATTTCAAATGATAAACTTTAAATTACAATATAAATATACTTATACAACTTCTATAATCCCTGTTAGTTTTATCCCACTTATCTCCTAAAGAAACCCAACCCACAATGTTTTTCTAATATTCATTATCTATATAACTATACATGTGAGACAAAAATCAACGGGACGTTATCAATGGCATACTAGTGAGGCTAAGTTCACAAAGTGCATCCTTTTGCTGCATTTTTGGTGCATTTTTGAGGACACAAAGATGCACCAACATGCATGCATTTCCCTCCCCTAGCAAAGTCTATGAGATTTCTTTTTTGCTGTCCACACTGGGCATCTTTTGTTGGCTGCGTTTTTCAAGATGGAACATGTTATTTCTTTATGGCATTTTTACTGCGTTTTTGAGCCCCCCAGTCAATAGATTTGACTTAAAAAACGCACTGGGCAAAACACAGTTCGGCTATGTGTCCACGTTGCTTTTTACCTGCTTTTTTGCTGCTTTTTCAACTGCAGCGTTTAATGCCAAAATGGATGTGTTCTGCTTTTCAGGCCTAAAACACACTTCCGCATAAAAAACGTCCGTGTGACACGGTCCGTTTTTCGGGTCCGTGTTCCGTTTTTTTGGGGCATTTCTCCGGTACGTATGGCATCCGTGTGATGGCGTATGCGAGCCTTGTGTACGGGTAAAATGTCCGTGTTTGTGTGTAAAATGCCCGTGTATGTGTACGTGGAATGTCCGTGTGGAATGTCCGTTTGTGTCGTTGATACATGTTGGCTGAGAGCAGACAGAGTTGCGCGATGAGAATGAACTCGGGTGAACTTCACCCGACTTCATTGTCATGCCGCGGCTCTGTCTGTGTGCCGCGTACTGATTAGCGGTCACCTGTGAACGATTCACCCGTGACCGCTAATCCCCCGAGTGACTGAAGTGAGCAGCCCTCTCTCATACTTACCACTCCCCGATCACCAGCGCGGCGAGGAACAGCTGTGCAGAGAATACGCAGCAACAATTACTTTGAATATGCCGGCCGCTCATTAATCAATCTCGTATTCCCTGCTTTCCCCGCCCACCGGTGCCTGATTGGTTGCAGTCAGACACGCCCCCCACGCTGAGTGACAGCTGTCTCACTGCACCCAATCACAGCAGCCGGTGGGCGTGTCTATACTGTGCAGTAAAATAAATAACTAATTAAAAAAAACGGCGTGCGGTCCCCCCCCATTTTAATAACAGCTAGATAAAGCCATACGGCTGAAGGCTGGTATTCTCAGGATGGGGAGCCCCACGTTATAGGGAGCCCCCCAGCCTAACAATATCAGTCAGCAGCCGCCCAGAATTGCCGCATACATTATATGCAACACTTCTGGGACTGTACCCGGCTCTTCCCGATTTGCCCTGGTGCGTTGGCAAATCAGGCTAATAAGGAGTTATTGGCAGCCCATAGCTGCCAATAAGTCCTAGATTAATCATGTCAGGCGTCTCCCCGAGATACCTTCCATGATTAATCTGTAAATTACAGTAAATAAACACACACACCCGAACAATCCTTTATTAGAAAAAAAAACACTAACAAATTGCCTTGTTCACCAATTTTATAAGCCCAAAAAAGCCCTCCATGTCCGGCGTAATCCAGGATGGTCCAGCGTCGCTTCCAGCTCTGCTGCATGGAGGTGACAGGAGCTGCAGAAGACACTGCCGCTCCTGTCAGCTCCATGCAGCAACTGAGGTAAGTAGCGCAATCAGCTGAGCTGTCACTGAGGTTACTCGTGGCCAACGCTGAATACAGCTGATCGCGCTATTCCCTTCATTAGCTGCGTGGAGCTGACAGGAGCGGCGGTGTCTTCTGCAGCTCCGGTCACCTTCATGCAGCAGAGCTGGAAGCGACGCTGGACCATCCTGGAGTACGCCGGACATGGAGGGCTTTTTCGGGCTTATAAAATTGGTGAACAAGGCAATTTGTTAGTGTTTTTTATTCTAAGACCCGCAACACACATCCGTTTAATTTGTACGTGTGCGGTACGTATTTGCACGTACCGGAGACACGTACACACGGAGACCCATGTTGTTCAATGGTAGATGGCACACACACGTAAAATCGCACGGAACGTGTGTCCATGAGGTAAGTACGTGTGTGCGATTTTCTACACGGACAACAGGATTCTACAAGGATCGCGCTATTGCCTTCATTAGCTGCGTGGAGGTGACAGGAGCGGCGGTGTCTTCTGCATCTCCGGTCACCTCCATGCAGCAGAGCTTTATTATGTGCTGGAGCATCCTGGATTACGCCGGACATGGAGGGCTTTTTCGGGCTTATTAAAGTGGTGAACCAGGGTATATGTTGGTGTTTTTTATTTCTAATAAAGGATTTTTTCGGGTGTGTGTGTGTTTATTTACTGTCACTTACAGATTAATCATGGAAGGTATCTCGGGGAGACGCCTGACATGATTAATCTAGGACTTATTGGCAGCTATGGGCTGCCAAAAACTTCTTATTACCCCGATTTGCCAACGCACCAGGACAAATCGGGAAGAGCCAGGTACAGTCCCAGAACTGTCGCATATAATGTATGCAGCAATTCTGGGCGGCTGCTGACTGATATTGTTAGGCTGGGGGGCTCCCCATAACATGGGGCTCCCCATCCTGAGAATACCAGCCTTCAGCCGTATGGCTTTATCTGGCTGGTATTAAAATTGGGGGGGACTGCACGCCGTTTTTTTTAATTATTTATTTATTTATTTTACTGCACAGTATAGACACGCCCACCGGCTGCTGTGATTGGGTGCAGTGAGACAGCTGTCACTCAGCGTGGGGGGCGTGTCTGACTGCAACCAATCACAGGCGTCTGTGGGTGGGGAAAGCAGGGAATACGAGATTGATTAATGAGCGGCCGGCATATTCAAAGTAATTGTTGCCGCGCATTCTCTGCACAGCTGTTCCTCGCCGCGCTGGTGATCGGGGAGCTGTAAGTATGAGAGAGGGCTGCTAACTTCAGTCACTCGGGGGATTAGCGGTCACTATTGAATCCTTCACAGGTGACCGCTAATCAGTACGCGGCACACAGACAGAGCCGCGGCATGACAATGAAGTCGGGTGAAGTTCACCCGAGTTCATTCTCATCGCGCAACTCTGTCTGCTCTCAGCCGACATGTATCAACGACATTGTGCAACACACAAAGGGACATTCCACACGGACATTCCACGTACACATACACGGGCATTTTACACACAAACACGGACATTTTACATGTACACACGGCTTGTATACGCCATCACACGGATGCCATACGTACCGGAGAAACGCCCCAAAAAAACGGAACACGGACCCGAAAAACGTACCGTGTCACACACACATTTTTTTGCGGAAGTGTGTTTTAGGCCTTATAAAGGATTTTTTTCTGGTGTGTGTGTTTATTTACTGTAACTTACAGATTAATCATGGAAGGCATCTAGGGGAGACGCCTGACATGATTAATCTAGGACTTATTGGCAGCTATGGGCTGCCAATAACTCCTTATTACCCCGATTTGCCAACGCACCATGGCAAATCGGGAAGAGCCGGGTACAGTCCCAGAACTGTCGCATATAATGTATGCGGCAATTCTGGGCGGCTGCTGACTGATATTGTTAGGCTGGGGGCTCCCCATAACGTGGGGCTCCCCATCCTGAGAATACCAGCCTTTAGCCGTATGGCTTTATCTGGCTGGTATTAAAATTGGGGGTGACCGCGTGCCGGTTTTTTTAATTATTTATTTATTTACTGCACAGTATAGACACGCCCACCGGCTGCTGTGATTGGGTGCAGTGAGACAGCTGTCACTCAGCGTGGGGGGCGTGTCTGACTGCAACCAATCATAGGCGCTGGTGGGCGGGGAAAGCAGGGAATACGAGATTCATTAATGAGCGGCCGGCATATTCAAAGTAATTGTTGCCGCGTATTCTCTGCACAGCTGGTCCTCGCCGTGCTGGTGATCGGGGAGCGGTATGAGCCGGGGGAAGGAAAAAAACGAGTGCCAATGTAAGTATGACTGAGAACAGCAGAAAAAAAGGTAAGTATACTGAATTTAATTTAAAAAAAAAAATAAGATCGCTAGTGTTAAAAAACCGCACACGCACGAAACGTGCTGAACACGGACATACTCCGTGTGCGGTACGTGCAGGCACGGACCCAAAGACTAAAGTGGGTCCGTGCCTGCGTGCTGCCGGTCAAAAACGGACATGTCGTCCGTGTAGAAAAGCGCACGCACGTACTTACCACACGGTCACACGTTCCGTGTGATTTTACGTGTGTGTGCCATCTACCATTGAATAACATGGGTCTCCGTGTGTATGTGTCTACAGTATGTGCAAATATGTACCGCACACGTACAAATTAAACGGATGTGTGTTGCGGGTCTCAAGCATAGTCTATGGGAATTTGGGTTTCTTGTCCGCACTATGCTGTTCAAAATGCTGCCTTTTTGTGGCAGAAATTTGGGCAAAAACTCTGCTTTTCAAAGAAGCAACATTTCAATTGTTTTTGTCATTTGCGTTTTGAACTGCAAAGCAGTGTTTTTGCCCAAATTTCTGCCACAAAAAGGCAGCATTTTGAACAGCATAGTGGGGTTTACAAACCCAAATTCCCATAGACTATGCTTGAAAAGCAGAACACATCCATTTTGGCATTAAACGCTGCAGTTGAAAAAGCGGCAAAAAAGCAGGTAAAAAGCAACGTGGACATATAGCCTAAAAACGCTGAAAAAAAGCATTGAGTTTTTTGATGCGTTTTTGCCGTGATGCGTTTTTGGTGTTTTTTTGGGACAAAAACACTGCAAAAACACTGCATCTTTGCAGTGACAAAAGATGTCTTGTGTTAACTTAGCCTAAACCTGTTGTCCTGAAGTCCCTCATATTCATGAGCCCTATATAACCCAGCAATGACTGCATCTTTCTGCCTATGCACAGCATACATAGAATTCTGCCTATCAGGGGTATGGGCAGGATTATACAGAGTTTAACTTTCAGAGAACTGGTAGATTTGCAGCAACTAAAATGGTGATTTTATCTAAACTGCAGCAAGCAACTCAGTCAGTGACACATTACTAAAAGCAATCTCCAATATCATGCTCCTCTCAGATGGGGTAGCAAAAACCTGAAAATGGATTTCCTTCAAGGGTTTTTATCAAGTTTGAAAGTAATAACTTACTGACTGTGGATTTGACCTATGAGGGTTTTCTCTACAGTCCAATCTTCTACTGTCCAATTTAGAAGGATATGAGAGGAGTGTACGGTTGACCTCTGCTCAACTCAGAAGAGTATTTAAAGTGGTCTGACACCAATTATAATTAAGGTTAGTCCTATTATGTCAATAGGGGAGAAATTTAAAACTTGGGGTAAGGAATTTAGCTACTTGGTGATCTCAATCCAGTTCAGTAGAACTGGGAGAGTTCCGAGTGTTAGGGGCACTTTGCACACTGCGACATCGCAGGCCGATGCTGCGATGCCAAGTGCGATAGTGCCCGCCCCCGTCGCAGCAGCGATATGTGGTGATAGCTGGCGTAGCGAAAGTTATCGCTACGCCAGCTTCACACACACACTCACCTGCCGTGCGACGTCCCTGTGGCCGGCGACCCGCCTCCTTGTTAAGGGGGCGGGTCGTGCGGCGTCACTGCGACGTCACACGGCAGGCGGCCAATCAGAGCGGAGGGGCGGAGATGAGCAGGATGTCAACATCCTGCCCACCTCCTTCCTTCCGCATATCCTACGGAAGCCGCAGTGAGGCCGGTAGGAGACGTTCCTCGCTCCTGCGACTTCACACACAGCGATGTGTGCAGCCGCAGGAGCGAGGAACAACATCGGACCGTCGCGTCAGCGTAATCATGGATTACGCCGACGCTGCACCGATGATACGATTACGACGCTTTTGCGCTCGTTAATCGTATCATCCAGCCTTTACACACTGCGATGTCGCATGCGATGCCGGAAGTGCGTCATTTTCAATTTGACCCCACCGACATCGCACCTGCGATGTCGCAGTGTGCAAAGTGCCCCTTAGTTCTAGTATAGATGCTAGAATATATTTGTGTTGCTGCTATATGTTCTGCATTACATTTATTATTGAATTTGAGAAATGGAATTTACTTGGCATATTGGTAAAAAAAAAATAAATCCAAATCATTTCCTTCGCTTCTTATAAATGGATGGAAATAACCCTCAGCAAATGTGTGGTTGATTCGGATAGCAAAAAAATCCTTTACCAGTACTCCTGTGACTGCATCCAACCAATCCATCTAGCACCTTGAGCATTACACCATTTTTCATCTCAATAACAAGTGCACCTTAGCATGTTTACCTCTTAGAAAAAAACAAGTTTTCCTCCCAGCGTATAATCCCAAGACACTGAACGTTGAGTTATTTGTAAAGAATCATCTTGGGGCTGGTGAATATTAGCAAAAGTAGTAATACATGAGATGAGAGTGCAGAAGAGCAAGAGGCAAAACAGCTGTCTGAGCTTCGTAGGATGAAGGGTGCAGGTGTTCAGAGGAAAGGCTGCCATGGGCACATGCCTTCAAAAGCGGTTGAAGGTATTTAGGATAGTATATTGTATAACTCATCACGTAGTGCTTGAGAAAAACCATATCAAGAGTCATATACTATGCTGAAAATGAAGTAACTATATATTTTGTAGCAAAGCTAAGTTTGCAAACAAAAATCCTTAATTCTCGATAATATGAACATTAAGAAAGGCTATATTACTGAATAAAATACAAATATGAAAAAGAATAGTATGCAGGTTATTTTTATTAATTATTATGCTTAGCTTATACGAGTATAGCGCCATCATATTTCGCAGCATGTAGAACAGGAAAAAAGAGACCACTAGCCAATCAGCCGGAATCAGCCAAAGCTCAGGATGGGGAAATTTACAATAGAGAAGTGAGAGGAATATGCAATACTTTGGGGTTATCTTATAAAAGCCTTTATATGAAATAATGATAATGGGCAAAAGATTGCACAAAAGATGAAACAAAAAGTAAACAGGCTATTGATCACAAGGCAAGTCTGTAATAAGGCAATAACTTATCCTCATCTCGCTAAGTAGGGTGTCCAGTAAAGGAATCTACAATGACTAAGGACTTATAATTAAGGACTGTGTTTTTATCTTGAGTCCAAAACATGTCAAGTATCCACTCTTTTGCATTATCATGGAACTTTTTGTACCTTTCTAACTTTTAATAGGACTTAATAAAGTTTTTTGGATTTTATCTTACTGGAATCAGTGCTGTGTCCTCCCCCCTCTTTCCTTTGGCTTCTGAGTCCGGACCTGCCTGTCCAGTGGACCGCGGGCACTCCACAAAGTCCTGGAATGCATCGAATCGGGTAAGCTGAAAGTTTTTTCTCTTTCTAATCTGGATGATGCTCTACTGCACCTTCCTGAACTTAAGAGTTGGCAGTGACATGTTTTCTTTATACAGACCATTTTGCATATTTGGAGATGCTCTTCTGTGTTTCCTTGAGCACTAGCTGACAGGTTGATTGACAGCAAAGGATTCCATGCAGGTTTTGGAAGGTGCTAATTACTCTGGTGCTCCACCTACCTGGTAATTGTTCTTCATTACTGAGCATGTGTTGCAGCCCTGAGGCTTCAGTCGCCAGAGGGTATTGTATCTGACTTAAGATGCAATGCTCATCCCAGGTAAGAAGAGGTTAACCACTGGTTTTTACTTACACAACACACTTAGGTGGTTTCCAGCCAGCCAGCAGTTACACAACACAGGTGGGCACCATAGCAATGGGTTTTCCCCAGCACTGGTGATCCAGAAGGTGGGGGCCGCCTGGGAAGTGAGTGAACACACTTAGTTTCACTTTAGAACAGTTTGGACACAGGAAAGAGAACAGCTTGAGGCAGAAAAAAGCAAGGCCTCAGGGGGATGCCTAATGGCTCCCCCCAGAGGGGCTGACCGGGTACCGGGCAGACTGAGAGAGAAGCAGGAGATGACCAGATGGAGCTGTCAGTCAGAGGAGCAACATCGGTAGCCAGAGGGTGAGCCCCCAACAGCCCCTTCGAGACCGGCGCTAGTCAGGGTGCAGAGCCCTAGGATAGAACATGCTTCATGCTGGACTACCAGAATCTGCAGGAAAGGGGGATTTCACATCCAATTGCCCACCACCAAAGGTCCCTGGGCATCAGCAGCATATAGAGACAGGACCCACGGCCACAGTCTGGTCCATAACACATTTTGCGCTGCCTGCATATGGGATGGCAACTAAAGCCAAGGACACGGGGGTCCCCAAGTAGCTTCACACCACGGGTATCCACACTACAAGGTGCAAGGAGGAAGGTCTTACAAGCTTCACAACACCGGTGGTGACCCCTGATTCATCCGGGATCGGCTGAGACCCATCACGGTGATGACTGGTACTCTGAGGGCACAGCACATTAATTGTGAGTACAACACCTGGAACCACAACCCCTCTGTGAGACTCTAATTTGCCGACACCACCGCCTCGCGCTTTGGCTCCAATGGCCCTTTCCAAGGCCGTCACCACCGTCCTCCCCAGGGCTCGCTCCACCTGTGGGGACCTGGACTATCTGGGCTGCGTTAACATCACCCCTGGAGGAGAGTGACATCTCGCAGCAGTGACTGATCCATTGCCACCCACCACGTGTGTTGCTGCAAAGCAAACCCCCATCACCCCTTAGACTCTTTCTTTGCCTGTAGCCGATGGGGCCACTGAGTTGGGTCAGGCCATTCACAGCAACTCCACAAAACCACTGGCCGCCTGGTGATGAGTATGGCCTGCAGGTCCCATGGGTTGCTACATTTGGCTCTGTGAGTATGGTCACAAGCCCCTAGCAACGGGTACTGTGCACCTTCATGGACTTTACAAAATCTGTTTGCCCACCATTAACCATCCAGCGCGGGAAAAGAAAGGGTGTGCCATCATGGGCAGAACCCAAAAAGAGCGTGAATGCGTGGGTGGAGCCCAGAAAGAGCGCGAAAGAGGGCCCTGTTATGAACTGGTAACCGTGGATTGTCCCACAAAATCCCATTAATCAGGAAAAAACAAAACCACAAGAGTAGCTGGAAACTAAGCTGATTGCAATCCCCTATCTATCGGACAACACTAGACGTAGCAGTGGGATGTACCTAACACACTTAGGCACCTCGTCACTGCCCGAGAAACTTGCTACACCTCAAAGATAGAAATGAGGAATCCTAATGTTATGAGGGCTGACTGTTTGTAAATAATATGTAACGAAATTTACAAACGTAGCCCGGGGTCCACGTTGCAGCGAGAAATGCTGCTGCTAAATAACCCAGAGGCTAGGCAGATATAAATAATAATAGTGTAGCACTAGCACTGCCTGTGTTATGCCACACAGGAGTGTAGGAGAAAATGGGGATAACCCCTGTTTACGTCACAGGGATTATGCAAAATAAACCTAAGTCGCTGTAACCTCTGTTAGCATCTACAGAGGCTACTCACAAAAGGAAGAACAAGCTAAAGGTGAATGCACACCGTGTAGTAAATGCCTCCGCTTAGCTGACTACTGGACAGAGTAACCCTCTCACTATCCAGCTAGCGGTGTGTGCAGTACCTGCCTAGCAGTCTGCTCTAATGTGTGGAGTACCCCTCTCGCCGGAACCAGACTGCAATCACGCAGAGTACCTGCCTAAGCTACATGTTCTTGTTGCGGAGTAACCCTCTCGAAGGACAACAGGTAGCAGTAACCACAGCACCTACCTAAGCAACCTGCACTAGTTGCGGAGTAACCCTCTTGCTGGACTACAGGTCGCAGAATAGCTGGAAGCTAAAATGGTGGATGAGCACATGGAGCCAAGATGGTGGGCATCCACAAACATTCACCAGTGAGGAAAGAATAATCAGAGCACGCGACCATACTTGCAGCTGCACTATTTAAAGGCTAAGCCACACCCCCCGACCGCATCATCGATGATGTCTCCTGACAGCCAATCATATGGTGCCACATTATCAGGTCTGCTGATGCTAGACCACCAATCACGACCCGCCACGTCACGGACATCCTCAGTGCCGTGGGTTTCGGACTTGAACTCTGGAAACCTTGTTTTCTACAACTGAGCATGCTCCACAGCATTCACTATGCTGTCAGGAACAAAGTCTCCACTAAGATCTTGGATATCACCTGTTCAGGCTGGGTGTTGGGCCTAACAGTGAAGCTAAGCAGCAGTTCCAGTGACCAAAACTGAATGGGAGACTATTGGAACCAAAGCTGCCCTGGACTCCGTTTCAGAACCAGAAACAAAACCGATGCCTAACACCTATCTTGCTTCAGAGCAGTCCCCAAAGAAATAGCAAGCACCCAACATGTAATGACAGTAATGTAAGAAAACACAATACACAGATAGAAAATATAGATTAGAAAAGGTAAGGCCCGACTTACTATGTACAACAGGACAGATAACTGTTTGGAGCCTGCAAAAAATACCAACCTCTTGATAGAAAAGAGTCCTAAGACCACATGGTCTTTGCCCTGATATATCAGGTACTGTTGTGCCAGACACTTTAAACAGAACTGCAGTTAAAATGGGAAGAAATAAATAATATTCTGAAGTGCAACTAATCCAAACATAAACAGGGAGCAAGCTCCCTTTGCAGAGAGACAGAGCCTCACATACAAGAAACCAAAACACAAAATGGAATAAGCAGAAACACCCTTAAGTGCAATTCCAGCAATTAAACACAGAAACTAGTACACTTATCTGGAGTAGATTTAGACACAGAATGAGAGAAACTGAAGGGAAAACTCCCAGCCATCTTCAGAAACCAGCAGGAAACATTCATCACCAGCGGTTGCCAGGCAGCAACAGCGCTCCTAAATACACTAGGCTGATCTATAATAGGACTTCCTGGATTCCTAATTAATTCCAACACCTGTTTGATTTACAGATTCAGACTCAGCTTCATTACCATTCCTGGCCACCAGAGGGAGCTCCACACCAGCACCCACTCGGATGATATTCACATCAGAGCCCCATTTGCCAGAGACTTACTGTAAACAAGCATACCGAAAAACATTGAAGCATACAATGAAAAATGCCACTTGCTAACTTGAAAGTGTGAATAATGAAATGCATACCTGCCATGAATATTAGGAAAAAGGAGATATTTAGCAATCGCATTGATCAATGCAACTGAGCCCCAAAACCTCGTCAAGGTATATCTCTATATTGGGGTCCCTAGCTCTATGACCCTAACTGTGTGTCTTCTCATTGCAATTAAAAACTGCTGTGTGTGGAGAGGGGTAACCAAGGACTTTCTTATATAGGAGATGGAAAAAACATGGCCGAATGGGGCGGAGCTGTGTTCACATTCAGAAAAAAAAACAAAAAAACTTCATAATACTAAATAGGATAACTGAAGTGAGCACTAATATATATTCTGAGTGCAAGCCAAAAAATACATAGTACATAAGGATAAGGCTGCACATCAAAGTTAGATAATAGTATAATGCTATAAGCATACCGAAAAACATTGAAGCATACAATGAAAAATGCCACTTGCTAACTTGAAAGTGTGAATAATGAAATGCATACCTGCCATGAATATTAGGAAAAAGGAGATATTTAGCAATCGCATTGATCAATGTATCCTATTTAGTATTATGAAGTTTTGTTTTCTTTTGTTTTTTTTTCTGAATGTGAACACAGCTCCGCCCCTTTTGGCCATGTTTTTTCCATCTCCTATATAAGAAAGTCCTTGGTTACCCCTCTCCACACACAGCAGTTTTTAATTGCAATGAGATGACACACAGTTAGGGTCATTGAACTAGGGACCCCAATATAGAGATATACCTTGATGAGGCTTTGGGGCTCAGTTGCATTGATCAATGCGATTGCTAAATATCTCCTTCTTCCTAATATTCATGGCAGGTATGCATTTCATTATTCACACATTCAAGTTAGCAAGTGGCACTTTTCATTGTATGCTTCAATGTTTTTCGATATGCTTATAGCATTATACTATTATTTAACTTTGATGTGCAGCTTCAGTGGTGCCATTCGTTATGCCATACCATCTGGGATCATCATGCCGTACCTTGGGAGCATTATGGTTGCCGCAGAACACCGGGGAGCATATACTCGGACTGACTTTACCAATTGACTGGACTCTTGATCTGTGGTTGCTGTGGGAAAACTGGACACTATACTGAAGTTTCTCGCATAGTGTACAGAACCAGGGGGGGGCGGAACCATTCCTCTGTTACCACCAGCGGTGGCTCAGATAGAAGTGTGAAAGTAAATGTGTTATAGATAGTTAAATAATGTTAGACAGAGGAGCAATTCGGTAGCCGGAAGGTGAGCCGTCAACAGCCCGTTCGTGACCGGTGCCAGTCAGGGTGCAAAGCCCTAGGGTAGAACATGTTTCACGCTGGACTACCAGAATCTGCAGGGAAGGGGGATTTCACATTCCTTTGCCCATCACCAAAAGTCCCGGGGCATCAGCAGCATATAGAGACAGGAGTCCTGGCCACGGTCGGGTCCCTAAGCTTTGCACTGCCTGTGTACGGGACGGCAACTAAAGCCAAGGACACGGAGGTCCCCAAGTAGCTTCATGCCACGGGGATCCACACTACAAAGCGCAAGGGGGAAGGTCTCACACGCTTCACCACATCGGTGGTGACCTCTGATTCATCTGGGATCGACTGGAGCCGATCACGGCAATGACCGGTACTCATGGTGAGGGTGAGGGTGTAGCACGCAACATCTCGCAGTGGCGGCTAATCCCTGGCTGCGTACCACGGGTGGCGCTGCAAAGCAAAACCCCATTCCCCCTTGGACTCTGTCCTTGCCTGTAGCCAACGGAGCCACAGAACTGGGTCAGGCCATACACAGCAACCCCACAAAACCACTGGCCCGGTGATGGGTAATCTCTGCAGGTCCCGTGGGGTGCTACGTATGCTCTCCTAGAACCTCGCCAGTCGTACTCTCTGGTTTTGCAGTTGTGCTCTTGTCTTGTGTTTGTGCTTGTGTTCTGATCTAAGTTTCTTGACCCCGGACCATTCTTTGACTCCTCTCTTCCTGCTCCCTGTTTTTGTTGTTACCTCCTGGCTTCTGACCTTGGACCATTCATTACCTGACCCCATCTCTGTCTGCTTCCTGAATCTAACACATACTTTCCTGGAATTCTGACCATTGGCCTGTGACTTTTTTGCGTTTCTGCTTACTCTCTGTGTCCTGTCATGCCCTCCTGTTTCCTGACCCGGACTTGCCTAACTACCCTTCCATTTATACTATCCGAAAGTTAAGACTAGCATCACAGATTTATTTGTGACTTTTAATGGAATGATCTAATAAGGAGACTTTTTTATGAAGTCAGGAATTTTATCTTGGAATAAGACTATAACCTATCATAATCTGCCTAAACAGGATATCTAGTAAAAGAACCAAATCTACAGAATTATTCTATAATTAAATGCTGTAACACAATAACGACCAAAATATCTAAAATGTATAAAACCGGAGTACCAGAATGGCAAAACAATCATGGCAAATGCTTCTCATAAATAGATAATAATTGCGGTGTTATACATGAGAACACATTAAAGCATGAACTAAGCAAAAATAACCATGTGTATGAGCATGAATAGCCAGTAGACTTTTTAAATGTTTTACATTTTTGTGTAATTTTTTGCACATTATTGTTTTTTCAAATTAAGGCTTTTATATGGTGATCTCAAAGCATTTGCATACTTCTTTCTCTTCTCTTTCATATACTGCAGCAATTTACAGACATCATCATCATTGTCCCCTGTGGGGCTCACAATCTAAATTCTCTATCAGTGTGTCTTTTGAGTGTGAGAGCAAACCAGACAACCCTTTAGGAAACCCACACAAACATGGAGAAAACATAAAAACACAACAAGGCTGGCATTGAGTTCAAGACTCTTAGTGGGCCTATAAAGGTCTTCAGCACCAAACTTTCCCAACAATGCCTTTATGAATCTTGCTTTGTGAAGTGGAGCACAGTGATGTTGGAACAGAACACGGCCTTTCACAAACTATTGTCACATCCTTGGAACCATACAATTGTCCAAAATATATTGGTAGAAGAATTACAATTTCCTTTCAATTCAATTATGGGATCTAGGCCAAAAATTGAAAAACAAGTCCATAATATTATTGTTAGCTCACCAAATTTACAGTTGGCACCATACAGTCAGGTAACAGTATTCTGGCATTTACTAAATTCTAACTGCTGTATCAAACGGTTTGAGAAGACTGAACCATCACTCTACAGAATAAGTTTCAATGTCTGGTGCGCTTTACACTACTCCATTCGGTGCTTGGCATTGTGCATGGTGTTGTAAGGCTTCAATGCATTTGCTCGATAATGGAAACCCATTCCATGAGACTCCAAGTACACAAATTCTTTACTGATTTTAATGAAAGAGATGGTTTGAAAGCTTAGTCAGCAGAGCGCTGGTGACTTTTATGCACCCTGTGCCTCAGCACTCAGCGACCCCACTGTGTTACTTTACATGGACTAAAACGGTATAGCTGAGTGACTAGGATTTTTAAAACATCCACTATTCTGTAATACCTCTTATAGTTAATCATAGAATATTTAGAAGTCAGAAAATATCACAAACTGACTTGTTGCAGTATATTATTCTATTACAGTGCCAGGCTCAAATTCAGTGATCTCTTTAGAATATCCCATGCTTCCACAAATGTTTGTAAATGTGGATTGCATGGAAATTAAATAAAACTACTAAATAAAAAGCTGAATTAAATGATTAGGCGGTGAGTCCAAAACTTATGCCCATATGGTATGTACAGTTAGGTCCAGAAATATTTGGACAGTGACACAAGTTTTGGTATTTTAGCTGTTTACAAAAACATGTTCAGAAATACAATTATATATATAATATGGGCTGAAAGTGCACACTCCCAGCTGCAATATGAGACTTTTCACATCCAAATCGGAGAAAGGGTTTAGGAATCATAGCTCTGTAATGCATAGTCTCCTCTTTTTCAAGGGACCAAAAGTAATTGGACAAGGGACTCTAAGGGCTGCAATTAACTCTGAAGGCGTCTCCCTCATTAACCTGTAATCAATGAAGTAGTTAAAAGGTCTGGGGTTGATTACAGGTGTGTGGTTTTGCATTTGGAAGCTGTTGCTGTGACCAGACAACATACGGTCTAAGGAACTCTCAATTGAGGTGAAGCAGAACATCCTGAGGCTGAAAAAAAAGAAAAAATCCATCAGAGAGATAGCAGACATGCTTGGAGTAGCAAAATCAACAGTCGGGTACATTCTGAGAAAAAAGGAATTGACTGGTGAGCTTGGGAACTCAAAAAGGCCTGGGCGTCCACGGATGACAACAGTGGTGGATGATCGCCGCATACTTTCTTTGGTGAAGAAGAACCCGTTCACAACATCAACATGAAGCCAGCTCCGTTCTGGAAAAGTATTCTATGGACGGATGAGACAAAGATCAACCTGTACCAGAATGATGGGAAGAAAAAAGTTTGGAGAAGAAAGGGAACGGCACATGATCCAAGGCACACCACATCCTCTGTAAAACATGTTGGAGGCAACGTGATGGCATGGGCATGCATGGCTTTCAATGGCACTGGGTCACTTGTGTTTATTGATGACATAACAGCAGACAAGAGTAGCCGGATGAATTCTGAAGTCTACAGGGATATACTTTCAGCCCAGATTCAGCCAAATGCCGCAAAGTTGATCGGACGGTGCTTCATAGTACAGATGGACAATGACCCCAAGCATACAGCCAAAGCTACCCAGGAGTTCATGAGTGCAAAAAACTGGAACATTCTGCAATGGCCAAGTCAATCACCAGATCTTAACCCAATTGAGCATTCATTTCACTTGCTCAAATCCAGACTTAAGACGGGAAGACCCACAAACAAGCAAGACCTGAAGGCTGCGGCTGTAAAGGCCTGGCAAAGCATTAAGAAGGAGGAAACCCAGCGTTTGGTGATGTCCATGGGTTCCAGACTTAAGGCAGTGATTGCCTCCAAAGGATTCGCAACAAAATATTAAAAATAAAATTATTTTGTTTGGGTTTGGTTTATTTGTCCAATTACTTTTGACCTCCTAAAATGTGAAGTGTTTGTAAAGAAATGTGTACAATTCCTACAATTTCTATCAGATATTTTTGTTCAAACCTTCAAATTAAACGTTACATCTGCACTTGAATTCTGTTGTAGAGGTTTCATTTCAAATCCAATGTGGTGGCATGCAGAGCCCAACTCGCGAAAATTGTGTCACTGTCCAAATATTTCTGGACCTAACTGTATCTAGATGTCATGTTGTGGCTGAAACCTCCAAATTCTATCAAGGTAACATATTGATTCCAGCTTTAATCCCTGTTTGCGAAGTGCTGCAGTGTATGGATGACTAGATCTCTTAATTAGAGATCAGTGAACCTGCAGATGTTTGGGTTCGGCGGGTCTGGACAGACTTAAAAAAAGAGTCAAGTTCACCTAAGGTCACACCTGGGGTTCCCATGATATCCCAGCTTTGTGCTCAGGTGAACTCAAGGAAGTCAACTCTGGTGAACTCATTGAACTAAATTGTAGATTACCAGCTTAGGCTATGTGCGCATGTTGCATATTTTGTTGCAGAAATTTCTGCACCAAATCTGCATCTCCTGGGAGAAAAACATGCCAAAAGCACGTCAAAACCATATCACATTTTTGGTGCGTTTTTCTGCCAGGAGATGCATATTTTCTCAAACCAAATAATCAACATGTGCAGATAGCCAAAACCGGTTTTCACTTTCATGACAGGGCCGTATTTTACAATTCTGCACAGTTTCATTATATGAGGTAATAACTCTGGAATGTTTCAGTGGATCCCAGTGATTCTGAGTTTTTAGATGACACATTATGCTTCATGTTAGTGACAAATTTAGGTTGAAATTTTTTATGTTTATTTGTGAAATTTTATCAGAATTTTAGAGAAATTTTTTTAAAATGCGAAGATTCAAACTTTTAATTTTTATACCTAAAATCTAGAGAGTTATGTAACACAAAACAGAAAATAAAAATGTCCACATCTAATTTGCAGCAGCAACTTTTTTGAAACACATTTTTTTGGTTAGTAAGTAAGAAGAGTTAAAAGATTATCAGCAATTTTTCATTTTTCCAACTAAACTTACAAAACAAATTTTTTTAGGGAACATATCACATTTTAAGTGACGCAAAAATGACACCATTTTAAAAACTGCACTCATCAAAGTGCTCAAAACCAAATTCAAGAAGTTTATTAACACTTTAGATGCGTCACAGGAATTAAAGCAATGTAAAAGGAAAAAAATGAAAATTTTACTTTTTCACATTTGCCTCAATTTTTGCATTGTCATAATGGTAACAGGAGAAAATTGCCCATAAAATTTGTTGTGCGATTTCCTTGGTGAAAAAGTACAGTTCAGGTGCACAACAGAGCTTGGAAGGGAAGTAGCATCATTCAACTTTTGGAATACAAAATTGGCTGAAATAGCGGACACCATGTCGTGTTTGCAGAGCACCTGATGTAACCCCATTTTGGAAAAAAAAATTGAGATGTGGTGAGATGTGGTGAGTACCTTGAACTCATAGGTGCTTCAACATTTTTTTACTGTTCAGCCTTGAAAATGAAAAAATACATTTTTCCCCCAAACATGTTGCTTTTGCCCCCATTTTATATTTTTTATGAGGGTAAAAGAAGAAAATAGACAATGTAATTTGTTGTGTAATTTTTCTTGCATACGACGATAACCAATATGTGGTGGAAAATGACTTGGGTGCACGGCAGGGCTCAGAATTTAAAGAACGCTATTTGAATTTTGGAGTGACATTTTGGCTGTGTCACACTGCTCAAGTGGAAAAACTGACACTGGGTGCATTGAGCAGAATATCCACTAGAGGGCGGAAACACAATAGAGAAGTCAGCAAGCCAAGTCAATAACCAGGGTATCAATAGGAAACCAGGGGGAGAAGCAAAACGTTGTCCGATACAAACTAAAGGATGTAACCAGGAAGAGACGCCAAAGTTAGATACAAACAAAACAAGGTCAGACACTGGGAGATGATGGAAACACAAAGAGACAGGGCAGGGAAGTCAGGAGAGGCTAGGTAAACAAGTAGTCAGGGAAAAACAAGATGGGAGAGACACAGGAAAGGACCGAGATTTCAAAGGGAGGCAGAGGCAGACAGGCAGAACAAGAATGGGCACAGATC
This sequence comes from Anomaloglossus baeobatrachus, assembly GCF_048569485.1. Lineage (NCBI taxonomy): Eukaryota > Metazoa > Chordata > Amphibia > Anura > Aromobatidae > Anomaloglossus > Anomaloglossus baeobatrachus. The sequence goes on along the minus strand of NC_134354.1, from coordinate 414,400,565 downwards.
AGGACTAGAGATGAGCGAACCGGTCCCGGTTTGGCTCGAGGTCGGTTCGCCGAACGGAGGTCCCGTTCGAGTTCGGCTCGTCGAACGTTTGACGAACCGAACTCGAACTGCATAGGAAACAATGGCAGGCAATCACAAACACAGAAAAACACCTAGAAAACACCCTCAAAGGTGTCCAAAAGGTGACAAACAACTCACAACACAACACAAACACATGGGAAAGTGACAAGGACAAATTCTCATGTGAAAACAAAACAGCGTTACGAGGAAAAAGAGGATGAGACACAGATATAGGCATGGCATGCTCTTCTAAAATCATGTAAAACACCGCAAGGTGACTCCAAGCGGAGTCTCCGTTTTTTTCCAAAAATTGTGCCCCACACACACCCACCCATTCAGTGGCAGCACTTGTGCCCTAGTTGTACACTTCACAGCTAGATTTGCATCAAGCACATTCCAAAATACGCCATTCTTATCCGTCCCCAGGATGACACCGGGGTAGGTAGCAAAGTCTTTCCTGATCCTAGCTCTGTTCATCTTGGCTTCTTTTAAAAACACATCAAGCAAGGGTTACTCCAAGCGGAGCCTCCCTTTTTTCCAAAAATTGTGCCCCACACACCCACCCATTCAGTGGCAGCACTTGTGCCCTAGTTGTACACTTCACAGCTAGATTTGCATCAAGCACATTCAAAAATACGCTATTCTTAACCGTCCCCAGGATGACACCAGGGTAGGTAGCAAAGTCTTTGCTGAACCATGACTTGTTCATCTTGGCTTCTTTTAAAAACAATGTAAGCAAGGGTTACTCCAAGCGAAGTCTCCCTTTTTTCCAAAAATTGGGCCCCACACACACCCACCCATTCAGTGGCAGCACTTGTGCCCCAGTTGTACACTTCACAGATAGATTTGCATCAAGCACATTCCAAAATACGCCATAATTAACCGTCCCCAGGATGACACCGGGGTAGGTAGCAAAGTCTTTCCTGATCCCAGCTCTGTTCATCTTGGCTTCTTTTAAAAACAAATCAAGCAAGGGTTACTCCAAGCGGAGCCTCCCTTTTTTCCAAAAATTGTGCCCCACACACCCACCCATTCAGTGGCAGCACTTGTGCCCTAGTTGTACACTTCACAGCTAGATTTGCATCAAGCACATTCAAAAATACGCTATTCTTAACCGTCCCCAGGATGACACCGGGGTAGGTAGCAAAGTCTTTGCTGAACCATGACTTGTTCATCCTAGCTTCTTTTAAAAACAATGTAAGCAAGGGTTACTCCAAGCGAAGTCTCCCTTTTTTCCAAAAATTGTGCCCCACACACACCCACCCCTTCAGTGGCAGCACTTGTGCCCCAGTTGTACACTTCACAGCTAGATTTGCATCAAGCACATTCAAAAATACGCCATTCTTATCCGTCCCCAGGATGACACCGGGGTAGGTAGCAAAGTCTTTCCTGATCCCAGCTTTGTTCATCTTGGCTTCTTTTAAAAACACATCAAGCAAGGGTTACTCCAAGCGGAGCCTCCCTTTTTTCCAAAAATTGTGCCCCACACACCCACCCATTCAGTGGCAGCACTTGTGCCCTAGTTGTACACTTCACAGCTAGATTTGCATCAAGCACATTCAAAAATACGCTATTCTTAACCGTCCCCAGGATGACACCGGGGTAGGTAGCAAAGTCTTTGCTGAACCATGACTTGTTCATCTTGGCTTCTTTTAAAAACAATGTAAGCAAGGGTTACTCCAAGCGAAGTCTCCCTTTTTTCCAAAAATTGTGCCCCACACACACCCACCCCTTCAGTGGCAGCACTTGTGCCCCAGTTGTACACTTCACAGCTAGATTTGCATCAAGCACATTCAAAAATATGCTATTCTTAACCGTCCCCAGGATGACACCGGGGTAGGTAGATAAAGTCTTTGCTGAACCATGACTTGTTCATCTTGGCTCCTTTTAAAAACAATGTAAGCAAGGGTTACTCCAAGCGGAGCCTCCCTTTTTTCCAAAAATTGTGCCCCACACACACCCACCCCTTCAGTGGCAGCACTTGTGCCCCAGTTGCAAACAGGATGTTTTGATTTGCATCAAGCACATTCAAAAATACGCCATAATTAACCGTCCCCAGCATGACACCGGGGTAGGTAGATAAAGTCTTTGCTGAACCATGACTTGTTCATCTTGGCTCCTTTTAAAAACAATGTAAGCAAGGGTTACTCCAAGCGGAGCCTCCCTTTTTTCCAAAAATTGTGCCCCACACACACCCACCCCTTCAGTGCAGCACTTGTGCCCTAGTTGCAAACAGGATGTTTTGATTTGCATCAAGCACATTCAAAAATACGCCATAATTAACCGTCCCCAGCATGACACCGGGGTAGGTAGATAAAGTCTTTGCTGAACCATGACTTGTTCATCTTGGCTCCTTTTAAAAACAATGTAAGCAAGGGTTACTCCAAGTGGAGCCTACCTTTTTTCCAAAAATTGTGCCCCACACACACCCACCCATTCAGTGGCAGCACTTGTGCCCTAGTTGTACACTTCACAGCTAGATTTGCATCAAGCACATTCCAAATCCACAAGCATTTACTCTCCCCAGGATGACACAGGGGTAGTAAATTCCTTCTGGATCCATGACTTGTTCATTTTGATGAACATCAGTCTGTCCACATTGTTACTGGACAGACGCGTGCGCTTATCTGTCAGCACACACCCAGCAGCACTGAAGACACGTTCAGAGACAACGCTGGCAGCTGGACACGACAAAATCTCCAAGGCGTAACTGGAGAGCTCTGGCCATTTTTCTAGATTTGAAGCCCAAAAGGAGCAAGGCTCCATTTGCAAAGTCATGGCATCGATGTTCATTTGTAGATACTCCTGTATCATCCTCTCCAGCCGTTGACTATGTGTCAGACTTGTTGTCTCTGGTGGCCTTGCAAAGGAGGGTCTAAAAAAATTATGAAAAGATTCCATAAAATTACTGTTACCAGCACCAGATACGGTCCTACTGGTACGTGTAGACTGTTGAAGATGACGAGACCGTCCCATGTTTGTCAAGTTACAACTGGGAGATTCACTCCCTGCACCTGCACGGTTGTTTGGTGGAAAAGCGGATCTAAGATCGAGTAACAGCTTCTGCTGATACTCCTGCATACGTGCGTCCCTTTCTATAGCTGGAATTATGTCACAAAATTTGGACTTGTACCGGGGATCTAATAGTGTGGCAAGCCAGTAGTCATCATCACTTCTAATTTTGACAATACGAGGGTCATGTTGGAGGTAGTGCAACAAGAAGGCACTCATGTGTCTTGCGCAGCCATGTGGACCAAGTCCACGCTGTGTTTGTGGCATAGAGGTGCTAACCGTTCTTTCTTCCTCTGACATCTCCTCCCAACCTCTTTCAACTGAAATTTGACCAAGGTCTCCCTCATCTGCTGAGTCTTCCATGTCCATGGATAGTTCGTCCTCCATTTCTTCATGTCCTCCTGCACCTTCCTCAACATCTCGCCTGCTACCATGCGCCCTTGTTGATCCCTGTCCCCCATGCTCCCATGCCTGGCGCCTTGGTGATGATGAACGTCTGGACCTTGGTGATGTTGTTGTGTCTTGCGCTAATGAATCCTCCTGTAGTTCATCCCCTTCCTGTTCTCCCACCCCCTGACTCCGAATAGTGTTTAGCGTGTGCTCCAGCATGTAAATGACTGGAATCGTCATGCTGATAATGGCATTGTCAGCGCTAAACATATTCGTCGCCATGTCGAAACTGTGCAGAAGGGTGCATAGGTCCTTGATCTGAGACCACTCCATCAGGGTGATCTGCCCCACCTCTGCATCTCGTTGGCCCAGGCTATACGTCATGACGTATTGCACCAGGGCACGGCGGTGCTGCCACAGTCGCTGTAACATGTGGAGAGTTGAATTCCAGCGTGTCGCCACATCGCATTTCAGGCGATGAACCGGCAGGCCGAAAGACTTCTGGAGCGATGCAAGTCGCTCAGCTGCGGCGCTTGAACGGCGGAAGTGAGCAGACAGTTTTCGTGCCCTGTTCAGAAGGCCATCTAGGCCGGGATAGTGTGTTAAAAATTGCTGCACGACAAGGTTCAACACGTGAGCCATACAAGGTACGTGTATCACCTTGCCCAGGCGAAGGGCCGCACCCAGGTTTGCAGCATTGTCGCACACGGCCTTACCAGGCTGCAGGTTGAGTGGAGACAACCATTTATTAAACTCGGACCGCAGAGCTGACCACAACTCCTCAGCTGTGTGACTCTTATTCCCAAGACATGTCAAGCTAAAGACCGCCTGATGCCGTTGCGCTCTGCTGCCAGCATAGTAATGAGGGGTGCGTGATTCCTTCTGCGCAGTGAGAACGCTGGTGGCCTGACCAGGCAGGCTTGGGGCGGAGGTGGAGGACCCAGATGAGGTGGAGGATGCAGAAGCAGTGGCGGAACTTGGACAGACAGAGGATTGACACACAAGTCGTGGGGACGGCAAGACTTGTGCAGCAGACCCTTCACCATCTATCACCATAGTTACCCAGTGCCCAGTGAGCGACATGTAACGTCCCTGTCCATGCTTACTGGTCCAAGTATCGGTGGTGAAATGCACCCGTTCACACACAGAGTTTCTCAAGGAAGCGGTGATGTTGTGTGCGACATGCTGGTGTAGCGCGGGCACACCTTTCTTAGAGAAGTAGTGGCGACTAGGCATCTGGTACTGGGGCACAGCGACAGACATAAGGTCTCTAAAATCCTGTGTGTCCACTAGGCGGAAAGGCAGCATTTTGGTAGCCAACAGCTTACAGAGGGATAGAGTCAACCTCTTAGCTTTGTCATGGGTCGCAGGAAATGGCCTTTTATTTGTCCACATCTGAGGGACAGAGATCTGGCTGCTGTGTGTAGACGGTGTGGAGTAGGGTGTCCCTGGAAAAATGCAGGTTTGTGAGGAAAGTGCAGGCGGAGACATGATGTTGCCTTCATCCAAAGTTGGTGCTATCGATGTCTGAGAGAGCTGTACACACTCACTTGTTTCCCCTTCCAAAACAACTGACGACCTACCAAGCAAACTGCCTGTTGCGGTTACAGTGGTGGAAGTTGTGGGTGGAAAAACAGGTGTGACAGCTGTCCCCACAGTCCTAGAAGATGACGAGCGCGCGGATGCACTGGAAGGGGCAGGCGGTGGATGGTTCGCTCCGCTAGGCCGCATTGCAGCACGGTGAGCTTCCCACCGGGCCTTATGATATTTATTCATGTGACGATTCATGGAAGAAGTTGTCAAACTGCTGAGGTTTTGACCTCTACTAAGAGAACCATGACAAATTTTACAGATCACATAATTTGGGCGATCTTTCTCTATGTCAAAAACGGACCAGGCTAGGCAAGGCTTAGAGGCCATGCGACCTGTTGATCCACCCCGAATAATGCTCAGAGGCAGAGTGGTGGCTGAGGATGCAGTTGTAGACGTGCTACCAGTACTCCGACTCTGTCCAGGAAGGCACAAGGTAACTTCGTCATCAGTTGCATCCTCCTCCACCACCTCTGTTGACCTCCTCGAGTGCCTGTCTGTGGGTTGACAGTAGGTGGGATCTAGAACTTCATCATCAATTGTTGTGTTTGCACTCCCCTCCCCCTCAGACCGAGCCTCTTCTTGCCCTGACCGAATAATTAAGTTGTCATCCCAATCGGGTATCTGAGTCTCATCTTCATCAGTATGTTCCTCATTGTCTATAACCACAGGTGTTACAGTTTGTGATAAAGGGTCAACATTATGCTCCGAAACTTGGTCCTCACGGCCTGAATCAGAGTCACAAAGGTTCTGGGCATCACTGCAGACCATTTCCTGTTCTGTACTCACTGTAGCTTGGGAGCAGACCTCTGATTCCCAGGCTATAGTGTGACTGAACAGCTCTGCAGACTCAGCCATCTCAGTTCCACCATACTGTGCAGGGCTGATGGAGACTTCAGAGCTGGGAGAAAGCAAGTTTGATTGGGATGACAACTCAGAGGACTGGTGTTTTTTGGATGCGGTACTTGAAGTGGCTGAGAGGGCACTTGTTGGACCACTTGAGATCCATTCAAGCATTTTCCTTTTTTGGCCATCATCTACCTTTGTTCCTGTTGTTCGTGTCCGTAAAAAAGGGAGCACATCGGATTGTCCACGGTAAGTAGTAGACATCTTACTTTTGCTGGTAGATGGTCTATCTTCAGCAGATGATAATGGAGCTTTGCCACCTTCCTTATGGACAAAACCTTTTTTGCCTTTTCCACCACGCCTCTTCCCCTTTCCACCAGCATCTGTCATTTTGCCACTCATGTTGATTGCGACAAGATTGTGGACTGAAAATGTGGTAGTAAAAATTGAGAGGTGGTGTAGATTGCAGTGGTGGTCTAGCTTTATTAACAGCAGAATAATAAAGAATAAATATCCCTGACAATGCAACTACGGCCCTTAAACTGGCAGCAAAAATTGCTAGTATAATGGCTTAGTTATAATGAGTTGGAGTGTGCAATGCAGGCAGAGGTGCTGCAAATGTCTTTGCACTAGTGGGACTATAGCAAAGTCCAATAGCAACGTTTAGGATGCCACTAGGTAAACTGAGTGTTTGCTAGTATAATGGCTTAGTTATAATGAGTTGGAGTGTGCAATGCAGGCAGAGGTGCTGCAAATGTCTTTGCACTAGTGGGACTATAGCAAAGTCCAATAGCCACGTTTAGGATGCCACTAGGTACACTGAGTGTTTGCTAGTATAATGGCTTAGTTATCATGAGTTGGAGTGTGCAATGCAGGCAGAGGTGCTGCAAATATCTTTGCACTAGTGGGACTATAGCAAAGTCCAATAGCCACGTTTAGGATGCCACTAGGTACACTGAGTGTTTGCTAGTATAATGGCTTAGTTATAATGAGTTGGAGTGTGCAATGCAGGCAGAGGTGCTGCAAATGTCTTTGCACTAGTGGGACTATAGCAAAGTCCAATAGCCACGTTTAGGATGCCACTAGGTACACTGATTGCTTGCTAATATAATGGCTTAGTTATAATGAGTTGGAGTGTGCAATGCAGGCAGAGGTGCTGCAAATGTCTTTGCACTAGTGGGACTATAGCAAAGTCCAATAGCCACGTTTAGGATGCCACTAGGTACACTGAGTGTTTGCTAGTATAATGGCTTAGTTATAATGAGTTGGAGTGTGCAATGCAGGCAGAGGTGCTGCAAATGTCTTTGCACTAGTGGGACTATAGCAAAGTCCAATAGCCACGTTTAGGATGCCACTAGGTACACTGAGTGTTTGCTAGTATAATGGCTTAGTTATCATGAGTTGGAGTGTGCAATGCAGGCAGAGGTGCTGCAAATGTCTTTGCACTAGTGGGACTATAGCAAAGTCCAATAGCCACGTTTAGGATGCCACTAGGTACACTGAGTGTTTGCTAGTATAATGGCTTAGTTATAATGAGTTGGAGTGTGCAATGCAGGCAGAGGTGCTGCAAATGTCTTTGCACTAGTGGGACTATAGCAAAGTCCAATAGCCACGTTTAGGATGCCACTAGGTACACTGAGTGTTTGCTAGTATAATGGCTTAGTTATAATGAGTTGGAGTGTGCAATGCAGGCAGAGGTGCTGCAAATGTCTTTGCACTAGTGGGACTATAGCAAAGTCCAATAGCCACGTTTAGGATGCCACTAGGTACACTGAGTGTTTGCTAGTATAATGGCTTAGTTATCATGAGTTGGAGTGTGCAATGCAGGCAGAGGTGCTGCAAATGTCTTTGCACTAGTGGGACTATAGCAAAGTCCAATAGCCACGTTTAGGATGCCACTAGGTACACTGAGTGTTTGCTAGTATAATGGCTTAGTTATAATGAGTTGGAGTGTGCAATGCAGGCAGAGGTGCTGCAAATGTCTTTGCACTAGTGGGACTATAGCAAAGTCCAATAGCCACGTTTAGGATGCCACTAGGTACACTGAGTGTTTGCTAGTATAATGGCTTAGTTATAATGAGTTGGAGTGTGCAATGCAGGCAGAGGTGCTGCAAATGTCTTTGCACTAGTGTGACTATAGCAAAGTCCAATAGCCACGTTTAGGATGCCACTAGGTACACTGAGTGTTTGCTAGTATAATGGCTTAGTTATCATGAGTTGGAGTGTGCAATGCAGGCAGAGGTGCTGCAAATGTCTTTGCACTAGTGGGACTATAGCAAAGTCCAATAGCCACGTTTAGGATGCCACTAGGTACACTGAGTGTTTGCTAGTATAATGGCTTAGTTATAATGAGTTGGAGTGTGCAATGCAGGCAGAGGTGCTGCTAATGTCTTTGCACTAGTGGGACTATAGCAAAGTCCAATAGCCACGTTTAGGATGCCACTAGGTACACTGAGTGTTTGCTAGTATAATGGCTTAGTTATAATGAGTTGGAGTGTGCAATGCAGGCAGAGGTGCTGCAAATGTCTTTGCACTAGTGGGACTATAGCAAAGTCCAATAGCCACGTTTAGGATGCCACTAGGTACACTGAGTGTTTGCTAGTATAATGGCTTAGTTATAATGAGTTGGAGTGTGCAATGCAGGCAGAGGTGCTGCAAATGTCTTTGCACTAGTGGGACTATAGCAAAGTCCAATAGCCACGTTTAGGATGCCACTAGGTACACTGAGTGTTTGCTAGTATAATGGCTTAGTTATAATGAGTTGGAGTGTGCAATGCAGGCAGAGGTGCTGCAAATGTCTTTGCACTAGTGGGACTATAGCAAAGTCCAATAGCCACGTTTAGGATGCCACTAGGTACACTGAGTGTTTGCTAGTATAATGGCTTAGTTATAATGAGTTGGAGTGTGCAATGCAGGCAGAGGTGCTGCAAATGTCTTTGCACTAGTGGGACTATAGCAAAGTCCAATAGCCACGTTTAGGATGCCACTAGGTACACTGAGTGTTTGCTAGTATAATGGCTTAGTTATAATGAGTTGGAGTGTGCAATGCAGGCAGAGGTGCTGCAAATGTCTTTGCACTAGTGGGACTATAGCAAAGTCCAATAGCCACGTTTAGGATGCCACTAGGTACACTGAGTGTTTGCTAGTATAATGGCTTAGTTATAATGAGTTGGAGTGTGCAATGCAGGCAGAGGTACTGCAAATGTCTTTGCACTAGTGGGACTATAGCAAAGTCCAATAGCCACGTTTAGGATGCCACTAGGTACACTGAGTGTTTGCTAGTATAATGGCTTAGTTATCATGAGTTGGAGTGTGCAATGCAGGCAGAGGTGCTGCAAATGTCTTTGCACTAGTGGGACTATAGCAAAGTCCAATAGCCACGTTTAGGATGCCACTAGGTACACTGAGTGTTTGCTAGTATAATGGCTTAGTTATAATGAGTTGGAGTGTGCAATGCAGGCAGAGGTGCTGCAAATGTCTTTGCACTAGTGGGACTATAGCAAAGTCCAATAGCCACGTTTAGGATGCCACTAGGTACACTGAGTGTTTGCTAGTATAATGGCTTAGTTATCATGAGTTGGAGTGTGCAATGCAGGCAGAGGTGCTGCAAATGTCTTTGCACTAGTGGGACTATAGCAAAGTCCAATAGCCACGTTTAGGATGCCACTAGGTACACTGAGTGTTTGCTAGTATAATGGCTTAGTTATAATGAGTTGGAGTGTGCAGAGGACAGGAGGGTACAGTGCCAGGATTGTGGGGCTCTGGGTAGAGGAAAGGAAGCCTGCCTTTCTATTCCCTCCTAATAGGGAAATGCAGGGAGGAAATCCCTGATCTTTGCTACACAGACGCTGTCGCTGTTTTCAGGACCTGTCACCTATGGCTCTGACCCTGCCGGTTTGAGCCCTTAAAAGGACTGATAGAAAGTGCTATCCCTAAGCTGTCCAGCGCTGTGTATGGAGCGCATACAGCTGTATCAGCGATAGGACAAAGGACGGAGCTGCGACAGTGATGTCTGACACCAAAGACGCAGAAGAGATAATGGCGTCTTGGAGGAAAATGTCCGGTTTTATAATGCAGGGACATGTGACATGGACATCCTATCACACATGCCGTTGCTTCTCTGACTAAAAGTCCACTTAGCTGTGTGCGTGTCTGGGATTGGCTGACATGCTGGCCCGCCCCACAAGACGCGCGCGCTTAGGGAAGAAAGACAAGGAAAAAAAAAAAAAATGGCGATCGCCATTATAGAAACAGCAGTGATCTGAAGGCGCTGTTCCCGCACACTATACACTGAAATGTCATAATAGTGTGATTCACAGAGTGACTTACACTATTACAGCGGAAACCAAGCTAGGAATTAGCTGTTTTTTTGCTGCTAGAACCGTTCTCGAACGTTTCTAGAACTATCGAGCTTTTGCAAAAAGCTCGAGTTCTAGTTCGATCTAGAACAGGCCCCAAAATCACTCGAGCCGCGAACTGGAGAACCTCGAACCGCGAACCGCGCTCAACTCTAATCAGGACGATAGCTAAAATATGGGATGGATCAGGGAATACTCACAGAAGCCAGGCTTACATGCTGCAGGGCAGAACTATTACTGGTGAGGTTTCAGAGGTGCAGTGCCAGGATATAGCAGCCTCACCTCCACAACAATATTGAAAACATTTTTTGTTTTCTTAACAGGTAATCATCAGTTATTCAATAACGTTTCGCCTCATGCCTTCTTCATAAACCAATTTGAGCGCTTAGAATGAGAAAATTATTTTTATTATTAGTATGGGACTATTCATAAGGGGTAATGTCTCAATTCCTTTGATTGAAAGGATAGAACTGGCCAAGTGTGAAATAAATTCCAAGTGAGGAATGTTAAAACCTTGAAGTACACGCATGCGCTGTGACAGTAATGTTTAATGTGAATAGAAATGGCAGAGCATTCAGTGAGAAGCGGTGCGTTGTGTCATTGTGTCTGTAAGAGAAAAGGGGAAAGCTTATTAGCAACTCAAAATAAATGAGAGATTACCATATGCAGTGAAACCACTCTATGAATATTATTAATTTATATTAATATCGTAGTTTTATATCTTAATCACAAGATCATATGATCATTTTAGCGTAATCATTTCTTCACCATCATGGTAAAAAATTCTGTAAAAATCCTGCAGTGTCAATATGATCACTGCACCTCTAGATTAATTTATTTATAGAGTGGTGTATTTTGTAAAATTAGGTCATTCATGGTGGTTCTGCTATTCTGGCACCTCAACGGCTCTGCCAATGTGACATGGCACCCTCAAACCACTCCAGCAAAATCTGCACACCAATATGGAGCTCCTGCACTGTGCCTCAAAAGTAGTTTTTGACAACATATGGGGTACATATGGGGTATTTGCGAACTCCTGAGAAATTGTTTAACAAACTGTACCATTCATTTTTTCCTATTACCCGTTTGAAAATTAAAAACTTGGAGCCAAAGTAACATTGTGTTGGAAAAAATGGAAACTTTTCATTTACTCAGCCCAATGTTATAAAATTTAGTGAATCGCTTGAAAGTGAAAAATACTCATTAAACCCCAAGATAAATTCATCAAGAGGTGTACTTTCGAAAATGGGATCTTTTGTAAGGGTTTCTGTTCTTCTGCCATGTAAGGAAAGGAACTCCGCAAATGGGATATGGTGTCTGCAATCGATTGAAGCCTGTCATGATCCTTGCTGGGCTCAGCAGCCACTGAGCCGTTTCTGGTATTCCATCTCTGGGTTTCAGGTAAAGCAGGGGTTAATTGCTTTCTGCCCTGTTGTGGAGGTCACTAATTATTATGATCTTGCTCACTGTACCCGGGGCTCAGGAGAAACTAGTAGTCCATATAGAAAAATACTCTGGCACTCATGAATGTTGAAAAAAAAAAAAGCTTTATTAACAGGTAATCATCAATCAATCATCATTCAATAACGTTTGGGCTCATGCCTTCTTCATAAACTAATATGAGCGCTTAGAATGAGAAAATTCTTTTTAATATTAGTATGGGACTATTCATAAGTGGTAACGTCTCAATTCCTCTGATTGAAGGGATAGAACTGGCCAATTGTAAAATAAATTCCAAGTGAAAAATGATAAAACGTGCGTGCATGTGTACCACCCCAGGGCTCGGCCAGCTGCCGAGCCGCTCGGATCCGTGCTCGTCGGTGGGTGGCTCGAGCTCTTCACGGACCCGGGGATCACGTTGCTCTGAAAGGGGGTTGGCTGCACACATAGGGACTTCGGTGGGGAGGTCCACGGCCGGAGCCGCAGTTGTTTGTAGGGGATTTAAGTTCGTGACGCCACCCACGGGTTGTGGTGAATGGATGTACACCACCGCTGCCATTGACTAGGCTTCCGGGGACGGTGTTGCGCAGCTTGGTGTTGACCCCCTCCATGGGTAGGGGGGATGATGGTCCCCGGGGCCCGAGGGAGGTGCTGAGGCGAGGGCATGGATGCGTGCTGTGTTGTCGGTGCGGCGCGGTTCGCGGCCCGAAGGCACTGCTGTACTCACTATGACAAATACGCTGGAGTCTCTGGTAAACCAAACAAGATGGTGAACGGTGCCCGCAGCCGGCTGCAGTTTTCCCCTTAACAGGTTGGGGGTTTCCACCTTTCTCCTGTACCTCACCATTGTAGAAATCACGACTCCTAAGCCTGAGCAACGGTAGACCGCTCCCAGGTTTGATATGTGTCGGTAGAGCCCTCTTTGCCTGCAGACGCTGGCCCCTCGGGTCTCTATGCCTTGGCGGTGGCTTTACCCCTATGGTTGGGCTGTTGTCTTCAGTCGGGTCTTATGTGGGAAAGGTGCTAAAGTCCAGTCCTCAATCAGTTGATTTGACTCAGCCCGGTTGTTTCTGGGCCTCGTACTGGGTCTGAGTACCCCTCCTGGTGCTCCGGTTTCCAATCGGTTCCCCGGTTTGGTACCAGCGGGCCACCGCCCGTCCCCGGTCCCTACGGTTCCACCGGCTGTAATCCCAGCTCCTGCAGGCGGCCACCACCATCTGCCTCTTTGCCAGAGGTGACTGGGCTCCAACCCAGACACCGGGTGTAGACTATGGCAGACCTAGGCACAGGTCTGCCCTTGAACTTCACTCCACTCCACTTCACTGTCAAAGCTAATCTAGACTAGACTTCCCTGTTTTCCCACCTCGGGGCCTGTGTATTCATCGGTGGGCAGAGCCAACTGTCTGGCTCCGCCCCCCTGGTGTGAACATCAAACACGGAGGGAGGTGACAAGGGGTTTGTAGTTTGGCTGCTGTCACCTTACTAAGGACGGGGGCGTGTGTGTATTGGACTACCTGTGACAACCTGGCTAGTCCAGGGCATCACACATGCGCTGTGACAGTAATGTTTTATGTGAATAGAAATGGCGGAGGGCGTCAGTAAGAAGCGATGCTTTGTGTCATCATGTCTGTAAGAGAAAAGGAGAAAGCTTATTAGCAACTCAAAATAAATGAGAGATTTCCATATGTCATGGGTGTGTCACTGGTGACAGACAGTCATGTGGTTATTGGCAATAGAAAATCACAAAGTTTGGCTGCGCAAAATGCTCACTGACTTTCTATTGTTCCTGCTGTTAATATTCATTGTACTAGATAGCTTTCCTGCTGGATTTTTATCTCTTCCCCTTTAGGACCCAGATGTTTACTCTTTTCACCCAGCTGCTTATTATCAGATTCCCCAGGTGCTTAACCCCTTCCGTTTTTGCGTTTTTGTTTTTTGCTCCCCTTCTTCCGAGAGCCGCAACTTTTTTTTTTATTATTTTTAAATCAATATTGCCATATGAGGACTTGTTTTTTGTGGGATGAGTTGTACTTTTTAATTAAACCATAAGTTTTACCATATAGTGTACTGGAAAACAGCAAAAAAATCCAAGTGTGGAAAAACTGCAAAAAAAGTGTGATCGCACAATAGTTTTTGGGATGTTTTATTCACCATGTTCACTATATGTTAAAACTGATGTTTTAATGTGATGCCTGAGGTCGGTGCGAGTTTGAAGACATCAAACATGTATGGGTTTACTTGTATCTAAGGGGTTAAAAAAATTCACAAGTTTGTCCAATAAAAGTGGCGTACATTTTGCGCCATTTTCCGAAACCCGTAGCGTTCTCATTTTTTGGGATCTATGACTCAGTGATAGCTTACTTTTTGCGTCTTGATCTGACATATTTAACGGTACCATTATTGCGCAGATGCTACATTTTGATCGCCTATTATTGCATTTTGGGTAAAACTTGCAGCGACCAAAAAATGTAATTTTGGCGTTTGGAATTTTTTTGCCACTACGCCGTTTACCAATCAGATTAATTGATTTTATATTTTGATAGATCGGGCATTTCTGAACGCGGCGATACCAAATATGTGTATATTTTTATTTTTTTAACCCTTTAATTTTCAATGGGGTGAAAGGGGGGTGATTTGAACTTTTAGTTTTGTTTTTTTTGTTTATTTTTTAAAACTTTTTTTTTTACTTTTTTTATTTTACTAGTCCCCCTGGGGGCTATAGCGATCAACAATCCGATCGCTCTGCACTATCTGCTGATCACAGCTACACAGCTGTAAACAGCAGATATGTTCACTTCCTGATTCACTCGGCTCCAGGCCGAGTGAAACCAAAAGTGACTCATGATAGCTACAGGCGTCATCACATGACCCTATGCTACCATGGCAACCACGGAAAGTCACGTGATTACGCACGTAACTTCCAGTCTGGGTGACAGTAAGTGAAAATAATGGCCGCGCGCATATACATCTCGCTGCCAGACTTTGGCAGCGAGATGTAAGGGGTTAAATGTTGCGGGTGGAATGCGATTCCACTCGTAACATGCAGGCAAACATGTCAGCTGTTGCAAACAGCTATGTGCGCAGATCGCCGCGACCTGCCCACGGCAGGAGGCAGGGATTAGCCTCACACGATCCATGACGAATAGATCCGTCATGGGTCGTGAAGGGGTTAAATGCTCCCATCTTCCCTGGACTTATTCAGTTCATTCAAGCTTTGGTTGCAAGCAAGTGGGTTGTACTCATCTGTGGATAAGTAGTTCATACATTTCCCTCCTGTAGCCCCCTTGTGTCTTCCTTTAGCATTTAGTGGGGTTGACGAAGAGCGCATTCCACCCATTCCCTATTTAGGGTAAAGCACTTGGGATACTTAGTGTCAGGTGTCCGGTTCGGCGTATAGGTGCGGATCGAATCTAGGGTGGTGAGGGATCCCAGGGACCAGCAATAGGTTCGATCAGGGGTCACCATCTCCACCTTCCCTAGATGCAGGAGTCCCCTTACCTTACCTTTTGCTGCTCACAAGATACTTTCTCGAACTCGCGTGACAATATAATTACATTTTTTAAACAAAAAAAAATGTTTTAACTCCAGATTTTATGTTTTCACACAAGAAAATTGGTAACAATGACACCAAAATGTGTCACACAATTTCTACTGAGAGTGGCAATATCCCATATGTGGTTATACAGTACTGGTTAGCCACATGGCGAGACTTGCGAGGGAGGGAAAGGGTGCTATTTGACCTTTAGAGCACAGATTTTCTTAGGATAGTTTGTAGTTTCTGGTCTCCATACACAGAACTTTTAGGGGTCAGAAGAGCAGAATACCCCCTCAAGTGTTCCACTTTGGAAATGACACTCATCTGTGAATATATCCAGGTGTAGTGACTATTTTGACTCCATGAGTGTTTTCCATTAACAATCAGCAATGTATGTTGCTGAGTAAAAATTGTAAATCTCCTATTTTAGTATACATTGTAGTGCCTATAGATGGTGCCCAGCTTGTGTTTCTGTAGACATGTACTTAGTAAATTAAGCAGGCTCTCCTCACTACAGTAATGCCAAACATGTGAATGCTAGATGTGGTTTAGGTACATTGTGTGGCTGAGAAGGGAGGGGGTATTTTGATTTAGGAGCTCAGATTTTCCTGGATTTCTTTTTGGATAAGCCATGGTACTTTTCCAGAGTCTTTGTGTTACCAGTAACGTGGAAGCCTCCAATGTTTTATTTCATAGGCCTGAATTGAGGCTTGTTTTTTTGTTTAATGAGTCAAAGCTTTTATTAGGAACATTTCACATTTTGAATCACATTTATCCTGTGCTCTATGCTGAGCACTTTGGGGTTTACATCTAAATCTCGGAATTCAGATGACACTCCTGAGAGATCCATTCACTATTTTGAGGCAGAAGTGTTACTCTGGACGCCATCTAGCCTCTTTTCAGTGATGTCCATCTTTTCAGAAATGCACAAAACTGTGGCCGACAGCACTTTTATGAAAGTTTAATAAGACAGACATCCCTGGATTAGAGACAAGAGTCGGTCCAAAGTATCCCCATCTGCTTCATTACAGTGATTGTTCCACCAGGGGTTCTATTTGAAACATGAATTTCAGAGATTTACATGGAAAGCCCAATGTAAGCGCTCAGCGTAAACCACAGGATAAATGTGAGTCGAGCCTTACTGTGCTCTTTGGAAGGCAGAATAAATAAAAAATCAACAGCAGGTAAAGAATTTATTTTATTTAAGTAAGTTATTGTAAGTTTTTAAGTCGGTATTTGAGTGGGAGACGTGATGGATTTATTCTTTGAGTTGGTGTGATTAGAGCAATAGCAGCTTTATATCAAATTCTTATGTTTGGCTACTGACACACTAAAACAACACTTTAAAAAAGTTTTTGCATCACCCATATTTGAGAGCTTTAATTTTTTTTCAATTTTTCTGCTGAGAGAGTCATGTAAGGGCTTGTTTTTGCAGGATGAGTTGACATTTTTAATTGGTACCATTTTTGGGCACATAACATTTTTGATCACATTTTATTTTGCTTTTTGGGAGACAGAATGAACAAAAAATAGCAATTCAGAAATAGATTTTTTTTTATGTTGTTCACTGCTTGGTAACAGTTATAACACAGCTTTCCTTGGGTCAGTACCATTATAGCGATATCTCATATATATATATATATATATATATACATATATATATATATGTGTTTTGCCGCCTGTCTGATTGAATCAGCACAGTCATCAGCTCTGCTGATCCAACAAACCTTGGGCCTATACCTCCGCCCAAAAGGTTAAACGTCAAGATCGTCATTCTGTGTCAGTGTAAATTCTGGGAGGCAGTTAGGCTGAGTAAATCTCTTGTTAAATGTGGAAGTAGAGATAAACAAATACATTTAAGTGGAACTGAATTCTACTCAAATTTAAAGAAAAAATCCACATTCATCAAAGTTTGCTTCCTCACAGATTCACCTCAATGGCTTCTGCTAGACAACAATTTTTCTCAACCATCAAATGGCTAAAAAAAAATCCTCATACTCACATCACCTCTCACATCTCTGACCCCTGTGCTATTTACCCCCAAATGTCTTTCAATCCCTCACTGCTCACATTAGCCATATACTGTACATTTTCATCTGCTGAATAGGTCTGTTGTATATTTTTGCACAAGAAAGGGTTCTGCGCAGGCACATGGGAGGTCAAGGGTGTCATGAAGTCATGATTTTCATAATTGTAGAAATTTGACACTCAAGATCAATATGAATAGTGATTTTTATTGAGAAGAACTTGTAGGAGCAGCACAAGCACAGACGTTTCAGTCAGAAGATCTTCATCAGTGTGCGTGCAGCGGGTCCTCAGAAAGTATAGTAGCTTGGCAAGTGGTGTAGCTGGGTATTGCGCAGTGTCCACCGCTGTCTGTGCTTGTGCTGGTCCTACAAGTTCTTCAAAATAAAAAACACTATTCACATTGATCTTAAGTGCCAAGTTTCTACATCTACTTGAGACGGTTTTGGATCCTACTTGTTCACCACCCCAGAGGTGCCGTGTCTATTAACTCACATGATTTTCATCATTGACCTTCCTTGCACCTGTGCACAACCTTACCAAGTGCCATGAAACCCAGAAGTCAATCGCAGCATGGAAGACTGAAGATTCCAGTATAAGCGGCTAAAGATAAGAAGATGTGGCAAGGACTGGATGGATGGTATTGATTAGTGAAGGGGCTGCAAAATGCTGAAGGGGCAGTGGGCTCTATAGACAGGCGGCTCTGCACACATGCTCAGGAGAACCTAAAATGTAGCAACTTGTCACATACCATAAACAAATAAGCTATTTTATCTTGTGTTTCTACATGGATATATTGGATTAACATTAAACTTTATAAATATTCTTTAACTGAAAGAGTTAAAGACTGGAATGTGCTGTGTTTTTTATATGATCAGTTAGGAATTTTGCATAGACACCTAAAGGAAACTATATAAATTATTCTTTTTAGTGATAAAAACATGAAGTACCTTACGGCTCACATTTTACTTATAATATTCCTTTAAACTCATTTTCCGCCATCAAACTCTTCTTTTTTATTTTATTTGCCTTTTCCTTACTTTTCTTCTCATAAAAAGTCATTGCAGCTGAGGCCAGAAATCTGCATTTAAATGGGGATATTTAAAGGATAAGCGTATGTGCATGTTAGGGAGGGGGAGAAGAGCTATTTCAGAAGTCACAAGAATTAGGAACAAACACAGACAAAAAGAATCTGTCTCATGTATTCCTTGACCCTTTTGTTCTTCATCTCTACTTCGTCTTTACTGTATTGAGGTGCATAAAGGCAGCAAGTGGATTTATTATCTTCTGGAGACCAAATGTTTGAACATATTCAATTTTCTCATCAAGATGCATAGATGAATATCTACAAAACATTACATTATAACCTTGACCATTTTCGCAACTATAGAGAGATTAAATAGCGGTTGGGAGAGGTGCTAATTTTACAAAGGACAAAGTCGGTACCCTCTCTGTTGTACAGGTACACTGTGTCTAGTGATGGGCGAATAGTATCTATTCATGTTCGGATTACTCATAACGAAACCCATATTACTATTCCGGCATTCGTCAATAATAACGAACCTCATGCAAGTCAATAGGGAACCCGAGCATTTTTCTTGTCATGACAAATACTGTAATAGTACTCGGTAAGCTTTATCTGAACACAAATATTTACTATTCACCGATCTCTAATAAGGACCTGTTGGAGTGCAGCCACATTTTCATGATATGGGGACTCATTGAACCACACTTTAATATTTATACTAGGGCTCGCATGGTGCAACTGCATATTTGTATTTTTGCATTGTAATTCTAGCAAGTATTCATCTGCCAATTCATTCCACTTTGTAAGGACATGTAGATTATGGGTTTTGCATTGAACATGTGGGGTGGTAACTGTTCTCTATCTTAGCCATTGACTTTTACTTGTCCAAGATTTTATTTTGCATGGGAAAAAAGTTGGTTCTTAGATAGAAAGAGGTAAGTCATAGGTATTGGTACAATGTAGAGACTAGGGACCCATCTGAGTTTGGTTACCTTGTTGACACACACAGTTTCCTTATTTGACACTGAAAATTATGTGTCATCTGTGCCTCTACAACATACTGAAGAGTTTATCTAATAAACAAAAAAATTCCCTTACTCCAAGTGTGCTGTAGGACTTCTCGAGGAGCTCGTGCAGATGACTGTATTTTCAGTCCAAGAGTGATCCTTTTAAAATTCTGATCACAGTTCGTTCAATGTTGTCCAATGAGGTAGTGCACAGGCCCGATTTTCCCTTGGACCAAGTGGTCCGAAGAAAAAGTCGCAGAATGCACATTTTGCCTCTGAGAATTGGATGGTACTCGGCCATTCAAGTCCATGAATAAAATCTGACCACACTTGGATTACATCCAAGTGCAGTCTGATTTTTACGGATTGACAGAATAGAGAAGATGGAGAAACTTTTTTTTATTCTTCCCCACATCCAAGAAATGGATCCCACTCTTCAAACTCTGATGAAACTGAAATCAACTTCTGATCAGAATCTGGTTAATAATCAGACCCTTTTACGTGGATGGAGAATGGATGATATCCAGTTAATTCGGCAATGTCCCAGCCCTTAACAGTTGTTAATAGTTACATATTCTGTTGGGTAAAACCAACTTTTATTGATCGTAACAACCATAATTTTTTGTTTTTCTCCTTTATTTTTTTTATGTTTACCATAGCTAAAGCATTATATGATTATATCATAACCATATGTAAAAGTTAAAACCAATTAAAGATTTGATTAATCTCAAATTTAGAAATCTATTATATACAGCAGTTAAAATTCCCGATTCATCATTGCCTTTGCATCCTTTTTTGTGTCTAGTTTTGTCCGTTTTGCACCTTATGTTTGCACCCAATTCATTATTCTATCGGTGCCTTTTTTGAAGTCTATTTTATATGTGCTCACCCGTTTTTATATTTGTTTTTTTCTGCTTTGTGAGTGGAGTTTTGTGATTCCCAATGTCTTTACCTAATTCCTTAATTGAGACTTTTTATAAAGTTGCAAAATCTGGCAAACATCATTCCAGTCCCTCCTTGGGTATTTTTGAGTACATCAGGATATTGGCACCTTTTTTTCCACCATTTAAGAAAATCTGCAACATTTGACACTCGATCATCATAAACACTTCAAAAGCAAGATAGAAAAAATATCTCTTTTCGCTTTACACCAAATTCATCTTACAATCATAGAATGGTAGAGTTGGAAGGGATTTCAAGGACCATCGGGTCCAACCCCCTGCGAGTCCAGGTTTTCCTAATTCATCCCAGCTATATCTTTCATAGTTTCATAGTTTTTAAGGTTGAAGGGAGACTCTAAGGCGGGCTTTGCACACTACGACATCGCAGCCCGATGCTGCGATGCCGAGTGCGATAGTGCCCGCCCCCGTCGCAGCAGCGATATGTGGTGATAGCTGGCGTAGCGAAAGTTATCGCTACGCCAGCTTCACACACACACTCACCTGCCGTGCGACGTCCCTGTGGCCGGCGACCCGCCTCCTTGTTAAGGGGGCGGGTCGTGCGGCGTCACTGCGACGTCACACGGCAGGCAGCCAATCAGAGCGGAGGGGCGGAGATGAGCAGGATGTAAACATCCTGCCCACCTCCTTCCTTCCGCATATCCTACGGAAGCCGCAGTGAGGCCGGTAGGAGACGTTCCTCGCTCCTGCGACTTCACACACAGCGATGTGTGATGCCGCAGGAGCGAGGAACAACATTGGACCGTCGCGTCAGCGTAATCATGGATTACGCCGACGCTGCACCGATGATACGATTACGACGCTTTTGCGCTCGTTAATCGTATCATCCAGCCTTTACACACTGCGATGTCGCATGCGATGCCGGAAGTGCGTCATTTTCAATTTGACCCCACCGACATCGCACCTGCGATGTCGCAGTGTGCAAAGTGCCCCTAAGTCCATCTAGTTCAACCCGTAGCCTAACATGTTGATCCAGAGGAAGGCAAAAAAACCCCAATGTGTCAAACAAGCTCCAATGGGGAAAAAAATTCCTTCCTGATGCCGCATACGGCAATCAGACTAGTTCCCTGGATCAACACCCTGTCATAAAATCTAATATACATAACTGGTAATATTAAATTTTTCAAGAAAGGCATCCAGGCTCTTCTTAAATGTTAGTAGTGAATCACTCATTACAACATCATGTGGCAGAGAGTTCCATAGTCTCACTGCTCGTATAGTAAAGAATCCTCGTCTGTGATTAAGATTAAACCTTCTTTCCTCAAGACGTAGCGGATGCTCCCGTGTTCCAGTCGCAGGCCTAGGTGAGATCTTTGGAAAGGTCTCTGTACTGTCCCCTCATATGTTTATACATTGTGATTAGATCCCCCCTAAGCCTTTGTTTTTCCAAACTAAATAACCCCCAAGTTTAATAACCTGTCTTGGTATTGCAGCCCACCCATTCCTCCAATAATCTTGGTCGCTCTTCTATCTCCCTGTAAGATTATGCTATTTATAACCTTCTATACTTTTGCTATCAAGAAAAGCCTCCATTCCTCTCTTAAATTCATTCAGTGAGTTGGCCATCACCACTTCCTCAGGAAGAGAGTTCCAGAGCCTCACTGCTCTTACCATGAAGAACCCTCTTCTATGCTGATGTAGGAATTTTCTTTCCTCCAATCGAAGAGAATGCCCCCTTGTTCTTGTCATAGTCCTTAGTACAAACAGATCATGGGAGAGATCTCTATATGGCCCTCTGATATATATGTACATATTTATTAGGTCTCCCCTAAGTCTTCTCTTTTCTACAGTAAATAGACCTAATTTTGATAACCTTTCTGGATATTGTAATGCACCCACTCCATTTATTATTTTAGTAGCCCGCCTTTGAACCCTTTCAAGTTCAGTAATGTCTTACTTGAGCACCGGCGCCCAAAATTGCACACAATACTCCAAGTGTGGTCTGACGAGTGATTTGTACAGAGGGAGAATGATGTTTTCATCTTGTGCCCCCAGACCTCTTCTAATGCATCCCATCACCCTATTTGCTTTGGTGGCTGCTGCCTGACACTGGGCACTCCAATTAGCTTCTTATTGACTAATATGCCTAAGTCTTTTTCCATGTCTGATTTCCCCATCTTTATCCAGTTTCCGCTTGAAGATTTCCATTGATGGAAAGCTCACCACCTCCCATGGTAACCTGTTCCACTTTCTGACTGCCCTCACTGTCAGAAAGTTTTTCCTAATGTCTAATCTGAATCTCCTTCCTTTAAGTTTCCTTCCATTGTTTATTGGAGTTTCTTGTGCTAATGAAAAAAGGATGGTTCCCTCTGCACTGTGACTTTCTTTCAGATATTAGTAGACCTCTGTTAAGTCTCATCTCAGCCTTCTCTTTTGAATGCAAAAGTTCTTTCAGCTGGTCTTCATAGGACATGGTTTATAGACCTTCTACCATCTTGGTTGCTCTTCTCTGGATTTGCTCTAATATATGGATACCTTTCTTGAAGTGCGGCGCCCAAAACTGTACACAGTATTCCAGGTGGGGTCTGACAAGGGCAGAGTATAAGGGAATAATTACCTCTCTTCATCTAGATTCAATGCTTGTCTTGATACATCCCAGAATTTTGTTGGCCTTTTTAGCTGCAGCTCCACATTGTTGGCTCGTGTTGAATCTGGCATCCACTATTATGCCCAAGTCCTTTCCCCTGGTGCTATCGCCTAGTTCTATTCCTCCCATGCTGTATGTGCTTTCTACACTTCTTTTACCCAGATGTAGGACTTTGCATTTTTCTCTCTTATAAACCATTCTGTTCTCCTCAGCCGATTGTTCGAGTGTGTCTATATCTTTTTGAAAACGCTCTTTTTCCTCTCTAGTGTTGGCTACTCCTCCTATCTTAATTAGAGTTGAGCGCGGTTCGCGGTTCGAGGTTCTCCAGTTCTAAGCTCGAGTGATTTTTGGGGCTGTTCGAGATCGAACTAGAACTCGAGCTTTTTGCAAAAGCTCGATAGTTCTAGATACGTTCGAGAACGGTTCTAGCAGCAAAAAGCACGGCTTTTTACAGCTAGAGTGTGCAGGAGCCATCGCTGGCAGCCTGCCACAAGCTGGTAACCAAGATAAACATCGGGTATCCAAGCAAAGCGCTGTTTATCTTAGTTACGTGCAGGAAGCCCACACTTTCCCGCTCAGCTCGCTCCGCCCCCTCCTGCCCGCGGCATGTACACATATACACACACACACGTACACATACATACACACACACACACACACACACATACCCCCCCCCGCTCGGCTTACCTGCGGTGATGAAGTCCCGCCATCCCGACCTCAGCGCTGTCACTGTCCTCCATGGCCGCCGCTTGTCACATCACCTCTCGCTTCCGACCCGAGACTGACTAGCGGTGACGTCACGGACCTCTCGCGATATTTGGCTGTGAAGGCGCCGGTCACTGAACTCAGTGACAGGGGCTGTCGGCAGTGCTGGAGATCAGCGCAGGTAATGTACCTCGCTGACAGCAGCACTTGTCATCCCCTGCAGTGACCTGGGCTGACCCATTGATGTTAGCTCAGGTCACTGCACTGCTCTCCCAGCCAATGGGGAACATCCTGCTCTTCATTGACTGGGACAGTGTGGATCGTCATGGCAACCCCTTGGATTACAGCAGACCTGGATTTGTTTTTCATTCTAATAAATTGGTTAAAGAGGGAATGTTTTGGGGAGTGTTTTTTCAAATAAAAATGTGTTTGTCGTCTATTTTTTTTTATTACTGACTGGGTTGGTGATGTCGGGTATCTGATAGACGCCTGACCTCACCAACCCCAGGGCTTGATGCCAGGTGACATTACACATCTGGTATTAACCCCATATATTACCCCGTTTGCCACCGCACCAGGGCGCGGGATGAGCTGGGGCGAAGCACCAGGATTGGCGCATCTAATGGATGCGCCACTTCTGGGGCGGCTGCGGCCTGCTATTTTTAGGCTTGGGAGAGTCCAATAACCATGGACCTCCCTAGTCTGAGAATATCAGGCCCCAGCTGTCTGCTTTACCTTGGCTGGTGATCCAATTTTGGGGGACCCCTACGTGTTTTTTTTTTTAAATTATTTATTTAATTTAAAATAACAGCGTGGGGTGCCCTCAGTTTTGGATTACCAGCCAAGGTGAGGTTGCCAGCTGTGGTCTGCAGGCTGCAGCTGTCTGCTTTACCCTAGCTGGCTACAAAACTAGGGGGAACCCTACGTCATTTTTTTTTTCATTTTTTTGGCAAAATACAAAGCTAAGCACCCCTTAGTGCCACATGAAAGGCACCAAAGGGTGCTCCACTTTTTCTCCACTTTTTCTCCACTTTTTCTCCACTTTTTCTCCACTTTTTCTCCACTTTTTCTCCACTTTTTCTCCATTTATTCTCCATTTATTCTCCACTTTTTCTCCACTTTTTCTCCACTTTTTCTCCACTTTTTCTCCACTTTTTCTCCACTTTTTCTCCACTTTTTCTCCACTTATTCTCCACTTTTTCTCCACTTTTTCTCCACTTTTTCTCCACTTTTTCTCCACTTATTCTCCACTTATTCTCCACTTATTCTCCACTTTTTCTCCACTTTTTCTCCGTTCTTTTTCTATAGTCGGTCTACCCATTAGCTCTGCCATGCATACTGTAGCTCTACACCTACTGTACATGTTACTTTATGATTGACATCTCTTTCGTACCAGAGCTGTCTAAGTCTACTCTGACCCCATATTTGTCATTACTATATTTTCCTTGTACTGTATTATGACATTTGTATCATGTGTTTCATTTCTTGCTGTGTTGCAATTTTTTTGCTGCATCCCAATTGTACCTCTACATTGTTCGAGTTTATGTTATTGTTCTCTCACTCTTATGTGATACTGATTATTGTCATTTTTCATGATTACATGCAGATAAGTCCAATCTGACGAAGGCTCAGGCCGAAACGTCATTTGTAACTTGTTTTGGACAAAAACATATATGCTTATGAAAAAAAAAATGTTCTTAATACGGACCAATAAAGAGTGATTTTGCATTACTATCCATTGTGACTTACTGACTTAGTCTGGGAGATTTAGAGTGCCGAGGTTACTCACTAATTTTATCTATTATTACCTCTGAGCACCTATATACCAGTGAGCAGAGCTTCCTCTACAGTAGTTCTCCTGATTATAAAAAGGAGAAAAGAACTGCTTAACATGGGAAGCACACCTAGTCATTTGGGGATAAATAGGATTTTTTTGAACCACACAATTTTTAAAAACATTTAAAACATGTATAACCCAACATCTGGGTATCTCCATAGACATAAGTATATAAATATATAATTAACAACACATCACAAATATGATACAGTGTAAATTATAACACCAATATTCAGTATGGCAGATAAGACAGAAAGCCAATAAAGTATCCAGTAGGTCAAACCAGTGTATAGTCCCTTAGATAAAAGGTCACAATATATTTTCCATTGTAGGAATATACTCATGCACAACTCTGGTCAGTTTGTTGCAGACAAATAGTGAGTCAAACTATTTAACAAACCGGTTAATATATCTTATGCGTCGTAGCATGCCAATACTTAGTGTTATAAGTGAGGTTAGGTACACAAAAAGGTCTAATGTATTAACCCACCATATTACCACTCAAGGCATAGAACAACCATATGTTCAAATAGAAGGCCGGCTGGTGAACAGCCCTGAACAAGTAATCATGGACCAATGGTGGACCCAGTATAAACGCATAACCTCACTGCATGGAGACCCCAGGACATGCCCCACGCGTATCGCCGCTAGGCTTCCTCAGGGACTATTTTCTGTCCCTGAGGAAGCCTAGCGGCGATACGCGTGGGGCATTTTTTTAAAGATTTATTTTTACAGCACTGTGATGTCCAGCAATCAAAATACAGGGAAGCCCATTTTATTTTTAGTTATTTATATAAATAATTAAAAAAAATAAATATGGGCTCCCGCTGCATTTTTTGTATTGCTAGCTAAGGGTAATCCAAGCAGCTACTGGCTGCTAACCCCCACTGCTTGGTGTTACCTTCACTGGCAATGGAAAATCTAGGGAAGCATTTTTTATTTGTTTTGCCAAAAAACTACAAAAAAAGGACGTGAGTTTCGCCATATTTTTGTATGCTAGCCAGGTATAGCAGGCAGGTGCTGGAAGAGTTGGATACAGCGCCAGAAGATGGCGCTTCTATGAAAATGCCATTTTCTGAGGCGGCTGCAGACTGCAATTCTCAGCAGTGGGGCCCAGAAAGCTCAGGCCAACCTGTGGTGCGGATTCCAATCCCCAGCTGCCTAGTTGTACCTGGCTGGACACAAAAATGGGGCGAAGCCTACGTCATTTGTTTTCTAATTATTTCATGAAATTCATGAAATAATAAAAAAAGGGCTTCCCTTTATTTTTGGTTCCCAGCCGGGTACAAATAGGCAACTGGGGGTTGGGGGCAGCCGTACCTGCCTGCTGTACCTGGCTAGCATACAAAATTATGGCGAAGCCCACATAATTTTTTCAGGGGGCAAAAAACTTCTGCATACAGTCCTGGATGGAGTATGCTGAGCCTTGTAGTTCTGCAGCTGCTGTCTGTCTGTATGGAGAAGAGCAGACAGCAGCTGCAGAACTACAAGGCTCAGCATACTCCATCCAGGACTGTATGCAGAATTTTTTTGCCCACCAAAAAAATGACGTGGGCTTCGCCATATTTTTGTATGCTAGCCAGGTACAGCAGGCAGCCACGGGCTGCCTCCAACCCCCAGTTGCCTATTTCTACCCGGCTGGGAACCAAAAATATAGGGAAGCCCGTTTTTTTTTAATTATTTCACTTATTTCATGAAATAATTAAAAAACAAATGACGTGGGCTTCGCCCCATTTTTGTGTCCAGCCGGGTACAACTAGGCAGCTGGGGATTGGAATCCGCAGCACAGGTTAGCCCGAGGTTTCTGGGCGCCTCTGCTGCGGATTTCAGTCCGCAGCCATCCCAGAAAATGGCGCTCTCATAGAAGCGCCATCATCTGGCGCTGTATCCAACTCTTCCAACAGCCCTGGAGCCGGGTGGCTTGTTGGGTAATCATGAGTTAATACTGGCTTTGTTTTACTAGCCAATATTAAGCCAGAGATTCTTAATGTCAGGCACGTTTGACCCGGCCATTAAGAATCTCCAATAAAGGGTTAAAAAAAACACCACACAGAGAAAAAATACTTTAATAGAAATAAATACACAGACACATTAGAGACTCCATCTTTATTACCCCCTGTCAGCCCTCCACGATCCTGCTCTTCTGTCTTCTTTCTTTCTAGTGTAGTAGTAGTGACGATTGTAGTGAGGAAGGATGAGATTCACCTGCTCATCACTTGGGGCTGGGGAACCTCCATCCTCACTACAATCCTCACTACAATCGTGAAGCAGCGTGCAGCCTTCACTCCGTGAGTGATCAGTGCTGGCTGCTAGCGGTAACGCTGACAAACGCGTTACCATAGCAACGGTGCTCTCGGAGCCGCGGTTAGCGGTGACGTCACCGCTAACTGCGTTGCTATGGCAACGGTGATCTCCGTTAATGACCGGCTATGTCAGCCGGTCCCTAACGGAACGGGGAGTCGACCGTGTGCTAGAGCATGTCGCCGGTACACGGCGATACACATATGTGCACCGTGTACCGGAGAGATGCACTCGCAGGTCCTACATGACGTGTCATAGTCATGTGACCAGTCTGTAGCCAATGAGATAATAGCCACGTGACTGGTCACATGGCTATTTTGACGTCACGATAGGTCCTGCATCTCTGCTGGCAGTACCATCACCGGGAGGATTCAGCGATCATCGGATGGAATAGCGGCAGGAGACAGAGTGCAGAGGGAATCCCGAGGACCGGTAAGTGTTATGGCAATGTTTATTAACTGTTTGTGTACATTTATCATGCATTTTTATGTGTTTGTGATTGCCTCCCATTATAGCCTATACGTTCGAGTTCGGTTCGTCGAACGTTCGACGAACCGAACTCGAACGGGACCCCCGTTCGGCGAGCCGACCTCGAGCCGAACCGGGACCGGTTCGCTCATCTCTAATCTTAATATCATCTGCAAACTTTATGAGTTCCCCAATAATTTTAGTGTTCAGATCATTTATAAATATATTAAACAGTACTGAGCCCAGAGCAGAGCTTTGCGGCCCCGCTTTTGACTTTCCTCCAGTTCGATTTGCAGCCATTTAGTGTTACTCGATATGCACGATCACTAAGCCAGTTGTGAATCCATCTAACTGATTTTTCTGTCTATTCCATACTTGATCATTTTTTTTCAATGAGGATGTCATGTGATACTTTATCGAATGCCTTACTGAAGTCATGGTATTTATGGTATATGTGATGTTCTTTTCCTGGAAGCCACAATAGAAATTTGAATAAGAAAAAAATATATTGTATCGACAGGGTGCTACTGCATTACAAGTGGGTTGAAATCCATGTTCAGGAAATATTTAAGAATTTAAAACCTGAAGGTTTAGGCAGGCATGTATGTATGCCCAGCACGGAGAATATATCATTGTAGCACTGTCTGTTCCTATGTGGCATTGTGCGTCTGTCATTGTGTTCTGTACTAGCTCTGACTCATCTTAGAACAGCTGCTTAGGAAGAGAAAATCAAGGGAGCAATATAAACAGGAGAAATTACACAAACCAATTACATAAAGATTAGTGCTGAGTGAACCATTCTGACAAGCTTGGAATTCATAAAAATATTGCCATTTTGTGGTTCATAAATCAACCCTTTGACCAATCCGAAGAGCAGCCAAGACTTTAGAATATATTATTCAAGATTAATGAAATCCCAAAACTAAACCCAGCACAGGAACCCAACAAAAGTGCAGAGAAACAATAAAAATACTGTTTATACTAAAGTGGAACAAAGACAATAACAGCTGGGCAGAGTCTGGAAACTTCCATATCAAGATTTAGATGCTTTCACAATTCTTACAATTCTTGGCGCAAAAGCTTTTTCTTGCCTTCTTTTGAAACACTTGTTATTCTCTGTTATTGTCTTTATAACAGAGCTGTATATTGCCACTAAGCGCTTGAGAGAGCTTAGAGCAGCAGAAGTCAGGGGAAGCACTAGAATTAGTGGGGGTGGGTTCTAAGTAGCTCTTGCCACCGATATTGGGTAAATGCATGGGATTTCTCCCAAGGATGTTTTTTTCCATTCGATGCGACAATCCCAGAACTTTACATGGCTCATCCCAATTGCCCTGGTGTGGTGGCAACTGGGGTAATAAGGGATTAATGGCAGCTCACAACTGCCAATTAACTTTAGATTATTAATGGGGAGAGTCTATGAGACCCCACATTACTAATCTGTAAATGAAAAGAAATAAACAAACACTGAAAAACAATCCTTTATTTTAAATAAAATCCAGAAAAAACACCCTCTTTCACCCATTTATTAACTCCCAAAACACCCACGTCCGATGTAATCCACAGAAGGTCCCACGACGATTCCAGCTCTGCTACATTACTGAAGGCTGCAAAAAACATACAGTTTGAGTCAGCTCACCCTTGTATGCTCTTGCATTCCATTCCTGATTCAGCTCGATATACACGCTGTGTGGCACATGGCAATAGTAAAAATGAACAAAATTTTTTCTCCGGCGATGCACCAATAGTTCATGACTAAGACCACTGCGGTGGTTGAAACACATAGCATGTCCCCCTCCCTGCGTGGAGTGGGTATTTTACTGTTGACCGATCGAATGATTGTAAGTTAATGAAAGCACAATTTTAAATTAATCCTCAAGTCCATGGTGCATCGCTGGAGAAAAAACTTTGTTGGTTTTTCCTATTACTGAAGGCTGAGCCATTCCAGAAGCTTTATTTTTTCATTTTTTTTAAATCAATTGAGCATTTCCTTTGGCTGGGTGTTTTAGATTTTTTTTTTTGCTCAAATGTCCACCTTGTTTAACCACATCATCCTGGTAGATGGCAGCAGATTTTTATCAAGAATATATTGGTACATTTGTCCATATATCCTTTCTTCAACCATATGAAGTTTGCTCTTGCCATATTGTGAAAAACAGCCCTACACCATCATGTTCCCACCTCCATACTTCACTGTTAGCATGGTGGTAAATATTTCCAAACATGGTGCATATTATGGCCTCCAAATAGTTATATTTTGTTATCATCTGACCAGACTGACCCCCAATATTTCACCAGCTTGTCGAAAAGTTGTTAAGCAAACTTTAAATGGATTTGAACATGGGTTTTGTTGAGCAATGGAGTCTTGTGTGGTGAGCGTGCAAACAGGCCATGAAGGTTGAGTGCATTACTTAATATTTTCTTTAAAACAATTGTTCCTTGTGATTCCAGGTATTCCTGTAGGTCTCCACAGGTGGTTCTTGGCTCTTGGACAACTTTTCTGATACTTTTTTTCACTCTTCTGCTTGAAATCTTGCATGTAGTATCTTGTCATGGCCAGTTTATGGTGAAATTATGTTCTTTCTACTTACAGATTATGACCCCAATAGTGCTCACTAGAGCCTTCTGTTGTTTACAAATTCTGTAACAAATTCCATCAGTATTTTTTGCAATAATAATAATATTTATTCACTTACAGTTAGGTCCAGAAATATTTGGACAGTGACACAAGTTTTGTTATTTTAGCTGTTTACAAAAACATGTTCAGAAATACAATTATATATATAATATGGGCTGAAAGTGCACACTCCCAGCTGCAATATGAGAGTTTTCACATCCAAATTGGAGAAAGGGTTTAGGAATCATAGCTCTGTAATGCATAGCCTCCTCTTTTTCAAGGGACCAAAAGTAATTGGACAAGGGACTCTAAGGGCTGCAATTAACTCTGAAGGCGTCTCCCTCGTTAACCTGTAATCAATGAAGTAGTTAAAAGGTCTGGGGTTGATTACAGGTGTGTGGTTTTGCATTTGGAAGCTGTTGCTGTGACCAGACAACATGCGGTCTAAGGAACTCTCAATTGAGGTGAAGCAGAACATCCTGAGGCTGAAAAAAAAGAAAAAATCCATCAGAGAGATAGCAGACATGCTTGGAGTAGCAAAATCAACAGTCGGGTAAATTCTGAGAAAAAAGGAATTGACTGGTGAGCTTGGGAACTCAAAAAGGCCTGGGCATCCACGGATGACAACAGTGGTGGATGATCGCCGTATACTTTCTTTGGTGAAGAAGAACCCGTTCACAACATCAACTGAAGTCCAGAACACTCTCAGTGAAGTAGGTGTATCTGTCTCTAAGTCAACAGTAAAGAGAAGACTCCATGAAAGTAAATACAAAGGGTTCACATCTAGATGCAAACCATTCATCAATTCCAAAAATAGACAGGCCAGAGTTAAATTTGCTGAAAAACACCTCATGAAGCCAGCTCAGTTCTGGAAAAGTATTCTATGGACAGATGAGACAAAGATCAACCTGTACCAGAATGATGGGAAGAAAAAAGTTTGGAGAAGAAAAGGAACGGCACATGATCCAAGGCACACCACATCCTCTGTAAAACATGGTGGAGGCAACGTGATGGCATGGGCATGCATGGCTTTCAATGGCACTGGGTCACTTGTGTTTATTGATGACATAACAGCAGACAAGAGTAGCCAGATGAATTCTGAAGTGTACCGGGATATACTTTCAGCCCAGATTCAGCCAAATGCTGCAAAGTTGATCGGACGGCGCTTCATAGTACAGATGGACAATGACCCCAAGCATACAGCCAAAGCTACCCAGGAGTTCATGAGTGCAAAAAAGTGGAACATTCTGCAATGGCCAAGTCAATCACCAGATCTTAGCCCAATTGAGCATGCATTTCACTTGCTCAAATCCAGACTTAAGACGGAAAGACCCACAAACAAGTAAGACCTGAAGGCTGCGGCTGTAAAGGCCTGGCAAAGCATTAAGAAGGAGGAAACCCAGCGTTTGGTGATGTCCATGGGTTCCAGACTTAAGGCAGTGATTGCCTCCAAAGGATTCGCAGCAAAATATTGAAAATAAAAATATTTTGTTTGGGTTTGGTTTATTTGTCCAATTACTTTTGACCTCCTAAAATGTGGAGTGTTTGTAAAGAAATGTGTACAATTCCTACAATTTCTATCAGACATTTTTGTTCAAACCTTCAAATTAAACGTTACAATCTGCACTTGAATTCTCTTGTAAAGGTTTCATTTCAAATCCAATGTGGTGGCATGCAGAGCCCAACTCGCGAAAATTGTGTCACTGTCCAAATATTTCTGGACCTAACTGTATATAATGCCATTAATTCCATAGCACTTTACATACATTGGCAATAAGGTTGCAAAGGTCTCACAACAGCTTGCTGGTTTTCCCTATCATAAAATGTTTCTTGTGTGGCACTTTGGTTATGAGACACCTTTTTATAGACCATCAGTTGAACCAGCTGATGTTATTTTTCATTTAGAATTGCTTTTTAATTACTCCTAGATATCAGCTGATGTCATGACTTTCCATGGCTTTTCGCACCTATCTTTTTTCATGTGTTCAATACTTTTTCCCTGTGTTATTTCTCATTATTACTGATAACTTAATTTATGGACATCTATGCTTTGATTTTTTGCCTATGTGGATTTGATGGGTTGTTACTGACATCTGGTGATAATTTCATGTCAATAACACCCTTACAATCATATTTAGTTAGAACATTTTAGATGTGTTCACTACTTATTGCACCCGCTATATATTATGCACATATTTTGCAGGTGTGTATGTCTGTTGTGCAAGTGTATATTATTTTCTATGTGTATAAAATATGTTTTTACTTATGCATATTTTTGTATATATGTGTATGTCTGCTTACTTGTATATGCATTTATCTTTTTATATGGTCATGAAATTCTATTGCTATGTTACCTGGTCCATCTTGGTTGTCTGAATGCAAGCTTTATTTTAACGATATTTCTAGTTCTCAGCACTTGCATTTTTAGGTAGATTATTCTTTAAATTTTAATGTCTCATATCTGTGAAAATCTGCAATAAACAGCTAGTATAGGATGAATCCTTTTGGGAGCAACATTCAACTCAAATCCATCATTACATTTAATTTCCTTAGATGTCTCATGTTGTCTTTTTACCATCTCTATTTGGATGTGGATAGGAGATGGAAAAACGTAATAGTCTCAGGTTCTCTGGTTGTATAAAACATATCAGTGTTGGAAAATAATCCTGCTAAGGTGTTGCACTAAAAATTGGCTCTGTAGAAATCATGCATTTTAGAGCCTGCTGTGTACAGTGGAAAATGTGGCTAAAATAAAAGGAACCATCAACAGCTACAAGTCTTATTTTATACATATGTACTCATTGTAGCAATGTTTTCCGTGGTGTATCTTATGGTCCCCAGTCTGGGACAGTTTCTAAAAATCTAAGGCAACTAAAATCTTGATTCTGTGAAGTTATGTGATAAATGACTGAATACTGGACAGAAATTCTAGAAAAGTTAATAAAAATAGGGCACTTTTTCCCGATTTTATAATTTTTTTATGTTTCTGGGATTTTATGATGCTGGAGATGAGTATATACTGTAGATTATTATGAATGGAATTATCAATAGTTTTCAGTGAAACCTGCTAATTTTTTTATATCACTACTATGGGGTATACATATATACAATTCAAAATCTCAGGGCTGCCATCAGGGCAGTACACCTGGTAATGCCGTAGGGGGCCCAGTGCTTTCTGATAAAATATGGGTCACATATGTTTTCCTAATATTTTAAAAATTCTCCTCACTTGTGCAAAGTTACTATTAAAGATTGTGAACATATGTTGAAAAAAAGCAGAGCAAGTGAATGAATGTCTGTATGTAAATTTCTGGAAACAGTTTATATAGCCCCTTTCCATAGCATTAAGGCATTCTTTCCCCCTTCCTGCGTGTTGTTCTATATGGCTGGTATAGCCTATTTCCCCTGCCGTGAAACATTTACATTCAGGTACCTTATAGATGATAATGTCTCTGATTCATATCAACTCTTTCCTTTCTTCATCTTGTTCAGATGCCATGATGATTTTTCACAGCCACTGCTTGTCTCTTCATACTTCCATCTTCTCCAGTCTTCTGCAGAACATCCTGACTCAATACCCTTAAAAATATCAAAATGATTATTATAATACTGCTATATAAAAATATCTGCCCTACTCTGTGACTTTCTATTATTCCTCCCGTTAGTATCTAGTGTACTAGGTATATTCTCTTCTGGGTTTTTAAAACCCTATGTTTATGTGGACATTGTACCTGGATTTTGGGAGCACTGCATTAGATTCTTTTTTTGTTCTATTACACATCGGTGGAGCTCCAAGCGAGGATTCCTCCACAGCCTCTGATCAGCAGTAGCAGACCAGGCCCGGGACAAAGAAAGCCAAATTGGCAGGAGATGCTATGCTGTATGCATTTCCCTAAATGGTGAATGCAATTCTTCATTATTACCTTTACACACTGCAATATACTATGCTATGATCAGCGCCACAATGTCTCCTTTTTTCCCCAGTTTATCACATATAGAGGAATCTTCCTTGTATTAATTAACTGCGTTATGTTGGTGGGTTTTCTCCCATGAACTGCTCTGTTCAGGTCTCTCCACAACATTTCTACAAGACTAAGGTCAGGACTTTGACTTGGCCATTACAAAACTCAACATTTAATCTTTCTCAAAAGGAATCTGTTAGAATGATGGTCCACATCACCCACAAACTGATTAAATGGTCATGTTACTCTCTGAAAGAAAATATCTTCCATACTTGTACTTATACAATTTGTTGCTCCCTAACTGAAAATGTATTTTTTTAAAAATCATATGCAAATGAGGCTTAAGTGATTTTTTAATTATTATTTTATAATCCCCTTAACGGACTTGAAATTGTGATTGTTTGATCACTTGTACTATATTCTACAATGCTACGGTATTAAAGACATTTCCTTATGAATACTACCCACTGGCTGGGCTTCATAGAGGTCCAAGATGATGGTAACAGGTACCTTCAGCAGAAGCCGTGAGCAAAGTATAGTTTTTCGACACATTTGTTTGATTTCCTTTATCTACTTTTAGGCTTGTGTGAAAATCTGATGTAGGTGAAATGTATGCAGAAATATGAAGGATTCTGAAGGGTTCACAAATTTAGCAAACAAGCACCACTGTAAATTGTCCAATAGCCCTGCACCCACCTCCCCTGGCCAGTACTGTCACTGTTAAAGTGCGGGGCCGTACCCTGCACCCTACCAGTCCTTTAACACTGACAGTACTGGCCTGGGGGAGGGGAGTGCAGGGCAGAGTGCAGTACTTAGGTCACCATAGGTCATTCTGTGGGAACCTCCGGTAAACTGAGTGACGACACTGCTACTAGCCGGGTACACCTTGTCAATGTTCCCGGAACCTGGAGAGATCGTACATGTTTTCGGTCTCCCAAGGCTTGGACGTAGCAAACCATAATCGTTGTGGGACATTGTGGGGAACTTCAAGGGTCTTTTTGGGGTTAATAAAGAGAGGAAAGAGGGTGCTCTATTTTATTTCATAAAAAGGATTTTTCTCAGTGTTTGTGTTTATTTCTTTTTACTTCTAGGATTAGTGATGGGGGGGCCTCATAGACCCCTACCCATTAATAATTCTGGGCTTGATCACAGTTGTGCACTGTCATTAACCGGATTGCCACCACACCAATAGGGCAATAGGGAAGACACTGATAAAGTGTTGGGATTGTCGCATTAATGAATATGACAATTCCTGGGTAGGGGTGGAGACAGCCTGCTATTCTTAGTCTGGCGGGGTCCCAATAATCATGGACTTCCCCAGCCTGAGAATACCAGCCTCCAGCTGTCACCTTTATCTTGGATGGGAATCAAAATTGGGTGAAACAACACTAAATTTTTTTTAATTATTTATTTTAATTATTAAAAAATAAGTGCCACATGCAGTTCCTTTTATTTTGACACATAGGAAGATAAGCTCACTGCTGGGGGGGCAGCCTGTAGCCTTGGATTTATCTGTGCTGGCATCACTACAGGGGGACCCTATGCCATTTTTTATCTATTTATTTATTTTACCCTTCACTATAAGCACAATCACAGGCACTGTTAAAGAGGGTGGGGGCATAGTCTACTGGCAGACAATCAGAGCTGCCATTGAGTTTGGAAAGCAGTGAATATGTATGGGGACTAAACATAGTGTTACAGTCATGTGGGATGCTCGGTAAGTATATTCTCCTGCTTAAGCTATTTACAGATGATGTTTGGGTCCCCAGAGACTTATGTGGGGTTCGGAGTCTGGGCAGATGTTCAAGTTCAAGTTCGCTTCCGAACCAGACTTTTTTTTAAAGTCTGGCCAGACTCACTGGACCCGAACGTCTGCGGGTTCCCTCATCTCCAATCATAACCTTTTCTTATTAGACTTAAGTCTCCTGGGCCAAGTACTGTAAATTTTTAGCGCTAACAGGTAGGCATATATCACCAAGTACCTCAATTTTATAAATACAGTCTATTTGGCAATAATGCAGTTTAAAATTCATACATTTGATGTTGGTATATATCTTATGACCTACAGAATTCTGCTGCAGTTTATATGTTTATAATTAGGGATGATCGAATACCAAAATATCCGCTTTGACGAATATCCAACGAATAGGTCTCCACTATTTGACTATTCGCAAATATTCGACCCCCAATATAAGTCTATGGGAGACCCAAATAATTTCACGTTGGACCGAGCGGGACGGGACCAAGAGCGAGAGAGAGAGAACGGGAGCGGGAGAGAGAGCGGGAGCAAGAGTGGGAGCGAGAGCAGGAGCAGGAGAGAGAGGGAGCGAGAGCGAGAGCGGGAGCGAGAGCTGGGGCGATCGAGCGAGACAGAGAGAGAAAAAAAAATATGCATCCTCCCTTTTGTGCAGACACACGGGAGACGTCAAAACACTCCAGGACTTGACGCTGATCAGCTGATGAGGTCACCTGACTGCATCACTTGATCACCAGGTGACTGCATCAGCTGATTACAGGCGGCTCCTGGAGTGATGGGACGGGAGACATGCACTTTCGCTGTGCAGGGTATTTGCGACAGCTTCTCTCTATCTGTACATTCACTGCAAAGTGAAATAAAAAGTGAACAAAACAAAAAACAAGCATACTCACTTCTGTGCAGACTCCCGGGAGACGTGCAATAGTTGCAGGACCTGCCGGTGATCAGCTGATGCGGTTACCTGATGGCATCACCTGATCACCAGGTGACCACATCAGCTGATTACCGGTGGCTCCTGGAACGATGGGACGGGAGTCTGTACAGAAGTGTGTAATTTTTATTTTCTACTGATGCATCAGCTGATTGTATAAACGGCTTTTAAACAATCAGCTGATGTGTTATGTGATTCATGTCCTTGAACCTGACAGATCATCTGATTGGTTTGCCTTCTAGCAAACCGATCAGATAATATTGGATCCAGATTGGACATCGCAGGACCCTCGACCCAGGACTATGGCGGAGGGGGTTCTTTATTTCAACAAAGACGGAGTCACTAATTGTGTTGTGATTTATTTCTAATAAAAATATTTTTCTCTGTCTTGTAGGGTTTTTTTTATCTTTACTAGAAATTCATGGTGGCCATGTCTAATACTGGCATGACACCATGAATTTTGGGCTTAGAGCCAGCTGATAATACCCAACTGGCCCTAACCCCATTATCATTTAACGAGCCACTCGACACCAGAGTCACTGGAAGAGTTGGATACAGTGCCAGAATATGGCGCTTCTATAAGCGCGCCATTTTCTGGGGCGGCTGTGGACTGCAATTCACAGCGGAGGGGCCCAGAAAGCTTGGGCCACCCTGTACTGCATATTCCAGCCCCCAGCTGCCTAGTTGTACCTGGCTGGACAAAAAAATTGGGCGAAGCCCACGTCATTTTTTTAAAAATTATTTTATGAAATTCATGAAATAATTAAAAAAAGGGCTTCCCTATTTTTTTTGTTCCCAGCTGGGTACAAATAGGCAGCTGGGGGTTGGGGGCAGCCCGTACCTGCCTGCTGTACCTGGCTAGCATACAAAAATATGGCAAAGCCCATGTCGATTTTTTTTTTTTTTAAATCATTAAAAAATAAAAGAAAAAGCTCTGCTCATTCACGATCCCTTTTGTCATGCTTTACACTGCAGCTCTGCTCATTCACGTTTCCTTTCCTGTGCTTTACACTGCAGCTTTGCTCATTTACGGTACATTTTCTTTCCCATGCATTACATTGCAGGTCTGCTCATTCACATTTCTTTTCCCGTGCTTTACACTGTAGCTCTGCTCATTCATGTTTCCTTTCCCGTACTTTAAACTGCAGGTTTGCTCATTGACGTTTCCTTTCCCATGCTTTACACTGCAGCTCTGCTCATTCATGTTTCCTTTACCATGCTTTACACTGCAGCTCTGCTCATTCACGTTTCCTTTCCCGTGCTTTACACTGCAGCTCTGCTCATTCACATTTCCTTTCCCATGCTTTACACTGAAGCTCTGCTCATTCACATTACCTTTTGTCATGCTTTACACTGCAGCTCTGCTCATTCATATTCCCTTCCTCATACTTTACGCTGCATGTGCATTTCAAAAAACATCCAAAATGCTGTGTTTTGGATTCATTTTAAATGCATTTTGGATGCATTTTTGACAGTGCAGTCTCACTCGGCTCTGCTACATCCCCACACAGCATGGCTCGCTGTAAGACAGAGCTGCACGATCAGAATGAACTCGGATGAACTTCATCCGACTTCATTATTATCGCGTGGCTCTGTCTGTGCCGTAACCAGATTTGCGATCACAGGTGAAGGACTCACCGGAGACCGCAAATCCCCTTAGTGACTGAAGTGAACCACGCGATCAGCGGTGCCGTCACTCAGGTTACTTATGGCCTAAGCTGGAGTTCTCCACCTGAGAGCGGCTCACTTCAGTTGCTGCGTGGAGCTGACAGAGTGGCGGTGTTCTACGGCCACTCCTGTCAGCTTCATGTAGCAGCGCTGAAAGCGTCATGGGACTTCGTGTGGATTACGTTGAACCTGGAGGGATGTTTTGCGATTAATAAAGTGGTGAAAGAGGGTGTTTTTTTTAACTTTTATTCCAAATAAAGGATTTTTTGGGTGTATGTGTTTATTTTCTTTAACTTACAGGTTAATCATTGGGGGTGTCTCATAGACGCCTGCCATGATTAACATAGGACTTAGTGGCAGCTATGGGCTGCCATTAACTCCTTATTACCCGATTGCCACCGCCTCAGGGCAATTCGGGATGAGTTGGGTAGAGTCCCGGGACTGTTGCATCTAATGGATGCGGCAATTTTGAGCGCCTGCTGGCTGATATTTTTAGGCTGGGGAGCTCCTCATAACGTGGGGCTCCCCATCCTGAGAATACCAGCCTTCAGCTGTGTAGCTTTATCTTGGCTGGTATCAAAATTGGTGGGGACTGCACACCGTGTTTTTAATTATTTATTTATTTATTTTCTGCACTACATTGACCAGCCTACCGGCGGCTGTGATTGGTTGCAGTGAGACAGCTGTCACTCAGTGTTGGGGCGGGTCTGAATGCAACCAATCATAGGCACCGGTGGGTGGGGGAAGCAGGATATACGAGAAGGAATAATGAGCGGACGGCATTTTCAGAAGCAGGAGAAGCCTCCACAGTGTGCCAGCTGTGCAGCGCAGCCAACTCCCGCCAGCTCTCCAATAACTGCGTGTTCACAAAATGGTCACTGGCATATATAGCCCCTATGATGCTGTGCGGCCAAGCCAATCGCAGTAACACCACAACAAAGATGGCTGCAGTGTTACTGTGAAGGCAAGCAACATCAGATGTGTTCATTGGCTGGAAAAAGGCGCCAGGAAGTGAAAAATGAAAATGAAAGTAGTGGAGCGGATGTTGTTTTATTCATTGGATGCCGCATGTCTCGAATAGCCTGTTATCTGTAGTAGCAAATACATTCGCTCATCCCTATTTATATTCCATTAATAGCAACTTGTACCTGTATAAATTTGCTTAATTTTTTTTTTAAGGTTGCTGGCCAGATTTAGTTTTGAGCATTTCAAGATGAAGCTTCCCAGTGGAAGAAAAAAACAATGAAATCATAATGGATGAAGTGGGGTGGACAGCCATTTTATAGTTAAACTAATCATTCAAATATATAGCTTTCCATGGCAAAAAAGCCATCCTGAATATAGAGAAAAAAATAATGTCTGCACGGGCTGTCGAATGAGAAAATAATATTCATCCATTCCATGGATATAAACTTCAATGCATATCATTTGAGAGAGATGGAAATAACAGAAAAATAATTTATTGAGCACCATGCCTTTTTGCATGTGTGTCATTTCCTCTTCTTGTCACAGGTTGTTTTTTCTGACCTGTTCTTCCCCATTTCCCTTTTCTAGGTAGTGAGCAGCCCACTAATTGATTGGTAGAGAGGTATTTTTATAAACTAACAGCAAGTACAGCAGAAGAAAGTTAGTCCTTGTCCCTGTGAATCTCCCCAGCACAAAGCACATGGTATGGTATAGATTGTATTATGTATATCTTACTTTGGGGTTCTGGATAGAGATCAGTGAACCTGAAAAGTTTAGAGTTCATACTGAAAACAGACTTTACAAAAAAAATCATCAGTGTTTGAATTCGGCGTTCGGGTGCTTTACGTATGCAAACCACTTGCGCGAGCATCACTGTGCTCGAGTACGCTTAGTGCTCAGCCGAGTGCGAGCCGCTTGCAGTGTTTGAATGGCTCTCACTTGAAGTAACAAGAGAGTTATCGGATATAGTGTGTGTAGACCTGAAATGCCCAATCAATGACATTCATTAGGGTTCAGGTCAAGTCTGGGTCCAGAACTGAACTTTATCTATAGTTCGGCTCATCTCTAGTCCTGGAGTCTTGGAGCATCTAAGGGACTTCTGCTATAACCCTTTTGCAGACATCTCCACTACAAACCTTGCTACTGTTATGAACGACTTTCTATTTCCAATTAACATAATTGACTATTACATTAACTAATATATTTATGATATATTTAATTATGATAATTAACTAATATACAGTATACCCTATTAATTTATTATCATAAGGATAAAATTTCTCAATCACTACCTACTAGTGTACCTGACTTTAAAAGTAATGTACAAATGTTCGTTCACAACTTGCAACATTCTTGTCATACTGTTTTTTCTTACTGAATAGTGAAATGTATACCAATTTAAATCCACCAAAAATAGAAGGAACACTGGGCACTATTTTTTCAAACAAATTAACGATTACACTCCAATATCCACTAGTTGAAACATGAGGCCAACACTTTGCCTTGTTACGCCTGTTCAGGTGTTCAGCGTGTTCCTGAGTATGGATCTATTCTCCGGGGTGCGCTCCAAAGCTGCAGAGGCGTATTATTTCAAAAATATGAAGAAATGAGGCACTCATCGGTTTGTAGAAAATTCAATTGGCTGGTTTATTCAGGCATGGGGGGGGGGTGCAGGGATAGCATACACATGAACAATGACCATTTCGCACCGATTGCCAATGATTCCATGGGTCAGTGGAAACATCGGCAATCGGTGCGAAACGGCCATTGTCCAAGTGCACGCTATCCCTGCACCCTCCCCCATTGTCTGAATTAACCAGCCAATTGAATTTTCTACAAACCGGTGAGTGCCTCATTTCTTCATATTTTTGGTATACCAATTTAAAATTTGGCCATTTTGTAGGCAGTCATGTGTACTAGGAAAAATGCATAGTTGTCATGTTATAGGAAATTGAAATGTTGCTGAAGGGGTTGGGTGCTACTGGATTCCTTAGGCCACCAAAATAAATTTGCTTACTCTCAATACATGCATAACATGCATGCTTAGCAAATTGGCCACTTGCTTTTTTATTGATGACCTATCCTTAGGATAGGATTAAATATCTGATCGGTAGCTGTTACCAGTGCCCTGGCTACTATAGTCTTGCTCAATATGCTGTTTTTCATAACATCCAAGATCTTCCATCCTCCGGCAGCACTGGTAACAGCTAATCGGCAGAGGTGCTGGTGTCACATCCCCCCTCCAGATGCTGATGGCCTATCCTAAAGACATCGCCAAAAAGTATTGGCCAACCTCTTTAGGCTTACATGCTATGTATGGAGCGTGAACTTATTTCCTTAGTTGGCTCAAGCAATCTAGTCTAACAGTGGCTTCTAATTTTACTTTATAAGTCTATCTGAAAGTTATTCTAGGTCACATTAAACATTATTCTTAAGACATGATACTGCATGTTTTTTTTCCTATTCCTACTTCGCAACAGAGAATATAATGGTTAGTAAACAAATGCTATTATCTGATCGAACATATTTCAAAATAGACATTTTACAAGCTGCACTTATGTAAAGGTTCAACAACTCCACTATCTTAAAAATAATTTTCAAACCCTATTATTCTCTTATTTTTCTACATGTCTGTTTTCTAGTCATTAAGAAACTAAAGCCCACCATACTGCTTTGTAGAAATCACCCTCCATACTTCTTTGTTGCCAAACCTTTTCATCACCCATGTCACTTATTTCATCCTTTCTCTAATCTCAGGACATGTTTTTACTGACTTGAAATCACTAATGGAGTTAGTGGCATATTATTTTTGCCAATTTACAACCAAATGCATAGATGCAGCACACATGCTTTCATCTGCTTAGCACCACATCACTTTCCCCTGCTTTAGTACATAAAGGTGCTCAAAAATAATTAGCAACCTTGTCAATTTCTGATTATAAAGAAAAGTAGGAGAAAGCAGCCACGTGACACCCATGATATGTATCCATGGTAAGGATAAGATGCTGTTTACTGCAACAGTTTATCCTATAAAGAAGGTTGGAGCGTTAAACAAAATTGAAAGTTGTCTTACTGTCACTGGTTTCATCAAAGTAACCCATTCGCAATAAAAAAATTCATACTCAACATTTTAGCTACTGGACCAAAGAACAAACTGTGTAAGGAAACTTCTAGGGATTGCAGGAGCAGGATGAAAGAAAAAGAGGTGATCGAGTCTTATTTGATAGATAATGGAGAAGTTGTCTAGATGTGAAGTGCTTCCACCTATACTTGTGTTTTATAGCATTTAATTTGTTTTGTACTTTACGATATGTTTATTGTCTTGACCAATATTGATTGTGTGAGGATTTTTCCAGTGTATTCTTTCTTGTTTATCACAGATGTTACAACTTGCTGAGTTTTTAATTGCTTAATACCTTATTTAAAAGAAGACGGTTTTGTTGTTGCATGTAGTTAAAATCCTGCTGTGGCCACCACACTTCACCCAAAAATCTTAGCCTTAACCTTTCTTAAAAAGGAGCTAATTGTGGTGTTATGCATAAAGGGGGAGGGGTATACTTACATTGGTATTAAACCATTATCTTGCCTATAGACATACTGTATATTACCCCTATTAACCAATTTTTGGCTGTGGGAACACAATCAATTATCCTCACCAATTTTGCACACTCACTTTCTTGAAATATATCATTATTGGTCTTATTATTGTCCTTATGTACATATTTTCAACTGTGAAGGTCATGGTCATGGTTAACATATGGTTTTAATTGATTTTATATTGTGTGTGTTTCTATGGATTCAATAAATATTTTTCATTTTTTCTCATTGGATGTGCGCTTCTATTATGTGTGACTCTTCTTCTCCTTATAAATTGTGGTGTTATGGACATCTTCAGATTTAAAGAATGATTAAAGAGCTGGTTCACCCATTTTCATTACTTGCCACATTGATATTATGTTGAAAAGCAAGGTTTCTCTCAAATATCTTGTGTTGCGACTAATGCCTGTGAGCAGCGCTATTGCGGTCTGCTCACCACTTTCACGTGACCCCCGAGCTCTGTGACCTCTGATGTCCAGTGATGTCATGGCAACTGAGGCGGGCCCCAGTCTTCCTGAGTGACTGGGCTGTGAGCGGCGTTTCACCGCTCATCACAGCCCAGCGTCACAGCGCAGCATCTCG
Organism: Anomaloglossus baeobatrachus; assembly: GCF_048569485.1. Taxonomy (NCBI): domain Eukaryota; kingdom Metazoa; phylum Chordata; class Amphibia; order Anura; family Aromobatidae; genus Anomaloglossus; species Anomaloglossus baeobatrachus. Next base: position 414,356,342 of record NC_134354.1, on the reverse strand, counting down.
TGTGTGTTCTGCAGTGAAGGAGGGAACACAGCCCTGGGCTGTGATGAGTGGTGAAATGCCACCTTCAGCCCGGTCACTCAGGAAGACTGTGGCCCACCTAAGTTGACATAAACTTACCAGACATCAGAGGTCTTGGAACCTGAGTATCACACAAAGGGGATGACCGGACTGCAGTAGTGTCGTTCACAGGTACTATTGGCAACACAAGGTATCTGAGAGAAACCTTGTTTCTCAACATAACATGGATGTGGCCAGTAATGAAAATGGGTGAACCACCCCTTTAAGGCTAACTCTTAAAGGGAATCTATGATCAGATTTTTAGCCATAAAAGCTGAAGACAGCATGCTGCAAGCGTTAACACAGAGAATACAGGAATGCCTGTCTTGTCAAAGTGCCAACTGTTGTTTGTTTGATATATTTGTTTATGCAGCAGGACAGAAGCAGGACTTCTCATTGCTCGGACTACAATGTCACAGTGCAGCACATCCCCTCCTTTGAGTGACACCTCACTGTCAATGTACAATCTCTATTGAGAGCCTGGTGTAGGCTGGACAGCTCTCTGGACTCTGCTACATTGTGTCCGAATGGCTGTATTCAGTAATCTAAGTGATAAATAATTAGATTCAGGATCTGTTTGCCTACATCAAGCTCTCAGATAAGGTAGCAAAAATCTGCTAACAGATTCCCTTTAATAATTTTGTGTGGCAAATATTCAATAATGCGAAATATTTAGAATGGTGAAAGCACATACACTAGTATATGTCAAAGTTCTGTATACAAGGTAACATTTAAAGATGACAAACAAAGGATTTGCATAATCATCTAAGTTGTAGAACCCCCAAAAGCATATTTGGGAAGAATCACTCATTTTTTTACATAGATACTGGACATTCAGTTGATAGATATAGCCACAAGAGACTGAATATACACTTGAAGACTGGCACATTAAATCAAATAAGCACATTGACTATCGCCAACTTACAAAAAGCTATTTGTCATTATCAGGGAAATCAACTATGGCTTACAAGAACATTTCTTCCCCTGTTATTTACCACCAACAACCTTTCTGAACTCTTCGGCCCTTGGGTTGGGAGAAGCAGAGCCGAGTGTTGTTTTTTTTTTTTTTTAGAAATAGAACATGATGTTCCACTTTTGGTGATTATTTGTAAATCCGATTACACCAAAGAAAGAAACTAATATTATGGTGCAATTCAAAATAACAGACAGCAGACTGTGCAAGAAAGCAAGAGACAAGGGATGAAACAAGCTGATTCTACAGCTGCTCGCAAAAGGGCAATCTGGATGAGACATGCGGGTCTTATCTGTTGTCACATTCTATAAATCTGTTTTTCTTACAAATCAATTTCCATTAAAATCTCTCTGAGCACCCCAAATCACCCTCATTAGGACTCCTGTTATTTTACAGTTATGATAATAGAGACAGGAAAAAATGCCTAGGCCTCCATCCAAGTAATGTCTCCCACACACATCTTGTCTTCTATCTCCGCACTACAGCTGTGAGTTACCCTGGCTAGAATTCCAGGCATTTCTCTCTTTTTGGAGAATATTAACACTGATTACAGATTAAATAGCTTGTTCCTAGCAGTCTGTACCCAAGCTTTATCTGATATTCATTGAAATTCTGCTCAGGTGCTGTGTTCTATTTAAGAACAAAAACACTTATCTTGTTCTTGTGTATGTGGTTCTTTCTTTTAGTAACATTCCTGGCCTCATCTCCCCTCTTAAAATCCCTTAAATACCAGTGCAATAATAATTTCACCAGTAGCAACCTGAGTTGACAAAACATTGTTGATGTGTCAGCTCCAGAAACTATTAAATCTCCGTTACAGAGAGATAATTAATTTGCTAATTACACATCCTCTCTCACCATATTTCATCAGGAAGAGACGTAAGTGCTTCCAAAGTAAGTTCAGCAAAGCATCCCTTTCACAAACAGAACGTCTGCACTGAAAATAAGCTTGTGTATTTATCCTCCATTAACCAGGGGATTTTCTACATATTTCAGTAGATTGGTACATCTATTTAGTGAAGTTAACAGAAAAGCCTACCAAGTAGAGATGAGTCGATCTTTTGAAATTCAAATTCGCCGTCTTTGCTGAATTCTCCCAAAAGATTATATTTGTGGTAAATAAGTGTGAATCTCAATATTTCAAAGCTTGTAATTGCTCTGAAAATAGAGATAGAGAGAACTCCACTGACCATAAGAGCTTACACTCTGCAGGAGAAAGACAGAGAGGACCCCACTGACCATAAGAGCTTACACTCTGCAGGAGAAAGACAGAGAGGACCCCACTGGCCATAAGAATTTACACTCTACAGGAGAGAGATAGAGAGGACCCCACTGGCCATAAGAGTTTACACTCTACAGGAGAGAGATAGAGAGGACCACACTGACCAAAAGAGTTTACACTCTACAGGAGAGAGATAGAGAGGACCCCACTGACCATAAGCGCTTATACTTTACAGGAGAAAGATAGAAAAGACCCTGCTGTCCATAAGAACTTATACTCTACAGGAGAGAGAGGACTCCACTGACCATAGGAGCTTACACTCTACAGGAGAGAGAGAGAGGATCCCACTGATCGTTAGGGTTTACACTCTACAGGGCAAATATAGAGAGGCCCATGCTAACCATAAGAGATTACACTATACAGGAAAGAAAAAAAAGAGGACCCCATTGACCATAAGAGCTTACAATATACAGTAGACAGATACAGAGGACACCCCTGACTATGAGTTTACACTCTACAGGAGAAAGATAGAAATGACCCCACTGACCATAAGAGCTTACACTCTACAGGAGAGAAAGAGAGAGGACCCCGCTGACCTTAAGATCTTACATTGTACAGTCAATAGCGAGAATTAACCCTGCTGACCATAAGAGCTTCTAATCTACAGAAGAGAAATTGAGAAACCAACTTACCATAAGAGCTGACACTCTAGAGGAGAGAGATAGAGAGAATCTCATTAGTCATAAGAGCTTACACTCTATAGGAGAGAGAGAGAGAACACCCCTGACCATAAGAGTTTACACTCTACAGGAGAGAGCCAGAGAAGACTCCCTGACTGTATGAGCTTACATTCTACAGGAGAGGGAGAGGACACCGCTGACCATAAGAGCTTACACACTACAGGAGTTAAATAGAGAGGACTACGCTGACCATAAGATCATACATTCTACAGGCAAGAGAGAGAGTGGACCCTGCTGATCATAAGAGATTATACTCTACAGAAGAGAAATTAAGAACCCCACTTACCATAAGAAGTTACACTCTAGAGGAGAGAGAGAAATATCCCACTAACCATAAGAGTTTATATTCCACAGTGGAGAGATAGAGAGGCTCCCACTGACCATAAGAGCTTACACTGTACAGGAGAGAGACAGAGAGGACCCTGCTGACCACAAGTGCTTGCACTCAACAGGAGAGAAAAAAATAACCCCACTGACTATAAGAGCTTACACTCTACAGGAGAGAGATAGAGAAGACCCCGCTGACCATAGGATCTTACTCTGTACAGGAGAGAGATAGAGAGGACCCCACTGGCCATAAGAGCTTATACTCTACAGGAAAGAGATAGAGAACTCCGCTGACCATTAAAGCTTACACTGTGATGGAGAGATAAAGGTCCCTGCTGACCATAACAACTTATGCCTCACAGTAGAGAGAGATAGGGAACTCCGGTAATAATAAGAACTTACACTCTACAGGAAAGAGAGAGAACCCCTGTGATAATAAGAGATTGCACTTTACAGAGGAGAAAGGACCCCGCTGACCATGACCATAAGAGCTTACACTCTATAGGAGAGAGATAGAGAACCCTGCTAATTATAAGCGCATCAATCTATGGCTAAGCAAAAGGGAACGCTGGTAACTATAAGAGCTTGACAAGCCTCAACTTTGCATGTAAGGTCATTTCCATGGCAGTTATTTTTCAGTTATTTTTCCAAAGCGCCTTTCCCAGGCTACCTTGGGGGCGTGGCTTACGTCTCCAGTGTATGACTAAGTGGTAGGTTCCAGTACCTGTATTTTGGTACATGGGTCCAACCCCAGGAGTAGAAAGATTAAACTTGATTTCCCGCAACATGGAATCAGGATACCAGCACCTCTAAATGATGAGCTGATGGTGTAGTGGAATTCCTTGTTAAGTCTCAATGGCCACACTTGTTTCAAGAGAAGGAACGGACAAATTCGTAGATGGAGTTTTTTCTGCCACGGTAGGGCCAGCTGGTTTTGAGGTTGTTTCAATACAATGGTGTTCCCAAAAAAAAAGGTTCCACACGCTTGGCCCAGCGGGCATGGCCAAGCAACCTAACTCTGATTGCGCCTTTCCCCCATTTCGGTTGCAGTTGAACAAAGGGGGGAAGACTTTAAAATAGGTGTATAACCGGTTGGATCGACAAGGCTAGTGAGTAAAAGCCTTTAACCGCCTACCTACAACTTCCCTCTTCAGTAATCAGGCTAATTAGGTCTTTGGTTTTAGAATGCCTATCGTTAAACGCAAGGTTGAAGGCAAAACAGGTACCCAGTTGTCGTAATAGCATGGCTCACGCCCTATTGCATTTTCAATTTCAGGTATTCTGGTAACTCCATCCGTCATCTCAGGATCAAGGCTTGGAATTCCCAGCTTGGTAGTGGGATGTCCCGGTGAATGGAGGCCGATGATCCAGTCCCCCATTGCCACACCGACATTGTGGGCCTATGGTAAGTTATGCAATGAGTGGTGTGACTAGGTGGGTGACGTGCATGATGATTTCCCGAGCGATTCCTTAGTAATACACACCCTGCAGTATTTAGAGAATCTACAGTACCAACGGGCAGTGGTTTCTGTTGCAAGCAATCGGTTATGGTGTTTGTGTTGCCATTTTATATTGCGAAACTGGGCTGACATGACCAAGGCCTTGTGGGGCACTCGGTATTGAAGGGTTGGAGGATTAGCGGCAAGCGGGTGACTAACAGGAGGCCTATTTCATCCCAGCCATTGGCTGACCTAAGAAAATGTACCAGGTTGAGCTGTTATTCCCATTGCAAATCTACTCTTTTTCCGCGGTTTTGGGATACATTTTTGTCCATCCCCGGCTGGTATGCCCGTGGATGTTTGTCATGGCTCTTAGGCGAGCAATGGGGATGGGACTAATTTTTATCCATGAAGATGGTCTTCCATTTTAGCGGGCATTTTTTGTCGGTATTGTGGCAGTTTCTGGTTACTTTGCGTTTTCCAGTGGCGGAATCCGGGACATAGCCTTCCAGAATTGGGGCGTCTCCCGAGGCTTCACGAGCAAGTATGCATAGTATGAGCATAGTTTCAGTGGGTTGGGAGATGGCAACCCAAATGCATTATGAGGAACATTAGGACTGAGTTTGTTTTGAAAATGGGTTTTTGTTAGTCACGCAAGAGGCTACAGAATGGCACACAGTGCAACATTACAGATGATTCAGATCTGTGTAAAAAAAAAAAAAAGTGTACATGGGTTTTTTTTCCAGAACCTCCCCACCTCTGAACATTTCGTTCAGCCCTCACCTCCGCTAAACAGGATTACTTTAGAAACCTCATATCCTCTTTAACACACAACCCCAAACAGTTATTCAATACTTTCAACTCCCTCCTTCGCCCACCACTGCCATCCTCTAACCTCCCTCATTTCTGCAGAAGACTTTGCCACTTATTTCAAAGAAAAAATCGACCAAGTAAGGCAAGTCTTCTGTGCTCAGTCACCACAACCCCTTCACATAACAGACCACTGCCCCTCCCCCATAAACTTCCTCCCCACCATCACCGAAGAAGAGCTTGCATGTCTTCTCTCAAAAGCGCACCTCACCACCTGCGCATTTGACCCCATCCCATCCCACCTCCTTCCCAACCTCGCCCCTATCCTTATTCCAGCCTTAACCCATCTTTTCAACCTATCTTTAACGACTGGTACCTTCCCTTCTACCTTTAAACATGCATCAGTCACACCTAACCTAAAGAAACCTTCCCTCTACTAACAGCTACCACCCCATATCACTACTCCCGTTCACCTCAAAACTCCTGAAACAGCACGTCCATGCTGAACTTTCCTCCCACCTCTCATCTAACTCTCTCTTTGACAACCTACAGTCCAGCTTCCGTCCTCATCATTCTACCGAAACTGCCCTGACTAAAATCACAAATGATTTACTTACTGCCAAAGCTAACAAGCACTTCTCCATACTCCTACTTCTAGACCTGTCCTCAGCCTTCGATACTGTCGACCACTCCCTCCTATTACAGATCTTCTCTTCCCTTGGTGTCAGAGATCTCGCCCTCTCTTGGATCTCTTCATACCTTTCCAACCGCACTTTTAGTGTCTCCCACTCCTACACAACCTCTTCATCCCGCCATCTCTCTGTTGGCGTCCCTCAAGGCTCTGTCCTGGGACCCTTACTTTTTTCTATCTATACATTTGGCCTGGGACGATTCATAAAGTCTCATGGCTTCCAGTAGCACCTAAATGCAGATGACACTCAGATCTACCTCTCTGGCCCAGATGTCACATCTCTGCTGTCCAGAATCCCAAAGTGTCTATCTGCTATATCCTCCTTTTTCTCCTCTCGCTTCCTAAAGCTCAATGTGGCCAAAACTGAACTAATCATCTTTCCTCCATCTCACCTACACTCTCCACCTGATCTATCTATTACAATAAATAACACGAGGCTCTCGCCAGTACCCAAAGTTCGCAGCCTCGGAGTGACCTTTGACTCTGCCTTGTCCTTTATACCACACATCCAATCCCTCACCACCTCCTGCCATCTTCAACTCAAAAATATTTCCACAATCCGTCCTTTCCTCAACTCGCAATCTACAAAAACGCTAGTGCATGTCCTCATAATCTCCCGCCTCGATTACTGTAACATCTTCCTCTGTGGCCTCCCTGCTAACACGCTCGCCCCTCTCCAGTCCATCCTTAATTGTGCTGCCCGACTGATCCACCTCTCTCTTCAATACCACCCCGCTTCTCCTCTCTGCAAGTCCCTCCACTGGCTCCCAATCTTCCACCGTATCCAATTCAAACTACTAACACTGACATACAAAGCTGTGCATAATCTGTCTCCTCGTATATTTCTGAATTAATCTCCCACAACACGTCACCTCCGGTCCTCCCAAGATCTCCTTCTCTCCTCCTCTCTCATCCGCTCCTCACGCAACCAACTCCAAGACTTCTCCTGAGCATCCCCAGTCTTCTGGAACTCGCTGCCTCAACACGTCAGACTATCTGCTACCCTTGCAAACTTCAAACGGAACTTGAAAACCCATCTATTCAGAAATGCCTATAATCTACAATGACCTTACTGCTTCACTACCGTGCGGAGCTGCCACCTGACCACCGTGTGGAGCTGCCGCCCGACCACTGTGCGGAGCTGCCACCCGACCACCGCGTGGAGCTGCCGCCCGACCACCGTGCGGAGCTGCCGCCCGACCACCGTGCGGAGCTGCCGCCCGACCACCGTGCGGAGCTGCCGCCCAATCTACACTCCACCTACTGTCTCCTCCCCAAAATCCTATAGAATGTAAGCCCGCAAGGGTAGGGCCCTCTTCCCTCTGTACTAGTCTGTCTACTGTAACTTGTATATGTATTCTGTATGTAACCCTTTCTCATGTACAGCACCATGGAATTAATGGGGCTCTATAAATAAATAATAATAATAATAATAATAATAAAAAGGGAGAAGAGGTTTCTGCTGGTTATGAGAATTCTCTTTTCTGACAGTGTTTTCTTTACAGATGTAAGCCGGCCTAGTGTCTGGGCCCTAGGTCACTCTTACATATTTTGGGCCTTGCGGAGAGTGGATCCTCGCCCTGGCAGTCTGTTCTTCATTTTCTTTGCCGTGAATGTAAATTGAAGAGGTTGCCGGGGCATGGCTTGGCCGCGGGTGCTAACAGAGGTGATCAGGATTGCGTGACCCGTCTCTTCTCCAGTCATCTTGGTGATCCACGTAGGTGACAAAGATTTAGTCTCCTGCCGTCTAGCTGTGCCCCTTACCCTCATTCGGCAGATATGTACAAATTCCCCTGCTTCTTTTCCGAGTTTAAGATGGTCCAGGCTGAGGTGAACCTTCGGCTCATGAGCACGGAGCTAGGGAAGGATGTGTTATGGAGCTGTCCTGGCGCATGCTCAATCATCGCCTACCTAAGTTGATTCTGTTTAAAAAAAAATGGGGTTTTGGTCTGGCACCACCAGCTGGATGGTAATTACTTGGTTTTCCTTATGCTCGGATGGGTATATCTTAAATGATACCGGTTCGGATAACATTGTAGTGGGAATGTGTGAGGGGGTGGCTCAGGTACTTTAATTTTTTGGGGGGTCGCAGCTCGCTAGCGCTGTGCTGCTCGTTAGCGAAAGGGGTAGAAAAAGTGGTGGTGAAATACCCACACCGGACGGCCGGAAGGCAGAAAATTTCCCTAGAAAACTGTGGTGTTGGCTAGTTAATGCCTAATTAAAAGCTGCAACCAAAGTTTATGCCAAAGTAAAGATGAGACTGTGTTTTCCTTATGCCTCTCTTTAAAATTTGAAAAGTGAAATAAAAGTATTTTAAGTTATAGAGAACGGTGTTTTGTCTTTCTAAGGGAAAAAAGTGGTGTTTGGGTCCTGGCAGTCTGAGGGGCACTCGCTCTGCCTCCCGTATATATGTTACCACGCTTCCCAGCTTCCGGTCTCTCTGTTGCAGGACCCGGACCTGTTTCCCGTCCTCCCTCCCCTTTGTTTTAAAAGTTCTGTTGATTTCTACTGTGTTTAAGTCGTAGCAGTGGAAGGGGTAGAAAAAGTGGTGGTGAAATACCCGAACCGGATGGCAGGAAGGTGGAAAATTTCCCTAAACCCCATGGTGTTGGCTAGTTAATGCCTAATTAAAAGCTGCGACCAAAGTTTATGCCAAAATAAAGATGAGAGTGTTTTTTCCCTATGCCTCTCTTCAAAATTTGAAAAGTGAAATAAAAGTATTTTAAGTTATAGAGAACGGTGTTGTGTCTTTCCAAGAGGAAAAAGCTGGTGGTTGGGTCCTGGCAGTTTAAGGCTATGTGCGCACGTTGCGTAAATACATGCAGTTACGCTGCGCTTTGTAGCACAGCGTAACTGCATGCGTCCTGCGTCCCCTGCACAGTCTATGGAGATTGTGCAGCGGCCATGCGCACGTGGCGTTTTAGAGCGCAGCGCTTCGGCTATTGCCGAAGCGCTGCGTAAAAAGAAGTGACATGTCACTTCTTCCGTGCGCTTTGCCGGCAGCTCCTGCTCTGTCTATGGGAGGAGTTGCAGGCAGAGCGCATGGAATCGGCTTCACTACGGACATTTCTGCAGCGATTTAAAGCGCACATGTGCTCTTCAGATCGCTGCAGAAATTTCTGCAGTGAACTGTACGCAACGTGCGCACATAGCCTAAAAGCCTTTGGAGATGAAAAACGACTCTTTTCTAAAACCTATTAAGAAATAAGTAGATATAGATGTGATCAAATTGCCATTCCTCAAACAATCTGAGCCTTTGGATGTTGAGAAGCTTTTCATTTTAAGATACTTAGTAGAATTTATTTCACTAAATAAATAGTGTCATTAAATAAGTCACTTTTATAGAGGAGTCACTTTTACATGGAATAAAAGCCATTGAAAGTTTGACAGACTTACAGAGCTTTACTGTACATACTGTATTATAAAGAAAATAGGAGAGAGAATGAGAGAGTGATATTGGCCTCAATTGGTCCATCAAAGGGTATTACTTGGGGGTTCCCATAAAATCTGCATGTACAGTCTGCTGGAATCATTGTCCATATTGTATATCATCAGGAATTTCATATAGGTGTTGGTAAAACAATTCTATATAATTGAAAAGCAAACCTGTTGAATCAGGGCTCATGAACCTGTCAAATGAGAGGAAATGTATTTTTTAGATTTTGTACATGGGGCTATCCATTTACATAAAAGTTGAAGGACGTGTCCTTTAAATTATTTAATGTAGTGGTTCTTAGTGATAGTGTTGTACCCCACTCAGGGTTGATGGATGAGGGAAGTAAGTTCAATAACGTTTCCAATGAAGAGGCAACAATCTTGATGACTGCACAGTCTTACATAATCCAACTAGATTGATGGCTTCATAGTCTTACAAAAGGCAACAGATTGACTTGAACAGAGGAAGATGATTAGCTCTTACAACAGAAGGTTACATTTTGGACAACTTGCTGATACTTGAAAAACCTGCTCATGTTATATAGTCTGCTGGCACTCCTTAAAGCAACACATTCTTTACTCTTCAACAATCTCTCTATCACTATTCATGTCACTATCTCAGCAGTGCAGCTCTACTCACAATTCTGGTGTCACAATGTGGCTGCAGCATAGAGCGGGACTGAGGACACCTATACTGTCTCCCATGCTAGGGAACACTAGGCTATCACTGTCCTCCAAGTTACTTTTAATGGTGGAGATGCCTGAGTCTCATGCCTGGCTAGTCTCCTGACCAGAGCTAATCTGTACCCCTGACCAGGGAAGGAAGGGGCAGGAGCAGAGGCATATATAGGTTCAGCTCAGAAGTGGGCGAAATATCTGAGTTTACCTAAGCAGGTAATCATTTTAACAACTACAGTGGTGCACCTTAATTGTGGGTATAGGGGACCCTCAGCAGATGACTGGATTGTTATTGGTAATCAATCTGTATAGAATGACTGACACTGATATTACCATTATATGATCAATGTGTAGTGGTAGATACCAGTCATGAACAATATACAAGATATTACAGTACAGGTATATATGGTGACTTACAGGTGACGTTCATTCTGGTGGAGTTTTTTCCCATCTTATCCTTCTGGCCCAGACCAACAGGACATTTTTTTCCAGTCACTACTCTCCTGCAGAAATTACAACAAAAACACATCTGACTTCTTACATTTCCAGCACCGTCTCCATCTGTTCCCAACCTGCAAAAAACTCTTCATCCTACTGATACCCCGATACTAAGCCGCTGCTGCCGTATGTGTGTCTATTACTGCATCTGCTGTGTGGCACAATAACAGTGCCCCTCTTACTGCCCCACATAGTTCCTGCTCTGTGCCATATAGAAAGTAAAATTGTTCCCTAAAAATATTAATGCCCTGTGTAAGTGCCCTAGAAAAGTGTCCACATTTTGCTCCTAGAAAGTAACAATGCGTCCTGTGCACCTTGTGATGGTCACAAAACCGTGAGCGCCCCTATAACAATAATGGTTCTTGACTGTCCACTAAACATTTAATAATGTCCCGAGTCTCCCCATGTACAGCTCCCCCAAAACAATGATCCACACACTGTATAATGGCTCCCAGACTGTATAATGGCCACTACAATAGCCAACACACTGTTTAGTGGTCCCAACAGTTGCCACCACATTGTATTTTAACCTCAATAGTAGCAGCCACACTGTATGAAGGCCCCTACAGTAGCCCACAAGCTGTATGATGACCCCCAAAGTAGTCCCCACAGCTTATGACAGCCCCCAAATTAGCTCCCACTCTGTATAATGATCCACACATTAGCTTCCATGCTGTAAAATTACCCCCATAATAGCTCCCACATTGTATAATGATCCCAGCATTAGCTTGCACGCTATATAATGACCCCCACATTATCTCCTACACAGTATAATGGCCCCACATTAAGACCCACACGTGTATAAGTGCCCTCCACAACAGTAGCATAACTAGAGTCCGATGGGTCCGGTGCATGATTTGTATGTTGGTCAGATGTATGGGCCATTGTAGCATTCTAAATCCTATGCAACATACGAGTTGCAGTCTACAGAACGGAGAGCGGTAGTACAGGAAGATTATATCTCCCTGCTCTGTCGCACAGATTAACTATATTGGTGCTGTGCATGCCGATATAGTTAACAGTAGCAGTAGCTCTGAGTGGACCCCTGTGAGTGCCGGGTCCAGGGTGACTGCATCCTCTTCAAAAACTTACAGACAGACAATAATTTTATGGACACATTGAAAAACCATAATAAATCATTATGATTATAAGTGATACTTATCTACAGCCCATAATTCTGATAGAAACACATTAGCTGCATTTTTTGTAAAATGAAAAATTATAATAATTAAAGTCAAAATAATCTACATAAGATTCTTCAGTCTCAAATAAATCCTGGTTGCCTTAATTTTGTGTTTACAAAGTGGGCAAAAAGGTGCCATATTTTTATTGACTGTCCTGCAATTTCTGGCTGGTTGGCAACCCAGCTCACAGATGGGTGCATGGCAAAACCTTTATGCTCCCCCTTTTCTGAGGAATACCTCGTATCTCTAATGACAGTACTCTTTTAGTAGGGTGATCTGGTCTTCTCCACCTTGTCCAAACAGCACCAAGTGTGGTTGAGGAAAATGAACAGCATACTATGTGGAGCATTTGCTGTAACTCGTCATACTGGTTAACTTGTAGTTATGCTAAGCTGTAGGGTGGTGCACGGTAAAAATGAATATTATTCGTCCTTACTTGTTAGCCAACTAAAGCGGGCTTTACACGCTGCGACATCGCTAGCAATTGCTAGCGATGTCGAGCGCGATAACACCCGCCCCCGTCGTACGGCCAATATGTGGTGATCGCTGCCGTAGCGAACATTATTGGTATGGCAGTGTCACACGCACATACCTGCTCTGCGACGTCGCTCTGGCCGGCGAACCGCCTCCTTTCTAAGGGGGTGGTTTGTGCTGCGTCACAGCGACGTCACACGGCAGCCGTCCAATAGAAGCGGAGGGGCGGAGATGAGCAGGACGTAACATCCCACCCACCTCCTTCCTTCCGCATTGCCGGTGGAGGCAGGTAAAGAGATGTTTGTCGCTCCTGCGGTGTCACACATAGTGATGTGTGCTGCCGCATGAACGACGAACAACATCGCTAAAAAGCAGACAACAATTTTTTATTTCAGGACGACCTCTCCGCGGCAAACGATTTTGCCCTCTTTTGTGATCGTTTCAGATCGCTCTTAAGTTTTGCACACTGCGTTATCGGTAATGACGCCGGATGTGCGTCACAAACAACGTGACTCCGACGATAATTCATTAACGATATCGTAGCGTGTAAAGCCCCATTAAGATGCAGTTTTTTTGTGCTGTACAGCGTCTTTTTGTCTGCAGATCTATGCTAGGTACATGTGTCCATGCCTAAAAGGTGGGAAACCTCTTCATCTTAACCTTTTGGTATTGTATGGTTCAAAATACTTAGGGAATGAGAAATTGAGCAGAGAACATTGGTACCCTATGAGCACTGAACAATCTACTACAGACAGTTTAGTGTTCATCAGAGGTAGCTCAGTCTGCGTAAATTGGCTATAAAAATATTGCTGGTCGGTGGTCATTTATCCCTCTCACAACCTATGACGTACCTAAATGTCATAAGTCGTGTCCTTTGCTTTGATGCGGGCTCACACACCAACCCGGCACATGATGGCTGAAATCTAATCAGCTGATACGTGCCTCTAACAGAAGATCAAAGATCCGCCATGGCTGTTTACCAGTTATATCCCACTGTCCATATCTGATAGTGGGATTATACCTGCGCTGATGGGGACCGTGCAATTCCCTGCTTCGATCAAGCCAGGGATCAGCTAATGATCTTTGTGTCTGTCATGATGCACTTCCTGTGAACGCTAGCTGCGAGCATTTACAGGAGATTGTGGTTTCTGCTATACAGAGCAGTGCTTATGGCCGACTCTGAATAGCAGGCGCAATCGGACGACTGCAGTTTCAAGTACCCTAAGTGGACTAGTAAATACAATAAAAAAATGAGGGAAAAAAAGTTTTAAAATTATGAAAAAATAAAAAAATTGAAAAGTTCAAATCATTCCCCTTTTGCCTCTCTGAAAATAAGACATTAAAAAACATTTGGTATTGCTGTGTTTAGAAATGTGTGATCTTTCACAATATAAAATAAATTTATCTGATCAGTAATTGTAAAAATAATTCAAAAACACCACAATTACTTTTTTTGACTGCCACAACATTGCAATAAATACAATAAGAGGCGATTAAAACATTGTATCTATTAAAAAATGGTGTCACTAAAAACATCAGATTGGGCCCAAAAAATAAGCCATCACTTAGATTCAGATCCCAAAAAATGAAAACATTATGACTCTAGGAAAATGGCGCCAAAAAAAAAAATGTTTTTTTTCCAAAATATAGATTTTTTTTCATCACTTAGATAAAAACAAATATAAATATCTAATATATAAAGCTGAATGTGTGTATGTATGTATGTGTGTGTATTTGTGTGTGTGTGTGTGTGTGTGTCTGGGATTGGCATCTGCACCGTCGCAGCTACAGCCACAGCCACAAAATTTTGCACACTCATACGTCTGGACCCTGAGAGCATCATAGGCTATGTTGTGAGGCGAAATTTTAACCCCGCGCGTTCCAATTTACCAATCAATTTTGTCCCTATCTACATAATGGGGAAAAAGTCAAACGAAAAGTGTATCCGCACCGTCGCATTTACAATCACGAAATTTTGCACAGACATCTCATGTGACCCAGGGAACGTAGTAGACTATATTTTGACAGGAAAATTTAACCCCGCGCTTTACAGTCACTCTCCAAAAAACATGCCTCCATTAAAGTAAATGGAGCCTGGAACTACAGGTTATTAGTAAGAGCTGTGATTGGTTGCTATAGGAACAAAAGACATTCATAGTATAAGTATTATATGTGAGGTAATAAGATGTCGGTGGGGAGACGGATAGAGAGAGACAGACAGAGAGAGACAGACAGAGAGACAGACAGAGAGATAGAGAGACAGACAGGGAAAGAGACAGAGAGATAGAGACAGACAGGGAAAGAGACAGACAGAGACAGGCAGACAGGGAAAGAGACAGACAGAGACAAACAGTGAAAGAGACAGACAGAGACAGAATGGGAAAGAGACAGACAGACAGACCTGGAAAGAGAAAGACAGAGACAGACCTGGAAAGAGACTGACCTGGAAAGAGACAGACCTGGAAAGAGACAGATGGGGAAAGAGACAGATGGGGAAAGAGACAGATGGGGGAAAGAGACAGATGGGGGAAAGAGACAGACAGACATGCAGACAGGAACAGAGACAGGCAGACAGGGAAGGAGGAGACAGCCAGAGAGACAGACAAAGATAGATGGGAAAAGACACAGACATAGACTTGATAGAGACAGATGGGGAAAGAGACAGACAGAGACAAGCAGACAGGGAAAGAGACAGACAGGAAAAGACACAAACAAAGAGACGGGGAGAAAGACTGGGAAAGAGACAGACCTAAAAAGAGACAGATGGGGAAAGAAACAGAGATAGAGACAGACAAAAGAAGAGACAGGCAGAGACAGGCAGACGGGGAAAGAGAGACGGGGAAAGAGACAGACCTGGAAAGAGACAGACGGGGCACATTACTTGACCAATTTAGTTAAATCTGTGTGGAATATCTGTGGTTTTGAAATATATGTTGTGAAATGCTTCTGTCAGCTTAGTTTTTGCCTTTTAATAATTACATTTCTATCTATTTGTTTTGTGTTTTTTGTGTGCAGAATAAATTTTTGTTCATACATTCTATTTTGTTAACAACAGTTATTAACCCGGGCGAAGCCGGGTAGTACAGCTAGTATATATATATACAGTTAGGTCCAGAAATATTTGGACAGTGACACAATTTTCGCGAGTTGGGCTCTGCATGCCACCACATTGGATTTGAAATGAAATCTCTACAACAGAATTCAAGTGCAGATTGTAACGTTTAATTTGAAGGTTTGAACAAAAATATCTGATAGAAATTGTAGGAATTGTACACATTTCTTTACAAACACTCCACATTTTAGGAGGTCAAAAGTAATTGGACAAATAAACCAAACCCAAACAAAATATTTTTATTTTCAATATTTTGTTGCGAATCCTTTGGAGGCAATCACTGCCTTAAGTCTAGAACCCATGGACATCACCAAACGCTGGGTTTCCTCCTTCTTAATGCTTTGCCAGGCCTTTACAGCCGCAGCCTTCAGGTCTTGCTTGTTTGTGGGTCTTTCCGTCTTAAGTCTGGATTTGAGCAAGTGAAATGCATGCTCAATTGGGTTAAAATCTGGTGATTGACTTGGCCATTGCAGAATGTTCCACTTTTTTGCACTCATGAACTCCTGGGTAGCTTTGGCTGTATGCTTGGGGTCATTGTACCCCATCTGTACTATGAAGCGCCGTCCGATCAACTTTGCGGCATTTGGCAGAATCGGTGCTGAAAGTATATCCCGGCACATTTCAGCATTCATCCGGCTACTCTTGTCTGCTGTTATGTCATCAATAAACACAAGTGACCCAGTGCCATTGAAAGCCATGCATGCCCATGCCATCACGTTGCCTCCACCATGTTTTACAGAGGATGTGGTGTGCCTTGGATCATGTGCCGTTCCCTTTCTTCTCCAAACTTTTTTCTTCCCATCATTCTGGTACAGGTTGATCTTTGTCTCATCTGTCCATAGAATACTTTTCCAGAACTGAGCTGGCTTCATGAGGTGTTTTTCAGCAAATTTAACTCTGGCCTGTCTATTTTTGGAATTGATGAATGGTTTGCATCTAGATGTGAACCCTTTGTATTTACTTTCATGGAGTCTTCTCTTTACTGTTGACTTAGAGACAGATACACCTACTTCACTGAGAGTGTTCTGGACTTCAGTTGATGTTGTGAATGGGTTCTTCTTCACCAAAGAAAGTATGTGGCGATCATCCACCACTGTTGTCATCCGTGGACGCTCAGGCCTTTTTGAGTTCCCAAACTCACCAGTCAATTCCTTTTTTCTCAGAATGTACCCGACTGTTGATTTTGCTACTCCAAGCATGTCTGCTATCTCTCTGATGGATTTTTTCTTTTTTTTCAGCCTCAGGATGTTCTGCTTCACCTCAATTGAGAGTTCCTTAGACCGCATGTTGTCTGGTCACAGCAACAGCTTCCAAATGCAAAACCACACACCTGTAATCAACCCCAGACCTTTTAACTACTTCATTGATTACAGGTTAACGAGGGAGACGCCTTCAGAGTTAATTGCAGCCCTTAGAGTCCCTTGTCCAATTACTTTTGGTCCCTTGAAAAAGAGGAGGCTATGCATTACAGAGCTATGATTCCTAAACCCTTTCTCCGATTTGGATGTGTAAACTCTCATATTGCAGCTGGGAGTGTGCACTTTCAGCCCATATCATACATATATAATTGTATTTCTGAACATGTTTTTGTAAACAGCTAAAATAACAAAACTTGTGTCACTGTCCAAATATTTCTGGACCTAACTGTATATGTATATACTGGTTTGGTATCTACAAACTCATAATGACCTGGACATTCATACTTTCCTGTTAATTTTATATAATAGCAAATATGGTACATTAAAATAAAAAAAACAATTGTGGAATTGCACTTTTTGCAGTATCAGGGGCACTTGGATTTTTTTTTCAGTACATTATATGGTACATTGAATGGTGTCATTCAAAAGTACAACTCATCCCTTATATGGATGAAAAAAATCAAAAAGCTATGGCTGCAGGGTGAAGGGGAAGGGAAAACTAAAGCACAAAAACTGAAAATTGCAATGTCATGAATGGGTTATCACTATGCATCATGTAGTGTAAACAGACACATAGCCTGTAAAATCTGCAGAATTGTGAAAGCAGCTCTTAATTCGCTATATAATGGAAAATGAGTACAAGGTAATAGATATGATGGATGTTTGGGTTTGTCCAGACCTTAGTTAAAAGTTTGTTTCGGGACCCAGACATGACCTGACCTTGTTCCCAGACCCATATAAGTCAATGGAGGACTTGAAGTTACGGGCTTAATTGAAGTAACGAGTATAATGGAATTCAATGATTGGGCAGTTCGGCTCTCCATCTACATACAGCAGCCATAAACAGAGCATTTCCAGGGGAGGGAGGGTGTTGGAGTTTTTTACACACAGCATCCGAAAATGTTGTTTTTACCACCAGTGAGAGCCATTCCGAGACTGTAAGCCATTCAGATTTGAAAAGATGGTCCCCACACTCACTAGATGCATTAAAGTGACCTTTATTCTTCAAATCAGAACACTTCAACCCCGCTTGGGCTTTCAACAGACTGCTGATGATAGCCCAGGTGGGGCTGAAATGTTCAGATGGGAACAATAAAGATCACTATAATGCATCTGGTGAGTAGAGATGAGCGAACCGGTCCCGGTTCGGCTCGAGGTCGGTTCGCCGAACAGAGCTCCCGTTCGAGTTCGGCTCGTCGAACGTTCGACGAACCAAACTCGAACTGCATAGGAAACAATGGCAGGCAATCACAAACACATAAAAACACCTAGAAACCACCCTCAAAGGTGTCCAAAAGGTGACAAACAACACAAACACATGGGAAAGTGACAAGGACATATACTCATGCGAAAACAAAACAGCTGGACAAGGAAAAAGAGGAGGACACACAGATATAGGCATGGCACGCCCTTCTAAAATCATGTAAAACACCGCAAGGTGACTCCAAGCGTAGTCTCCCTTTTTTTCCAAAAATTGGGCCCCACACACACCACCCATTCAGTGGCAGCAGTTGTGCCCCAGTTGTACAATTCACAGCTAGAGTTGCATCAAGCACATTCAAAAATACGCCATAATTAACCCCTTAATGACCTTGGACGTACTGAGTACGTCATGGTGACATGGTGCTAAATGACCCATGACGTACTCAGTACGTCCTGGCGAAATCGCGGTCCCGGAGCCCCGGGGAGTGAAATTTATTTACTTAAACGGTAGATTCGGGAAGGACGGGACCTCTGCCTGACCTCAGGAGGGGTGGTGCCTCCTCCCCGAACCTACAGAGGCTGTGATTGGCTGACGAACGCCGCTCAGCCAATTACAGCCACTGTAATGTTCCAGCCATTGAAAATGGCTGGAACATTGAAATCCAGCCCTGATCAGTGCTGCTGTAGCACTGGCCATTGGCTGGAGCTGGGTGATCGATGCTTCACCCGCCCCCAGCTCTGATTGGAGAGACCGGTCTTGTGACCGCTCTCTCCAATCAATGTGGATCTGCGGCCTGTGACTGTCCCTGGAAGCCGAGGAGAGCGGTAAGTTGTTGTCCCCGCCGCCCGCCCCTGTCCCCGATCGCCCCGCCGCTGCTCCCGCTTCACCGCTGTCACCGATCGCCCCGCCGCTGCTCCCGCTTCACCGCCGCTGTCTCCGATCGCCCCGCCGCTGCTCCCGCTTCACCGCTGTCCCCGCCGCTGTTTCCGATCGCCCCGCCGCTGCTGCCGCTGTCTCCGATTGCCCCGCCGCTGCTGCCGCTTCACCGCTGTCCCCGCCGCCATGCTCCCGATGCACCGCTGTCCCCGCCGCCATGCTTCCGATGCACCGCTGTCCCCGCCGCCATGCTCCCGATGCACCGCTGTCCCCGCCGCCATGCTCCCGATGCACCGCTGTCTCCGCCGCCATGCTCCCGATGCACCGCTGTCTCCGCCGCCATGCTCCCGCTCCACCGCTGTCCCCGCCGCCGCTCCCGATCCACCGCTGTCCCCGCCGCCATGCTCCCGATGCACCGCTGTCCCCGCCGCCATGCTCCCGATGCACCGCTGTCCCCGCCGCCATGCTCCCGCTTCACCGCTGTCCCCGCCGCCATGCTCCCGATGCACCGCTGTCTCCGCCGCCATGCTCCCGATGCACCGCTGTCTCCGCCGCCATGCTCCCAATGCACCGCTGTCTCCGCCGCCATGCTCCCGATGCACCGCTGTCTCCGCCGCCATGCTCCCGCTCCACCGCTGTCCCCGCCGCCATGCTCCCGATGCACCGCTGTCTCCGCCGCCATGCTCCCGATGCACCGCTGTCTCCGCCGCCATGCTCCCGCTCCACCGCTGTTCCCGCCGCCGCTCCCGATCCACCGCTGTCCCCGCCGCCATGCTCCCGATCCACCGCTGTCCCCGCCGCCATGCTCCCGATGCACCGCTGTCTCCGCCGCCATGCTCCCGCTCCACCGCTGTTCCCGCCGCCGCTCCCGATCCACCGCTGTTCCCGCCGCCGCTCCCGATCCACCGCTGTCCCCGCCGCCATGCTCCCGATCCACCGCTGTCCCCGCCGCCATGCTCCTGATGCACCGCTGTCCCCTCCGCCGCTCCCGATCCACGGCTGTCCCCGCCGCCATGCCCGCCACTGTCCCCGCACCCACCTTTTTCAGCCGCTGCTGCCCGCGAATCGGCCCCCACTGTTCCCGATCGGCCGCCGCCGCCTCCTTCATCGGCTGCCCCTTCTTCTCCATCGCCACACCACCTATCCCTCCATGTGCTGCAAGCCACCCTCCCCCCACATGTGCTGCAAGCCAGCCACCCTCCACCCACATGTGCTGCAAGCAAGCCACCCTCCCCCCACATGTGCTGCAAGCAAGCCACCCTCCCCCCACATGTGCTGCAAGCCACCCTCCCCCCACATGTGCTGCAAGCCACCCTCCCCCCGGGGCCCCCCCTCCTCCATGTGCCATCTCTCTCTCCCATCACTCTGCCCCCCTCCCCGATCTGCTGCCTGCTCTCTCCCATTTTCCATCTACTGCCCCCTCTCACCCTCCTCGATCTGTTGCCTCCTTCATCTGCTGCCTCTTCTGTTTGCTGTGATCCTGCTGCCTAGATCCATCCTGTAAGGTAGGTATCCCCATCTCGCCTTCCCCCCCCCCATCCTCTGCCGCTCCTCCATCCGCTGCGCCATTTCCCATCCATCCGCTGCGCCATTTCCCATCCATCCGCTGCGCCATTTCCCATCATCCATCCGCTGCGCCCTTTCCCATCCTCTGCCACTCCTCCACCCGCTGTGCCCTTTCCCATCTTCCATCCGCTGCGCCCTTTCTCATCTGCCACCCCGCCCTCTCGCATCGCATTATCCAGCGCAGTTGCTCGCTTCCAGACTGCAGTGGATGATGCGATGCGAGACTCGTGCATTGCTCTCACGTTTGGCACTGGTCTTAGTGGCAGGCGCTCTTTTTTTTTTTTTTTTCTGATGTCTGTATTTTTTATTTCGCCAAACTAATTTTTTTTGTATGGGGGGGGTCTAGTTTCCAAAATGGGATCACATGTGGGGGAGCTCCATTGTTTAGGCACCTCAGGGGGTCTCCAAATGAAACATGGCGTCTGCTAATAATTCCAATCAATTTTACTGTGAAATGGCGCTCCTTCTCTTCTGAGCCCCGCCGTACGCCCAAACAATTTATTTCCACCACATATGAGGTACCTGTGTACTCAGGAGAAATTGCACAATACATTTTATGGTGCATTTTTTCCTGATACCCTTGTGGAAAAAAAAGCTACCTGTTTGAAAAAACAATTTTGTGGTAAAAAAAGAATAAAATATTTTCACGGCTGAACATTACAAACGTTTGTGAAGCCTCCAGGGGTTCAAAGTGCTCACTAAACAGCTAGATAAATTCCATGAGGGGTCTAGTTTCCAAAATGGGGTCAATTGTGGGGGAGCTCCATTGTTTAGGCACTTCAGGGGGGTCTCCAAATGAAACATGGCGTCCGCTAATAATTCCTACCAATTTTGCTGTGAAATGGCGCTCCTTGCCTTCCGAGTCCTGCTGTGTGCCCAAACATTTGATTACCACCACATATGGGGTATCTGCGTACTCAGGAGAAAATGCAAAATAAATTTTATGGTGCATTTTTTCCTGATACCCTTGTGATAAAAAAAGCTACCTGGTTGAAGCAACAGTTTTGTGGTAAAAAAAATTTTTTTTCTTTTCACGGCTCAACGTTATAAACTTCTGTGAAGCCCCCAGGGGTTCAAAGTGCACATCAAACATCTAGAAAAAATATTTGAGGGCTCTAGTTTCCAAAATGGGGTCATTTGTGGGGGAGCTCCATTGTTTAGGCACCTCAGGGAGTCTTCAAACCCGACATGGTGTCCGCTAATGAGTGCAGCTAATTTTGCACTCAAAAATTCAAATGGCGCTCCTTGGCTTCCGAGTCCTGCTGTGTGCCCAAACATTTGATTACCACCACATATGGGGTATCTGCATACTCAGGAGAAAATGCACGATACATTTTATGATGCATTTTTCCTGATACCCTTGCGAAAATACTAATTTTTATGGCTAAAGTAACATTTTTGTGTTAAAAAAGTAAAATTTTCATTTTTTCGTCTACATTGCTTTGGTTGCTGTGAAGCTCCTAAAGGGTTAATAAACTTCTTGGATGTGGTTTTGAGCAGAGTGAGGGGTGCAGATTTTAGAATTGGGTCACTTTTGGGTATTTTCTGTCGCCTAGGTTTCTCGAATCACTCCAAATGTGATGTGGTACCTAAACAATTTTTTTTTGTAAATTTTGTTGGAAAAATGAGAAATTGGTGATGAACTTTGAACCCTTCTAACTTCCTAACGGGAATTTTTTTTTTTTCAAAAATTGCGCTGGTGTAAAGTAGACATGTGGGAAATGTTATTTAGTAACTTTTTTGTGTGACATATCTCTCAGATTTATGGGCATAAAATTTCAAATTTTGAAAATTGCAAAATTTTCAAAATTTTCGCCAAATTTCCGAAATTTTCACAAATAAACGCAAAACATATCGGCCTAAATTTACCACTGACATGAAGTGCAATATGTCACGAAAAAACAATCTCAGAATCGCCAGGATCCGTCGAAGTGTTCCAGAGTTATAACCTGTCAAAGTGACACTTGTCAAAATTGCAAAAAATGGCCGGGTCTTTAAGGTGAAAACAGGCTGGGGGCTGAAGGGGTTAACCGTCCCCAGGATGACACCAGGGTAGGTAGCAAAGTCTTTCCTGATCCCAGCTCTGTTCATCTTGGCTTCTTTGAAAAACAATGTAAGCAAGGGTTACTCCAAGCGGAGTCTCCCTTTTTTCCAAAAATTGGGCCCCACACACGCCCACCCCTTCAGTGGCAAGAGTTGTGCCCCAGTTGTACACTTCACAGCTAGATTTGCATCAAGCACATTCAAAAATACGCCATAATTAACCGTCCCCAGGATGACACCAGGGTAGGTAGCAAAGTCTTTCCTGATCCCAGCTCTGTTCATCTTGGCTTCTTTTAAAAACAATGTAAGCAAGGGTTACTCCAAGCGGAGTCTCCCTTTTTTTCCAAAAATTGGGCCCCACACACACCCACCCATTCAGTGGCAGCACTTGTGCCCTAGTTGTACACTGCACAGCTAGATTTGCATCAAGCACATTCAAAAATACGCCATAATTAACCGTCCCCAGGATGACACCAGGGTAGGTAGCAAAGTATTTCCTGATCCCAGCTCTGTTCATCTTGGCTTCTTTTAAAAACAATGCAAGCAAGGGTTACTCCAAGCGGAGTCTCCCTTTTTTCCAAAAATTGGGCCACACAGACACCCACCCCATCAGTGGCAGCACTTGGGCCCTAGTTGCAAACAGGATGTTTTGATTTGCATCAAGCACATTCAAAAATACGCCATAATTAACCGTCCCCAGCATGACACCGGGGTAGGTAGATAAAGTCTTTGCTGAACCATGACTTGTTCATCTTGGCTTCTTTTAAAAACAATGGAAGCAAGGGTTACTCCAAGCGGAGTCTCCCTTTTTTTCCAAAAATTGGGCCCCACACACGCCCACCCCTTCAGTGGCAAGAGTTGTGCCCCAGTTGTACACTTCACAGCTAGATTTGCATCAAGCACATTCCAAATCCACAAGCATTTACTCTCCCCAGGATGACACAGGGGTTGTAAATTCCTTCTGGATCCATGACTTGTTCATTTTGATGAACGTCAGTCTGTCCACATTGTCACTGGACAGACGCGTGCGCTTATCTGTCAGCACACACCCAGCAGCACTGAAGACACGTTCAGAGACAACGCTGGCAGCTGGACACGACAAAATCTCCAAGGCGTAAGTTGAGAGCTCTGGCCATTTTTCTAGGTTTGAAGCCCAAAAGGAGCAAGGCTCCAGTTGCACAGTCATGGCATCGATGTTCATTTGGAGATACTCCTGTATCATCCTCTCCAGCCGTTGACTATGTGTCAGACTTGTTGTCTCTGGTGGCCTTGCAAAGGAGGGTCTAAAAAATTTATGAAAAGATTCCATAAAATTGCTGTTACCAGCACCAGATATGGTCCTACTGGTATGGGTAGACTGTTGAAGATGACGAGACCGTCCCATGTTTGTCAAGTTACAACTGGGAGATTCACTCCCTGCACCTGCACGGTTGTTTGGTGGAAAAGCGGATCTAAGATCGAGTAACAGCTTCTGCTGATACTCCTGCATACGTGCGTCCCTTTCTATGGCTGGAATTATGTCACAATATTTGGACTTGTACCGGGGATCTAATAGTGTGGCAAGCCAGTAGTCATCATCACTTCTAATTTTGACAATACGAGGGTCATGTTGGAGGTAGTGCAACAAGAAGGCACTCATGTGTCTTGCGCAGCCATGCGGACCAAGTCCACGCTGTGTTTGTGGCATAGAGGTGCTAACCGTTCTTTCTTCCTCTGACATCTCCCCCCAACCTCTTTCAACTGAAATTTGACCAAGGTCTCCCTCATCTGCTGAGTCTTCCATGTCCATGGACAGTTCGTCCTCCATTTCTTCATGTCCTCCTGCACCTTCCTCAACATCTCGCCTGCTACCATGCGCCCTTGTTGATCCCTGTCCCCCATGCTCCCATGCCTGGCGCCTTGGTGATGATGAACGTCTGGACCTTGGTGATGTTGTTGTGTCTTGCGCATATGAATCCTCCTGTAGTTCATCCCCTTCCTGTTGTCCCACCCCCTGACTCCGAATAGTGTTTAGCGTGTGTTCCAGCATGTAAATGACTGGAATCGTCATGCTGATAATGGCATTGTCAGCGCTAAACATAGTCGTCGCCATGTCGAAACTGTGCAGAAGGGTGCATAGGTCCTTGATCTGAGACCACTCCATCAGGGTGATCTGCCCCACCTCTGCATCTCGTTGGCCCAGGCTATACGTCATGACGTATTGCACCAGGGCACGGCGGTGCTGCCACAGTCGCTGTAACATGTGGAGAGTTGAATTCAAGCGTGTCGCCACATCGCATTTCAGGCGATGAACCGGCAGGCCGAAAGACTTCTGGAGCGATGCAAGTCGCTCAGCTGCGGCGCTTGAACGGCGGAAGTGAGCAGACAGTTTTCGTGCCCTGTTCAGAAGGCCATCTAGGCCGGGATACTGTGTTAAAAATTGGGCATTTGCAGAAAGGTGGGCTGTGTGGGAATAAGTTGAAGCCATGGGCAACTTGTTCAGTGTGCAGCGTGGGGGTCCAGCAGGATCCAAAACAGTCAAACAGATAGTGCAAGAAAGAGAAGGCAAAGAAGCAGTGAAAAATGTCAGACTGATACTCAAAAAGGCAGACATGCCAGAGTACGGATGTTTGGATGTTGAGAAATGGCACAGATTCAGGGAAGAAAAGAGAGGTTGGATAAAAGATAAGAGAGTAGAGCAACAAGTAAATAAATGGTGTCGTGTGGCTGAAGAGGTGCAGCATTGTGGATATAAAGAGACCACAGCGGGAGATAAGGTGTATTATGAATGTTTTAATGCACCAAAAGCAGTAATTGTGACTGCTACCGCCCCCCCTTCACATAAGCAGAAACCCAGACCAGATGAATGGACTTGTAAACATTGTAGTCAGAAAAACCCAGACTGGAGAGGTACTTGTGCTACGTGTAATGTTACTCGCCCTAGGCAGATTGCACTAAATCCTGTTCGAACCAGGTCACATGTGATGACAGAGGACGCTGACACTGAGACAGAGGTAGTGAAGGAATTGAGTTTTGCGGAGGAAGCTGACGGTGAGGAAAGAAAAGAACTCCTTGGGACCAGTACAAAAAAATCAGATGCATCCCGACCGAGGAAGGTCAGAAGAATCAGACAGACACAGGAATATTACCCCTGGAGCCCCTCTGACCAGCTAGCTATGTTGAAACAGTTACCTGACCCTGAAAACCAACCTTTCCCATTTTACAGGCAAATACAGACAATACAGGTGACTTATAAATGCACTTGGTCAGACCTCGAGAGTTTGGTGACTGCAAAGGCAGGTGACGTGCTGGGACACATAATTAAGACGCATACTGATATGATAAAGGAGCAATCATGGGTCATGGATGTTCAGTCTGAGAGGTCTGGAATGACGTACTGTGAGGCATTGAAAGGATGGGCTACCAAGAAACAAACAGAGCAGTCTGTACTGATGACTGACGTGACACAGCAAAAAGGGGAGAGTATAGAGACGTACTTTGGGAGGTTACAGCTGAAGTGGACAGACATGGGGTACAGTGCAAGAAACGACCTTGATATCAAAATATTGGTGAATGCATTCATTGACGGTATGAATAAGTTTTTACGAGAAGCAGTACAGACGGCCAGACCTGAGTGGAGAAACATGGACCCAACAGACCTTCTGCAAGTAGCTAAGGGGGTTGAACTGACAAAATGCAAGCGACCAGTTATGTATGCTAGAGCACAAGGAAGACAGTGGAAGCAGAGGGGGGGGGCACCAGGTGACCGAGCGACCGTACAGTGCTGGAATTGTGGACAGAATGGACATTATGCCAGACAGTGCAAAAACTCCAAAAAGGAGAGTGAGCAGACTGATTTCCCTCCTCCCTTGCCTCTGACCTAGGAAACTGGCAACCCAGTGACAAATGTGTACCCTGTTTTCGTTCCCTCAGGACCTGGTCCCACCTTACTTACGACCATAACCATGCCAGGGGGGAAAGAGGCAGAATTTTTAATTGATGCTGGGGCAGCCGGCACTGTGGTACATAAAGACCTGATAAAGCCAGATATGATTACTGACGAGACTGTGGAGTGTGTCGGGGTGGAGGGATTGGTGTCTGAAACTCCCTTGACAAAACAGATGAAGCTGAGATTACAAGATAGCCAGGAAATTCTCACAAAGCTTATTGTTAGTGAAAACACTCCTATGAATTTGCTGGGGGCTGATGTGTTAAGTGCTATCCAGGCTACCATACAATACACCCCAGAAGGTATTACAGTCACAAGTCCCCTCTCTGACAAACACTTGTGCAAGATTGCAGCAATGGTGTACATGTCCAAATCTGCGAGAGTGTCCGATACCAGAACTAGTGAAGACATAGCAATGCAACAAGTTCCAGACATTGTATGGGCAAAGGGAAAAACTGATGTTGGTCGGCTTCCTATTCCCCCAGTCATGATAAAATTAAAAGAAGGCTCCACTCCTCCTTGTTTAAAACAGTATCCCTTAAGCCCAGCCAAATCAATGGCCCTGACCAGAGATATAAGAGAATACGTGGAAGCAGGGGCTCTAGTACAAAGGTCCTCCCCCTGTAACACTCCCTTGTATCCAATCAAGAAAAAAGGGCCCAAAGGTTCCCCTGACACGTACAGAATGGTGCATGATTTGAGAGCTGTCAATGCTGTCACTGAGAGTGTAACACCAATTGTTCCAAACCCACATACCTTACTGTCACAAATCCCAGGGACCTCCAAATGTTTTACAGTAATTGATTTGGCAAATGCATTTTTCTCTGTGCCTCTACATCCTGACTGTCAGTATCTTTTTGCCTTCACACATGAGGGGAAACAGTACATGTGGACAGTCCTCCCGCAAGGAGGAATGAATTCACCTACCATTTATTCCACAGCTATGGCAGGAATTCTGGAACAGTGGCAACCGCCTCATCCACAGGTTACGCTATTGCAGTACGTGGATGACCTTTTGCTCTGCTGTCCAGACCAGACGTCCTGCAAGGAAGCCACAATTTCTTTGCTGTGTTTTCTGGCAGAGAATGGTTGCAAAGTTTCACGTGAGAAATTACAGTACTGTAAGCAAAAGGTAACCTTTTTGGGTCACTGTATCTCTGAAGGTACGAGACACCTGACTGAGGAGAGAAAACAAGCAGTCCAAAATCTCTCCTTACCCAGGTCCCACCGGCAACTGCGCACCTTTTTGGGCTTAGTGTCATACTGCAGGCCTTGGATAAGGTCTGCCTCGCAAATGATGCAACCCCTCTATGATTGTCTGTCATCTGACCCCTTTGACCTCACTCAGGAAGCTATTGATTCCTTTCATTCCCTTAAACTACTCATTGTATCTGCCCCGGCCCTGGGTATTCCAAATTACGATCAACCATTTTTCTTGTTTTGCACAGAACAGGGAGGGCATGCGACAGCCGTCCTCACACAGCAACATGGTGACAAACAAAGACCAATAGCTTACTACTCAGCGTGATTGGACCCAGTTGTCAGAGGGTCACCCACATGTGTCCGTGCTGTAGCGGCTGCTGCAGTACTGCTAGGGAAAGCTTGCGAGATCACATTGACATTTCCCTTAACAATTTACTCCCCGCATGACATCCATGCTATACTTGTGCAAGTCCAACCGAAACACCTGTCTATGGCCAGACAGCTCAGACTTGAATGTGCCCTTCTGATTCCTGAGTATGTCACCCTCAAGAGGTGTAATGTTCTGAATCCAGCCACTCTTTTGCCAGTAGATTCAGAAAAGGGGGAATTGGTGACAATGGTAGCAAGTGAGGATGAATACTTTGACATGACGCACGAGCATGACTGCATAGAGCTGATGAGTCAGGAGACAGCAGGTTTTCCACATGTCTATGATACACCTATTACTAATGCAGATTTTGAGTTTTTTGTAGATGGCTCCAGATATCACCTGGATGGGAGATTCTACACTGGATATGCAGTAGTATCCTCACATGAGGTAATCCGAGCTGAACCACTCCCGCCGCACATGTCCGCGCAGGAGGCGGAGCTAACAGCGCTCATTGAAGCGTGTAGAGCGGGGTCAGGTAGGAAAATTAATGTTTATTCAGACTCAAAGTATGGATTTGGGATCTGTCATGATTTTGGCCCTATCTGGAGAAGTAGAGGTTTTCTTACGTCAGCTGGTAAGCCTATTAAAAATGCAGAATTGGTAAAACGGTTAATGGAGGCACTAATGTTACCAGTCCAGGTTGGCATCATTAAGGTGAAAGCACACACAAAAGGTGACTCACTGGAGGTAGCGGGCAATAGAAGGGCGGATGCAGCTGCGAAAGCAGCGGCAAAGAGGCCTAGGGATCAGAGGATAGTGGCAGGGAGCCAGCAAGTCCCAGCCACAGTGAGTCTGGATGTCCTGAAATCCCTCCAGCATCAGGCTGCCCAAACAGAGAAGGAACACTGGGAGAAAATGGGAGCTGGGCTGAACTCGAATTGAGTATGGGAAAGTAAGGATAGGTTGTGTTTACCAAGGTCCCTGTTCCCTATGATGGCACAAGCAACACATGGCCCCACTCACGCCTCAAAAAGTCACATGTGTAACCAGGTGAATGCCTTCTGGATCGCTCCTGGCTTCAGTTACGTAGCCTCCAAACATGTACAATCCTGCATTATCTGCGCACAACACAACCCAGGTAAAACAGTAAAAGTCCCTAAGAAAGCAACACCCAGACCGCTCTATCCGTTTCAACGACTGCAAATAGACTACATACAACTACCCAAGGTAGGAGTGTATGAATACGTCCTGGTATGTGTAGATCTCTTCTCAGGATGGGTTGAGGCCTATCCAGTAAAATGTGCAAATGCTAAAACAACTGCAGAAAAACTGATGAAGGAACTAGTCTGTCGGTATGGCATCCCAGAAGCCATAGAAAGTGACAGGGGTACACACTTCACTGGAGAAATAATGAGGGACATTATGCAGGCCCTGGGAATAGAGCAGGCATTCCATACCCCTTATCATCCACAGAGCAGTGGAAAAGTAGAGAGATTAAACGGGACACTTAAACTAAAAATTCAAAAGGCCATGGCAGAGACAGGAAAGAATTGGGTAGAGTGCTTATCCCTGGCACTCTTTTCAGTCAGACACACTCCAAATAGAAAGACAGGCTTGTCTCCTTTTGAAGTCCTTTTTGGTAGTGCCCCAAAAACAGGTCTCTACTTTCCACAAGTGTTACAGATGCAGCATGGTACTATGACAGCCTACGTCCAGGCCTTACAGGAAAGACTTAATGTGGTGCATAAACATGTCTTTTCATCCATTCCAGATCCCAATGCAAGTGCAGATGTGCATCAGCTGAATCCAGGTGATTGGGTGGTCGTGCGCAGACACGTGAGAAGGAGCCTAGATCCACGCTTTGATGGCCCATTCCAAGTCCAGCTGACCACATCCACCTCAGTGAAACTTGAGGGAAAACCCACCTGGATCCACGCCAGTCACTGTAAAAAGGTCACTCCACCGGCAGAATGACAGTTTTGCTAATTATCCTGCTAGGTGTAGCAGGGTTGCTGCGCCAAACAAAGACACTGAGCGAACTTTTAACTACGGACTGGGATAATAAACTCATTCGCCACCATATTTCTCTTACTGAGGACATGGAAGGAGAAAAGCCAAAAGACTGTTGGATCTGCACACACAGTCCTATTTCTTCAAAGACTATGCCTTATTTAGCCTTACCTCTGGAACCACAGGAGGTGTTGGTACCAGACTGTATACACAATGAAACCTGGACTGAATCTAGATTTTTGGGAGAAGATGTACCTCGTGATGTATCTGCTACATTGACTATAGTTGGATGGGTCACTAAACCCTGGTTCCAGCTAAATATCACACGACCCGATGGATACTCGTGGTGGATGGAATACGATTCAGACAAGGGCATAATTGCCAAAATAAAGACTAAGATTCCTCATTCGGGCCCCATTCCTCATGATGGATTATGGTTCAGTCTTCAATACAATGGTGTTGGAAATTGTGGAAAAGACAATAACTGTTTCTATATACATACACATGACTCAACCAAGGACAATGAGACAGTATATCAGAAGGGTATTGAGGGCTGTACATCATCATTTATTAGACGGACTTTTAGGAGGGAGCGGGGTAGCTGTATCTCGGGTATGACCGGAAAACAAATGAACAATACATGGTGTGTTCATAAAGTCATGAAGGGGCTTCTGAATCTGCTTTATTGTGTACAAAGTCAAACTCACTTTTGTATTTTCCCAGAGGGAGTGTTTTTGGTTTGTGGGAATCGTGCTCACAAGTGGGTGAGCCCTGACATGAGAGGGGTCTGCACACTTGCCAGACTAACACCTGCCACTTTCATAGTTCCTCATAGTAAAGTAGATGTAGCAGCTGTCCCAATTCATACCTTGTATAAACGAGCAGCAGATAATACACCCCGGCCAAATGGTAGGCCTCATGTAGTAGAAATGGGAAAAGCAAATAAGGTATTTAGTGCTATTTTCATACACCCTTTCTTAATGCAAATGTGGGACAAGCTAGTAGAGTCCACTGACTACCTGGATGATCAAATTTTTCGGGTTCTTGAGATTCTAAATGCTACCAATGCTATACAAAAACAATTAATTGTAGTCACTAACCAGCATACTATAGTGCTAGACTTTGTGACAGCAAAAGACGGCGGAATGTGTCAAATAATTGGTCCTGCCTGTTGCCATTACATTGACCCTGCAGGCAACCTCCAGGTTAGAGCAGATATACAGAAAACAAGTGAACTTAGGGATAAATGGTTAAAAGAGCACGATGCCAACAAGGACTCCTGGTGGGGAAATACATTTTCTTTTATGAATCCAGCCAATTGGTTTAAGGGCATAGCAGGTTGGGTTTCTGGCATTATACAAACCTGTATGCAAATATTGTTGTTCTGTCTACTGCTTTATATAGCTGTAAAAGCATTGATATATGCATTACCTAAACTAATGAATAATGTATGTTCTAAGAGTCCCAGCATTGAACCCTCTGTAGTTTACTACGGACCCCAAATGGCCTCTGCTGACCGGGAGTAGGTGTCCACACTGAGGGTGGATGGGTGAAGTGGTAGGAAGACCCCTCATGGGTACTAGGCCCATGAGCCAGCAGCTCCTGTTTGGACGCCTACTGACCGTGTAGTGAAGGTTATACCATTTACAAAAGGGGGAAATTGATATAGAAGGGTTAATAGTTTCTCTATTTCTTCATTAAAGATTTATTGTTATTAGTAAGTATATCTGATGGTAGTTCATAGTCATGGAGCCTACGGAATAAGAGACCAGCTCAAGGATTATTATGGTCTCTAAATGTTCTTCTAATCTTCTTCTTATCTCATATGCATGACTCTACATTTTTGTTTTGCTAAAACTTAAAGGTCATATGAGCAACTGGTAAAGTTCAGCTAGAAGTTTTTTTTCTCTTTCTTTTGCAATATCACATTGATCTGTAAATGGTATAAATAAACTGTACTTTCCTTAAATAAACAGAAGAAATTGATCATGCTCACATGGATGCTGGTCTTTTCTCTCCGAGCGCTCGATCTTGATTAGGTCTGAAGAGGCCTAATTCAGAGGACCTCACTGGTGATCCCATAAGCTGACTTGTGACAAAACAGAACAGCTACAACACTGCACGACAAGGTTCAACACGTGAGCCATACAAGGTACGTGTGTCACCTTGCCCAGGCGAAGGGCCGCACCCAGGTTTGCAGCATTGTCGCACACGGCCTTACCAGGCTGCAGGTTGAGTGGAGACAACCATTTATTAAACTCGGACCGCAGAGCTGACCACAACTCCTCAGCTGTGTGACTCTTATTCCCAAGACATGTCAAGCTAAAGACTGCCTGATGCCGTTGCGCTCTGCTGCCAGCATAGTAATGAGGGGTGCGTGATTCCTTCTGCGCAGTGAGAACGCTGGTGGCCTGACCAGGCAGGTTTGGGGCGGAGGTGGAGGACCCAGATGAGGTGGAGGATGCAGAAGCTGTGGCGGAACTTGGACAGACAGAGGATTGACACACAAGTCGTGGGGACGGCAAGACTTGTGCAGTAGACCCTTCACCATCTATCACCATAGTTACCCAGTGCCCAGTCAGCGACATGTAACGTCCCTGTCCATGCTTACTGGTCCAAGTATCGGTGGTAAAAATGCACCCGTTCACACACAGAGTTTCTCAAGGAAGCGGTGATGTTGTGTGCGACATGCTGGTGTAGCGCAGGCACACCTTTCTTAGAGAAGTAGTGGCGACTAGGCATCTGGTACTGGGGCACAGCGACAGACATAAGGTCTCTAAAATCCTGTGTGTCCACTAGGCAGAAAGGCAGCATTTCTGTAGCCAACAGCTTACAGAGGGATAGAGTCAACCTCTTAGCTTTGTCATGGGTCGCAGAAAATGGCCTTTTATTTTTCCACATCTGAGGGACAGAGATCTGGCTGCTGTGTGTAGACGGTGTTGAGTAGGGTGTCCCTGGAAAAATGCAGGTTTGTGAGGAAAGTGCAGGCAGAGACATGATGTTGCCTTCATCCAAAGTTGGTGCTATCGATGTCTGAGACAGCTGTACACACTCACTTGTTTCCCCTTCCAAAACAACTGACGACCTACCAAGCAAACTGCCTGTTGCGGTTACAGTGGTGGAAGTTGTGGGTGGAAAAACAGGTGTGACAGCTGTCCCCACAGTCCTAGAAGATGACGAGCGCGCGGATGCACTGGAAGGGGCAGGCGGTGGATGGTTCGCTCCGCTAGGCCGCATTGCAGCACGGTGAGCTTCCCACCGGGCCATATGATATTTATTCATGTGACGATTCATGGAAGAAGTTGTCAAACTGCTGAGGTTTTGACCTCTACTAAGAGAACCATGACAAATTTTACAGATCACATAATTTGGGCGATCTTTTTCTATGTCAAAAAAGGACCAGGCTAGGCAAGGCTTAGAGGCCATGCGACCTGATGATCCACCCCGAATAATGCTCAGAGGCAGAGTGGTGGCTGAGGATGCAGTTGTAGACGTGCTACCAGTACTCCGACTCTGTCCAGGAAGGCGCAAGGTAACTTCGTCATCAGTTGCATCCTCCTCCACCACCTCTGTTGACCTCCTCGAGTGCCTTACTGTGGGTTGACAGTAGGTGGGATCTAGAACTTCATCATCAATTGTTGTGTTTGCACTCCCCTCCCCCTCTGACCGAGCCTCTTCTTGCCCTGACCGAATATTTAAGTTGTCATCCCAATCGGGTATCTGAGTCTCATCTTCATCAGTATGTTCCTCATTGTCTATAACCACAGGTGTTACAGTTTGTGACAAAGGGTCAACATTATGCTCCGAAACTTGGTCCTCACGGCCTGAATCAGAGTCACAAAGGTTCTGGGCATCACTGCAGACCATTTCCTGTTCTGTACTCACTGTAGCTTGGGAGCAGACCTCTGATTCCCAGGCTATAGTGTGACTGAACAGCTCTGCAGACTCAGCCATCTCAGTTCCACCATACTGTGCAGGGCTGATGGAGACTTCAGAGCTGGGAGAAATCAAGTTTGATTGGGATGACAACTCAGAGGACTGGTGTTTTTTGGATGCGGTACTTGAAGTGGCTGAGAGGGCACTTGTTGGACCACTTGAGATCCATTCAAGCAGTTTCCTTTTTTGCCCATCATCTACCTTTGTTCCTGTTGTTCGTGTCCGTAAAAAAGGGAGCACATCGGATTGTCCACGGTAAGTAGTAGACATCTTACTTTTGCTGGTAGATGGTCTATCTTCAGCAGATGATAATGGAGCTTTGCCACCTTCCCCACGGACAAAACCTTTTTTGCCTTTTCCACCACGCCTCTTCCCCTTTCCACCAGCATCTGTCATTTTGCCACTCATGTTGATTGCGACAAGATTGTGGACTGAAAATGTGGTAGTAAAAATTGAGAGGTGGTGTAGATTGCAGTGGTGGTCTAGCTTTATTAACAGCAGAATAATAAAGAATAACTATCCCTGACAATGCAACTACGGCCCTTAAACTGGCAGCAAAAATTGCTAGTATAATGGCTTAGTTATAATGAGTTGGAGTGTGCAATGCAGGCAGACGTGCTCTGCAAATATCTTTGCACTAGTGTGACTATAGCAAAGTCCAATAGCCACGTTTAGGATGCCACTAGGTACACTGAGTGTTTGCTAGTATAATGGCTTAGTTATAATGAGTTGGAGTGTGCAATGCAGGCAGACGTGCTCTGCAAATGTCTTTGCACTAGTGTGACTATAGCAAAGTCCAATAGCCACGTTTAGGATGCCACTAGGTACACTGAGTGTTTGCTAGTATAATGGCTTAGTTATAATGAGTTGGAGTGTGCAATGCAGGCAGACGTGCTCTGCAAATGTCTTTGCACTAGTGTGACTAGACAACAGTCCAATAGCCATGTTTAGGATGCCACTAGGTACACTGAGTGTTTGCTAGTATAATGGCTTAGTTATAATGAGTTGGAGTGTGCAATGCAGGCAGACGTGCTCTGCAAATGTCTTTGCACTAGTGTGACTAGACAACAGTCCAATAGCCACGTTTAGGATGCCACTAGGTACACTGAGTGTTTGCTAGTATAATGGCTTAGTTATAATGAGTTGGAGTGTGCAATGCAGGCAGATGTGCTCTGCAAATGTCTTTGCACTAGTGTGACTATAGCAAAGTCCAATAGCCACGTTTAGGATGCCACTAGGTACACTGAGTGTTTGCTAGTATAATGGCTTAGTTATAATGAGTTGGAGTGTGCAATGCAGGCAGACGTGCTCTGCAAATGTCTTTGCACTAGTGTGACTAGACAACAGTCCAATAGCCACGTATAGGATGCCACTAGGTACACTGAGTGTTTGCTAGTATAATGGCTTAGTTATAATGAGTTGGAGTGTGCAATGCAGGCAGACGTGCTCTGCAAATGTCTTTGCACTAGTGTGACTATAGCAAAGTCCAATAGCCACGTTTAGGATGCCACTAGGTACACTGAGTGTTTGCTAGTATAATGGCTTAGTTATAATGAGTTGGAGTGTGCAATGCAGGCAGACGTGCTCTGCAAATGTCTTTGCACTAGTGTGACTATAGCAAAGTCCAATAGCCACGTTTAGGATGCCACTAGGTACACTGAGTGTTTGCTAGTATAATGGCTTAGTTATAATGAGTTGGAGTGTGCAATGCAGGCAGACGTGCTCTGCAAATGTCTTTGCACTAGTGTGACTATAGCAAAGTCCAATAGCCACGTTTAGGATGCCACTAGGTACACTGAGTGTTTGCTAGTATAATGGCTTAGTTATAATGAGTTGGAGTGTGCAATGCAGGCAGACGTGCTCTGCAAATGTCTTTGCACTAGTGTGACTATAGCAAAGTCCAATAGCCACGTTTAGAATGCCACTAGGTACACTGAGTGTTTGCTAGTATAATGGCTTAGTTATAATGAGTTGGAGTGTGCAATGCAGGCAGATGTGCTCTGCAAATGTCTTTGCACTAGTGTGACTAGACAACAGTCCAATAGCCACGTTTAGGATGCCACTAGGTACACTGAGTGTTTGCTAGTATAATGGCTTAGTTATAATGAGTTGGAGTGTGCAATGCAGGCAGACGTGCTATGCAAATGTCTTTGCACTAGTGTGACTATAGCAAAGTCCAATAGCCACGTTTAGGATGCCACTAGGTACACTGAGTGTTTGCTAGTATAATGGCTTAGTTATAATGAGTTGGAGTGTGCAATGCAGGCAGACGTGCTCTGCAAATGTCTTTGCACTAGTGTGACTATAGCAAAGTCCAATAGCCACGTTTAGGATGCCACTAGGTACACTGAGTGTTTGCTAGTATAATGGCTTAGTTATAATGAGTTGGAGTGTGCAATGCAGGCAGACGTGCTCTGCAAATGTCTTTGCACTAGTGTGACTAGACAACAGTCCAATAGCCACGTTTAGGATGCCACTAGGTACACTGAGTGTTTGCTAGTATAATGGCTTAGTTATAATGAGTTGGAGTGTGCAATGCAGGCAGACGTGCTCTGCAAATGTCTTTGCACTAGTGTGACTATAGCAAAGTCCAATAGCCACGTTTAGGATGCCACTAGGTACACTGAGTGTTTGCTAGTATAATGGCTTAGTTATAATGAGTTGGAGTGTGCAATGCAGGCAGACGTGCTCTGCAAATGTCTTTGCACTAGTGTGACTATAGCAAAGTCCAATAGCCATGTTTAGGATGCCACTAGGTACACTGAGTGTTTGCTAGTGTAATGGCTTAGTTATAATGAGTTGGAGTGTGCAATGCAGGCAGACGTGCTCTGCAAATGTCTTTGCACTAGTGTGACTATAGCAAAGTCCAATAGCCACGTTTAGGATGCCACTAGGTACACTGAGTGTTTGCTAGTAAAATGGCTTAGTTTAAAAAAGTTGGAGTGTGCAATGCAGGCAGACGTGCTCTGCAAATGTCTTTGCACTAGTGGGACTATAGCAAAGTCCAATAGCCACGTTTAGGATGCCACTAGGTACACTGAGTGTTTGCTAGTATAATGGCTTAGTTATAATGAGTTGGAGTGTGCAATGCAGGCAGACGTGCTCTGCAAATGTCTTTGCACTAGTGGGACTATAGCAAAGTCCAATAGCCACGTTTAGGATGCCACTAGGTACACTGAGTGTTTGCTAGTATAATGGCTTAGTTATAATGAGTTGGAGTGTGCAGAGGACAGGAGGGTACAGTGGCAGGATTGTGGGGCTCTGGGTAGAGGAATGGAAGCCTGCCTTTCTATTCCCTCCTATTAGGGAAATGCAGGGAGGAAATCCCTGACCTTGGCTACACAGACGCTGTCGCTGTTTTCAGGACCTGTCACCTATGGCTCTGACCCTAACGGTTTGAGCCCTTAAAAGGACTGCTAGAAAGTGCTATCCCTAAGCTGTCCAGCGCTGTGTATGGAGCGCATACAGCTGTATCGGCGATAGGACTCAGGAGGACGGAGCTGCGACAGTGATGTCTGACACCAAAGACGCAGAAGAGATAATGGCGTCCTGGAGGAAAATGTCCGGTTTTATAATGCAGGGACATGTGACATGGACATCCTATCACACATGCCGTTGCTTCTCTGGCTAAACGTCCACTTAGCTGTGTGTGTGTCTGGGATTGGCTGACATGCTGGCCTGCCCCACTACACGCGCGCGCTTAGGGAAGGAAGACAAGGAAAAAAAAAAAATGGCCATTATAGAAACAGCAGTGATCTGAAGGCACTGTTCACGCACACTATACACTGAAATGTCATAATAGTGTGATTCACAGAGTGACTTACACTATTACAGTGGAAACCAAGCTAGGAATTAGCTGGTTTTTTGCTGCTAGAACCGTTCTCGAACGTTTCTAGAACTATCGAGCTTTTGCAAAAAGCTCGAGTTCTAGTTCGATCTAGAACAGGCCCCAAAATCACTCGAGCCTAAAACTGGAGAACCTCGAACCACGAACCGCGCTCAACTCTACTGGCGAGTACCGGGATATTTTTAAAATTGGATATCATTTGTCCATTTGCACCGCGACCAAGGTGGAGTGCGGATTCCATTCTTCCTGCAAGATATTCAGAGGAACCGAGACTACCTGAGCACCCCAATGCTCTATCGAGTGGTTACCTTATGAAGAGCACTTGAACTCAGGCATGGACTTTTTTTTTAAAAGACCGTGTTCAGGTTCGAGCCCTGAACACCTGGCATTCGGTCCGAACCCCGAACTTTACAGGTTGGGTTCGCTCATCTCTACTAAGTAATACTTCAATGTATTTTAAAAATTACACAACTTTTTATGTACATTCATTCAATGCAAACTTGAAAATGGTGTTTGAATGTGGACAGTGTATAAGAAAAAAACGTTCCTACATTTTCTTTTATTCTACCCATAGTGTTAGTATTAATGTAGGGATTTTGAAGGTAAGGAAATTTTCCTATTTTGTCTTAGTTTACTTAAATGTCAAAAAGCTTTTAAGTTTAACCTATTTATTACAGAGCACACAAAGCATCAGAAGAGGGAATTCTAACGACTTCATACAGTTACATTTAATATCACAGCACATCAGATACAGAATGTACCGTAAGGATAGCTCTATTAAGAAAGGTGCCATTGTTTTGGCAGCTTCATTCTGCTTTTCAGGTGCATCTTTCTTCAGGCTGAATAAAGCCTTGATTATACAGTGTTTAGAGAATTTTCCCTTCATGATTAATG
Source organism: Anomaloglossus baeobatrachus (assembly GCF_048569485.1). Taxonomy (NCBI): domain Eukaryota; kingdom Metazoa; phylum Chordata; class Amphibia; order Anura; family Aromobatidae; genus Anomaloglossus; species Anomaloglossus baeobatrachus. The sequence continues at coordinate 414,317,407 of NC_134354.1, read as the reverse complement.
GCCGTGATTTACGACACATTTAGGTTTCCTTCCTCTGAGCACAACGTCGGATCCTACGATCCAATCACACCCACAGATGTTCTCATTGCCTAGGCCTTGCATTAATGTTCGGATTGATACCAGGTTAGCGATTACTAAACATTTCCATGTTGCGCAGATGATTCCAAGCACAATTTGATGTTTTTTAAAAGCTTTGTAAAATTTGCAGGAGAAGACATGAATATAGAATAAAATGACTAAGTGGACTAAGCTGAATTGCAATTTTTAAGAGAATACCAATAGCGAGCGCCTTTAAAAGGTAGTGAATATTGTTTTTAAATCAATATCTCTATGTAATTGGAATGTGCTGGATGATTTCACAGTGAAAATAAAGGGGAGTAAGAGGCAATTTAAACAAAAGAATGTTGCTTCAGATAAGCTTGTAGGACAGATCCAGCGGTATGTAATAAACAGAGAATCAAGCCGCACTGTAATTTTTATTTACTGTTCCCAGGAGTTACAGAATGGATTTTTGTAAAAGATATTTAAAGATTAAGTTTAACCACTTACATTCAAAACATTTGTGCCACCAAAATGAGGAAAGCTTAAGTAAACTAAAACGGCTCTATTAAAAGCAACGCTTCTATGCCGTGATTGTTTTTACGTAAGATCCTTTGAAATTAGACAAAAACGTTTCTTTATGCCTCTGTATGAAATCGGAGGCATATAGAGGTGCTGAAAAGATCCAGGTACATCTGTGGGAGAGTGTTCTAACACTGTACAAATCAGGTCCATTTTCATGGTGAACAATGTTAGTTTTGAATAGGCTCCGGTATGTCGTGTCATCGGGACAACTGGTGCTTTATCAAAAAGCATGCCTATGGCTTCTTGGTATCGAGCCACATGTATTGTGTACATGTATCAAACAAACATAATTTAGGCCTAGTGAAATACCGTCACACAAAAATTGACATTTTCTTTCAGTGGCTAAGTGTGACCGGGAGACAAGGATGACACAGGATCCCCTAAGCTGACCCTAAAGCCCGCTACACACGCTTCAATATATCTCACAATCCGTCGTTGGGGTCAAGTTGTAAGTGACGCACATCCGGCATCGTTTGTGAGGTATCTGCGTGTGACAGCTACATGCGATCAGGATTGAACGCAAAACCGTTGATCGCAAACACATCGTATCATTCTCTAGAATTGAGCGTTTTGTTGCACGAACCTAGTCAATTTTAACGTGTGACATCCCTCATACGATTTTGTTGTCTGATGCTATGTGCGCAGGTGTGCGCTCTGCACCGCAGCTTAAAAAAGGTCTGCTTCAGAGCGCAGCTGAAAAGCTGCGTTCTGAAGCGCCTCACAATGTCTGTCATGCACTAATCTCTGTCAGTCCGTCACTATCTCTGTCCCTCACTCTCAGTCCATGTCAGTCTATCCCCCTCTCTCATATACTCACCGATCCCCGATCCCTGGCGCTGCACGGCATTCACACTGCTCCGGCGGCTTTTACTGTTTTGAAAAAGCCGGCCGCCCATTAAACAATTTCGTATTCCCTGCTTTCCCCGCCCACCAGCGCCTATGATTGGTTACAGTGAGACACGCCCCCACTCTGAGTGACAGGTGTCACACTGCACCCAATCACAGCAGCCGGTGGACGTGTCTATACTGTGTAGTGAAATAAATAATTCAATAATTAAAAAAAACGGCGTGCGGTTCCCCCCATTTTTAAAACCAGCCAGATAAAGCCATACGGCTGAAGGCTGGTATTCTCAGGATGGGGAGCTCCACGTTATGGGGAGCCCCCCACCCTAACAATATCAGCCAACAGCCGCCCAGAATTGCCGCATACATTATATGCGACAGTTCTGGGACTGTACCCGGCTCTTCCCGATTTACCCTGGTGCGTTGGCAAATCGGGGTAATAAGGAGTTTTTGGCAGCCCATAGCTGCCAATAAGTCCTAGATTAATCATGTCAGGCGTCTATGAGACACCCTCCATGATTAATCTGTAAGTTACAGTAAATAAACACACACCCGAAAAAATCCTTTATTAGAAATAAAAACACACACATATACCCTGGTTCACCACTTTAATCAGCCCCCAAAAGCCCTCCTTGTCCGGCGTAATCCAGGATGATCCAGCGTCGCTTCCACCGCAGCTGCATGGAGGTGACCGGAGCCGCAGCAGACACAGCCGCTCCGGTCACCTCCATGCAGCAAATGAAGACAGCCGTGCGATCAGCTGCTGTCACTGAGGTTACCCGCGGCCACCGCTGGATCCAGCGGTGGATGCAGCGGTGGCCGCGGGTAACCTCAGTGACAGCAGCTGATCGCGCGGCTGTGTTCATTTGCTGTGTGGAGGTGACCGGAGCGGCTGTGTGTGCTGCAGCTCCGGTCACCTCCATGCAGCAGCGCTGGATGCGACGCTGGATCATCCTGGATTACGCCGGACAAGGAGGGCTTTTTGGGGCTGATTAAAGTGGTGAACCAGGGTATATGTGTGTGTTTTTATTTCTAATAAAGGATTTTTTTCTGGTGTGTGTGTTTATTTACTGTAACTTACAGATTAATCATGGAGGGTGTCTCATAGACGCCTGACATGATTAATCTAGGACTTATTGGCAGCTATGGGCTGCCAATAACTCCTTATTACCCCGATTTGCCAACGCACCAGGGTAAATCGGGAAGAGCCGGGTACAGCCCCAGAACTGTCGCATCTAATGTATGCGGCAATTCTGGGCGGCTGTTGGCTGATATTGTTAGGGTGGGGGGCTCCCCATAACGTGGAGCTCCCCATCCTGAGAATACCAGCCTTCAGCCGTATGGCTTTATCTGGCTGGTTTTAAAAATGGGGGGAACCGCACGCCTTTTTTTTAATTATTTAATTATTTATTTCACTACACAGTATAGACACGCCCACCGGCTGCTGTGATTGGGTGCAGTGTGACACCTGTCACTCAGAGTGGGGGCGTGTCTCACTGTAACCAATCATAGGCGCTGGTGGGCGGGGAAAGCAGGGAATACGAAATTGTTTAATGGGCAGCCGGCTTTTTCAAAACAGTAAAAGCCGCCGGAGCAGTGAGAAAGCCGTGCAGCGCCGGGGATCGGGGATTGGTGAGTATATGAGAGAGGGCTGCTAACTTCAGTTACTCAGGAGATTAGCGGTCACCGGTGAGTCTTCACTGGTGACCGCTAATCAGGACGCGACACAGACAGAGCCGCAGCATGACAATGAAGTCGGGTGAAGTTCACCCGAGTTCATTCTGACAGTGCGGCTCTGTCTGTGTCTGCTGTCATCTGCCATTCAGCTCTGCTACATGGCTGTCTGTGTCTGCTGTTAGCGGCCATGTAGCAGAGCTGAATGGCAGATGACATAGTAAAAACGCATCCCTACACATTACACACGCTTGGCAAGGCAATAAATAAAAAAAAAAAAAAGGTGCTCAATGCATACGTCACAGAACACATGATCTAAAGGATCGCACACAAAATTGACCAATTTAACATAGACTACTAACGCTCGTGTGACAGCAAATGAACGACCAACGTGAAATCTCATAGATCCCGTATGCAACCTGGGCGTGTCACATCGCAAATGCGATTGTACAACTAATTGCAAAGTGTAAAGTGGGCTTAAGACTGGGGACCCTGTGCTGTCCATTATCCAGCTGGTAGACTTAAAGCTAATCAGGATTGATCCTGCAATGTGGCTCTGTCTCCTATACTGGCCCTGATGACTAAGTCGCCCCCACCCAGGGGACTGACCGGGTTTGAGATCCCAAAAACCCACCAACACAGAACAACGGACAGGTAAACCAAAATTCACACACCCAAAACCTGCACCAGGGAATGACCAAAGTTGAAACAAGTTACTAATATCACAGCAGATAGCAACAGACATGTCCTCTTTGCTCCAAAGCTAGCTCCAACTAAGTTGAATATCCAACAACCTCTCCAGGAAGCAGAGGGATTATATACAGGCTGGAAATGAGCAACTGTGGCAGCTGAGTAAGTCTGCTCCAGCACCAGAGAAGTTAACCCTAATGTGCCCAAAGGAAAACAATACCATTTAAATGTGCATGGCCTTAGATGGAAATAGAGAACTCTGAGCTTGTTTTCTACACTAAGATTCACTCACACCAAAACCCGCACAATCAAAAGGCAACCCTGGCACACGAGGCAGACTAAAGAACTAAGATGGGCTTCCAGAATTGCTGAGCGCAGATGGAAGAGGTCTCATTCCACTGAGCACTTCATTGCATATAAAGAGTCCCTGACCACTTTCAAGTCCACACTCACTGCTGCAAAACAAACCTACTTCTCATCCCTCATATCCTCTCTCACAACCCTAAACAGCCATTCAACACTTTCAATTCTCTCCTCCGTCCTCCAGCACCACCTCCCTCTCCTCTCATCTCAGCTGAAGACTTTGCCTCTTTCTTCAAGCAGAAGATTGACAACATCCGAGCAAGCTTTGACCCACAATCACCACAGCCCCTCATCATAGCTACTCAGCCTTTTTCCTCCAAATCCAGCTTCTCCACCATGACAGAAAACAATCTTTCCACTCTACTCTCAAGATCACATCTAACAACCTGTGCACTGGACCCGCTCCCATCGCACCTCATCCCCAACATCACCGCAGTCCTCATCCCAGCCCTAACCCATCTCTTCAACCTATCACTAACAACTGGTGTATTCCCTTCATGCTTTAAACATGCCTCTATTACACCCATACTCAAAAAGCCCTAACTTGACCCATCCTCTGTGTCAAACTATCGCCCCATATCCATTCTCCCCCATGCCTCAAAACTACTAGAACAGCATATCCATCTTGAATTGTCCTCATACCTCTCATCCTGCTCCCTCTTTGACCAGCTACAATCTGGCTTCCGACCACATCATTCCACTGAAACTGCCCTAACTAAAGTCACTAATGACCTACTAACCGAAAAAGACAAGTGACACTACTCTATCCTCCTCCTACTGGACCTGTCCTCTGCCTTCGACACAGTAGATCATTCCCTCCTACTACAGATTCTCTCATCTCTGGGCATCACAGACTTGGCTCTATCGTGGATCTCCTCATACCTAACCGACTGAAGATTCAGCGTCTCCCATTCTCACACCACTTCCTCATCTCGCCCCCTATCTGTCGGTGTCCCCCAAGGCTCAGTTCTTGGACCCCTGTTGTTCTCCATCTACACCCTCGGCCTGGGACAGCTCATAGAATCCCACGGCTTCCAGTATCATCTCTATGCCGATGACACCCAGATCTACCTCTCTGGACCTGACATTACCTCTCTACTAACCAAAATCCCACAATGTCTGTCTGCTATCTCATCCTTCTTCTCTGTGCGATTCCTAAAACTAAACATGGACAAAACAGAGTTCATTGTCTTTCCTCCTCCTCACTCATCTCCTCCAACAAGCCTTTCCATCAAACTTGATGGTTGCTCACTCTTCCCAGTCTCACAAGCTCGTTGCCTTGGAGTAACACTCGACTCTGCTCTATCCTTCAAGCCACACATCCAAGCCCTCTTCAACTCATGCCAATTACAACTCAAAAATATCTCCCGGATGCGTGCTTTCCTTAACCAAGAATCAACAAAAACATTAGTGCATGCCCTCATCATCTCCTGCCTCGACTACTGCAACCTCCTGCTCTCTGAGCTCCCTTCCAACACTCTTGCACCCCTCTAATCTATCCTAAACTCTGCGGCCTGCTTAATCCACCTCTCCCCTGCCTCGCCACTCTGCCAAGCCCTTCACTGGCTTCCCATCACCCATTCCCTGTAGACCAGTGTTTCTCAACTCCAGTCCTCAAGACACACCAACAGATCATGTTTTCAGGTTTTCCTCAATCAGGTTTTCAGGCTTTCATTAATGTTGCACAGGTGATGGAATTATTCCCTGTCTAATATATTTTGGTTTTTTTAATAAATAATATTTTAATTTTATAAAAAAAAATTAAAAAATTTTAAGCAATTATGATGTATTTGTTAATTAAAAAATATAACTTATTCATAAAACAAAAAAGTTAATTGAAAATGGAACTTAATTTCCTTACAAATATGTTTTTTTGGTTATAATTTTTTTTTGATTAGTTTTCTTCATAGTAATATTTTAACTATTAAAATTAAATTAAATTATTTTAAACATTAAAAAAATAGCAATGTGAGGTTTCATTTATTTTTTTTATTTATTTATTTTTTAAAAAAAAAAAAACAAAAAAAAACAACAAAAAAAAGTTGATTTAGTACGACGCCGATGGAGATCTGCCCGGGATCAGTATAGACGTGAGTTTAACCCAATTCCGTCAACATCAGCAAATCCACGAAAGAGAAGATATGTTTATTTTGAAAAACTAGAATTCCTAAGACCAATTATGGAGGTGACTCAGTAAGTATAATTTGATAAATAGACTAATGACATTGTTTTGGAGTTTTGTTTTATTCTCAAATGTAATTTTTTTTTTTTTTTTTAAAAAAAAAAAAAACAGGACTGACGACAACATGGATGAATCGGATGAAAACCCATCAGCAGCATAATCAGCTCCTGCAACTTCTGCTTCTGAGGTGGACCAGCCACATCCCACAGTAGAAATACCACAAACACAAACTGAAAATACAGAACAGGTATCCAATGAGGCTGATACTGAGACAAGAACAAATCAAACACAAACCCAAACACATTCTTCATCTGTTAATGTCCAACCATCATCTCTATCTAATTCTGGCCAACGTTATCAAACCAACACATATCGGGCACGTCGGATAGGACGTCCTGAAGATTTAAGGTCACTGCCAGAAATTATTGACACAAGAGTCATGTCAATTATGAATTCCTTATTGCCGGAAAATGACATAGAAAGATTCTGTCGCTCACTAGCACCATGTTTGGCCAAAGTTGATTCCGACCACCAGGAACGCTTAAGGGCAGCCATACTCACTTTAATCTCAGCTTGCCAAACACGCCCATTGCCAAACCACGTACTATTAACAATCGAACAGTGGAGGACAAACTACAATGCTTCTAATCCTGATGCTTCATTACCCCACATAACCCAACATATGACAAACCAGACATCATCATCAGTTGTAACCAACATTGCCCACCAAACTGCACAAAATATTGACACAACCAACATCATTAATAGACCTATCACAACAATTCCAAATATAGTGTCAGGACAAATCAACAACATGATGACTCAGATGTCTCAACATCCAAGTCAAAATATCCCAATAAATTAAAGACAACAACCATCACAAGGCCAAAATTTCATCAATACCTCAACCTTTCAAACAAGACAGCCAGTTAGCCAATTACAAACATACCCTTAATCTGTCATTTTTGCCCAAAATGCCAATCAACCGTTTCTACAAGGTCAACATTATCCAACAAATATATCATACTCACATCAGCCACAAATGCAGCAGCCACTAATGTTTTCACAAGCTATCCCACAAGCCATGTATGCATCTTCATCAAACATTTTACAAACAACAGCTACTCAGGAACCCAATATAGCAACATGCGTCACTAAAACTAATACCAGTACATTAATAGTCCAAGCAATCTCAGAACATGATTCGAATACTCCATCATCACAGGATACAGTTGAAAGTCTAGAGGACTTAATTGATTAGTTTTGGTTTTTTTTGGTGTTTTTTGTTTTAAAAAAAAACCAAAAAATGTTTTGTTATTGGACACAACATTTTCTAAAGTTACATTCTAATGATATAAATAATTGCAAAATAAAGGTGTAAATTATTTGTATTATTGCAACATAATATGCAAATTAACATTATGTATTAAAAATTTAATTTTAATATAAAGGGTATATATTTTTTTTACTTTACCATTTATAAAAATATGTTGAACACAAATTAGTCAATATGGTAAATGATGTAGATAAGAAATGTTGTTGAGCATTATGTGTGTGCATACTAATAGAAAAAAAGGCTAACTTTGTTCTGCGAGTGTTTTTTTTTTTTCTTATTTTAAGAATTTGTGTGGAAATAACACATTTGATTTTGAAAAATTACATGTTTATGTTCTATGATTTTATATCAACAAATATCAAAATTTTGGTCATTTTTTCAATACTTAAATTTCAAAAATTCTGGACATGTATCAATAAAGATTTTTGCTTCCTGAAATTTTTTGGCTTTATGTTTCAAAATTATATTAATATCTTGAAAAATGATGAATACAAATACAATATATATTACGCATAAGCAATATAAAATGTTTTATGGGTATCCAAAATTAAATAATAAACCAGTTTATTTTCATATTTGACTGAAAGAAAAATATGTATTGATGACATACCTTAATTTTAATAAACATTTTGAACATATTTTTAAATTTTTAAACACATATGGGTTTTTGAAATAAAAATTCAAATACACAAATTAATGATCAACAAAATAACGCATATAATTATTTCTTATTTGCAAAGCAGACAAAACTGGTTGTGGATTTTCCATTTGAATATTTGAAACATTAGCTACATAATGGGAGTTCAAAGGGTCTAACAGGACATTTTCCTCATGAATTCTACAAAAATTATGTAAAACTAATGTAGCTTTGATTACTGATTTCACATTCGTTGGGTTTAGCTGTATTGTTGTTTGATATATGCGCCATTTGGAGGCTAAAATCCCAAAAGAACATTCAACATAACTACGGGCTCTTTTTAAACGACTATTGAATTGGCTTTTTAAATCATCAATTCCACGCCGAGGAAAAGGTCTCATTACATGTGTTGATAAGGCAAAACCCTCATCTGCAACCATCACAAAAGGTACTGTTGGTACAGAAGTACCAGGCAGTGGTGATGGAGTAGGTAAATTTAAGTCCATTGAAACCATACGTCTGGCCAATGTAGTTGAGCGAAAAATCCGTGCATCGGAAGCACTCCCATACGCACCAATATCTACATAAATAAATTTATAATTAGTGTCAACTAATGCTAATATTACAACAGAAAAATATTTGTGAAAATGAAAATATCTAGACCCAGAATTTGGTGGCTTCCGAACCCTAATGTGTTTTCCATCCAATGCCCCAATACAGTGTGGAAATTTAGTGACTTCATGAAATCCATGGGCTATTTTAAGCCATTTTTCGCAAGTTGGTTGTGGCATAACTTGATTTTTAAGAGGTAACCATAAGGCATCACAAGTCAGATGGACAATTCCACAGATGGTTGACGTACCAAGGAGGAAGTCGAAATGTAGAGCTCCATATGACATGCCTGTAGCCAGAAACCTAAAGATTGTGTAAGTGTATACCAAAAGAAAAAAAAAGGACCGTTATTTTTTTTTTAAATTTTAAATAAATGTTGAATGTTAATCCAAACAATAGAAACATAAATAATAATTTTAAGATGTATATTTAAGTCTAATGATATACATTTAAACATTATAAAGTAAAAACATTATTTTATTAAAAAATGATTAAAAGAAACCCACCTTAATGTAACAAGCAATCTTTGTTCAGGTGAGATACATTGGCGCATGCTTGTGTCCTGGAGTTGGAGATGAGGCCTGAGAGTGTCCAAGATTGTATCAAACATATCAATTGTTAATCGGCAATATGCCTGAAATTTAGCAGGCTATCGCCTTAATTCACCATATAGACAATGGAAATGTCCATGAGTTTGACGCATTTGAACAATTGGATGCACCCACATTCTTCTTTGAGACATTTCTGCTGAAGGAATCATAAATCGCCTTACACCAAATCGTCTAGAAACCATCCATGCAAGGAAAAGCAGAGCCTCATTTGATATGGACATTATCAACTAGAAACCACACACCACTATGTCCAAAGAAAAAAAAAACACGCACAGCATTCATTTATACAAAAGGTAGTGAAAAGTCAATTACTGCCAGCAGTAACACATTAACAAATTAATGTGATGACTAACCACAGCAAAACGCAATCTAAAAACGGATTGGAAACGCTAGTGGCACGGATCACACACGGGGGTTAAAAACGTACAAACGGAAGTAAAATACGGAATCACGGATGCAACACAGATATCACACGGAACTTAAAAACGGATGAAAAAACGTAACACGGACAAGAAAAACGGACAAAAAAAACGCACGTGTTTTTCACGGACGTGTGAAGGGGGCCGTAGACTGTGAGCCCTTGCGGGCAGGGTCCTCTCTCCTCCTATACCAGTCTGTTTTGTACTGTTAATGATTGTTGTACGTATACCCTCGCTCACTTGTAAAGCGCCATGGAATAAATGGCGCTATAATAATAAATAATAATAATAATAATAATAAATAATAATAATAATAATAATACAAGCCGGAAATGAGCAACTGTGGCAGCTGAGTAAGTCTGCTGCAGTACCAGAGAAGTTAACCCTAAAGTGCCCAGAGGAAACAATACCATTTAAATGTGCATGGCCTTAGATGGAAATAGAGAACTCTGAGCTTGTTTTCTACACTAAGATTCAATAAGCTGTACAATAACACTTATGATACTACACATATAATAATGACACAAAAAAGAAACAGAGCACAACAGCAACAACTGTGGTTGGCTATCAATGTCACTCAGACTAGCCAAATTTACTATTTTTGCAAGGAGAAACACATACATAATAGTAACAATTTCAATGAGGCACATAAAGTTTATGACACACAAATCAATACAATCCAATGTAGGTAAAAGCAGAGCATGTTAGAGGTGATGATTAGTATGCAAAGCATGTGTCTGTCACAGGTAGCAGTTATCAAAAGGAGAAAACAATGCTATAATTGCAGTCATTCAGTCATCAGGGCAGCAATTAGCAAAGAGCAGTGATAGCTGTTCACCAATCATGCCACCTGTTCAGTTGAGTGATGTCGCGCTCAGCCTATGAATGTGCTGAGTGAGAGGTGTCAATCAACTGAAAAGTGGGCATGATGGTGAACAGCGATGACTGCTCCATGCAGCGTGCTGCTTTGATGACTGAAAAAGATCATGGCACAGTGCGATTAGAGCGTTGTGCCTCCTTTTATCGATGACTGCTACCTAAGACAGATGCAAATTATCACCTAAAACATACTCTGCTTTTACTTACACAGGAAATCAGGACCTGAAAGATTCCCTTTAGGCCTCTTTCACATGTCAGTGTTTCTGATACGTACATTGCAGTTTTTATACATACCAGAATCAGGGACATATACAGACCCATTATAATCAATGGGTCTGTGCACATATCAGTGATTTTTCACTGACCATGTTTCCATGCGACGTACAAGCGTGTATGTTCCGCATAGACACAAGTCCACTTTTTTCTGGCATCACTGATGTCACACAGAGCACATTGCGGTGTGATCTGTGAAACATGTACCAAAAAAATGTACATTTAATTAAAAAGCTTTTAAATTTCATCCATCTCCAGAAATGCTTTCTTCATCCACTGCTGTCTCTGCTTCCAGGCTAATTATGCTCATGCATATTCACTGCACAGCCAACCTGGAAGCAGCAGCAGCAGTAGTGAGAGAGCGGTGGCCAGAAACAGCAGCGCAGAAGACTTCAGCACCACAGACAGCAGTGGCATGGGCTGGTGAGTATAAGTGCCTGATCTCCATGTATTCTCATGGATATCACTCGTGTGCCAAAATCACGGCACACAGAGGCACATATGCACCTTTATCAGGTCAGTGTGTGTTTTTCACTGACATGTGAAAGAGGCCTCAAATGATGTTTAGTTGGATAGTGCTACATCAATGAGCTCTATGTTGGTGCCTTCTCTATTAAAGCCATAACGCCATGTGCACATACTGCGTTTTTTATGTTTTCTGATGCATTTTTGGTGCAATTTTGTTGCAAAACAGCATGCCTATAATTATGCCAGTAAAGTCAATGAGATGTGTACATATTGATTATTATTCCCCTGTATGTTTCATGTAGAAAATAATCTGCAGCATGTCAATTCTTTCAGTGTTTTTGCCAGCGTTTTCCACCACAAATGCATAAAAAACTAAAGGAAAAAATGCATGGGGAAAAAAGCATCAAAAAGCACCAAAAATGCAGAAAAAAACTCACATTTTATTACTGCCAGGAGCTGCAGATTTGGTGCAGAAATCTCTGAAACAAAATACTCATAGCCTGCACATAGCCTTATAGCTTCAAGAAGCAAAACTCTGCTTCTCAGGAATAATTCTTATGGCGTAGTGTCTGTAGACTTCATTCTCTTAACCCCTTAGTGACCCATGTGTGAGGCTAATCCCTGCCCTCTGCCGTGGGCAAGTCGCGGCGATCCGCACACATATAAGCTGATTTCAATAGCTGACATATGTGCCTGCTAGTCGCCAGTGGAATCGCGTTCCACCCATGACTATTAACCCCTTACATCTTGCTGCCAAAATCTGGCATTGAGATGTATATGCGCGCCACCATTATTATAGCTTATCCCTCCCCCATCGGAAGTCATGTAACGTGATCACGTTACTTTCGGTGGTTTCCATGGTAGCACGGGGTCATGTGATGATGCCTGTAGCTAACATGGGTCACTTTCTCTCAATGCCAGAATAGTGTCGGCATTGAAAGTAAAGCAGCATATCTGCAGATCTCCGCTCTGTAGCTGTGATCTGGAGATATAGAAGAGCGATCAGACAGCTGATCCATATAGTCCCCTAAGGGACCTAGTAAGATAAAAAAAAGTTAAAAAAGTTTTAAAAAATAAAAAAAATAAAAAACCTAAAAGTTCAAATCACCCCCCTTTCACCCCATTGAAAATTAAAGGGTTAAAAAAATAAAAAAATATACACATTTAGTATCGCCACGTTCAGAAATGCCCAATTTATCAAAATATAAAATCAATTAATCTGATCGGTAAACGGCGTAGCGGCAAAACAATTCCAAATGCCAAAATAACGTTTTTTACTTGCCGCAAATTTTGAGCAAAGTGCAATAACAGGCATTCAAAACATAGCATCTGTGCAAAAGTGGTACAGTTAAAAACGTCAGCTCGAGGTGCAAAAAATAAGCCATCACTGAGCCATAGATACTGAAAAATTAGAACGCTATGGGTTTTGGAAAATGGCACAAAACATACAACAAACTTGTGAATTTTTTTAACCCCTTAGATACAAGTAAACTTGTACATGATTGGTGTCTACAAACTCACACCAACCTGAGGCATCACACTGACACATCAGTTTTACAATATAGTAAACATGGTGATTAAAATAACTCAAAAACTATTGTGCAATCCCACTTTTTTGTAGTTTTTCCAAACTTTAAATTTTTTGCTGTTTTCTAGTACACTGGCGTAATCCAGGATGGTCCAGCGTCGCTTCCAGCTCTGCTGCATGAAAGTGACCGAAGCTGCAGAAGGCACCGCCGCTCCTGTCAGCTCCACGCAGTTAATGAAGGGAATAGCGCGATCAGCTGTATTCAGCGTTGGCCGCGAGAAACCTCAGTGACAGCTCAGCTGATTGCGCTATTCCCTTTATTAGCTGCGTGGAGCTGACAGGAGCGGCGGTGTCTTCTGCAGCTCCGGTCACCTTCATGCAGCAGAGCTGGAAGCGACGCTGGACCATCCTGGATTACGCCGGATATGGAGGGCTTTTTCGGGCTTATAAAATTGGTGAACAAGGCAATTTGTTAGTGTTTTTTTTTCTAATAAAGGATTGTTCGGGTGTGTGTGTTTATTTACTGTATTTTACAGATTAATCATGGAAGGTATCTCGGGGAGACGCCTGACATGATTAATGTAGTACTTATTGGCAGTTATGAGCTGCCAAAAACTCCTTATTACCCCGAATGCCACTGCACCAGGGCAAATCGGGAAGAGCCGGGTACAGTCCGAGAACTGTCACATATAATATATGCGGCAATTCTGGGCGGCTGCTGACTGATATTGTTAGGCTGGGGGGCTCCCCATAACGTGGGGCTCCCCATCCTGAGAATACCAGCCTTCAGCCATATGGCTTTATCTGGCTGGTATTAAAATTGGGGGGGACCGCACGCCGTTTTTTTTAATTATTTATTTATTTTACTGCACAGTATAGACACGCCCACCGGCTGCTGTGATTGGGTGCAGTGAGACACCTGTCACTCAGCGTGGGGGGCGTGTCTGACTGCAACCAATCACAAAAAGGCTGTGGGAAAAAAAGGCGCAAATAGGGTCTTACCCGATATAACAATGTGGGGTGAATGTAAAAAGGAACACTCACCTGGTGTGGTTGTGACAGTCACAACCCCTTTGTCAGCATGAAAGTGACGTGGAAGGCAGCAGTCCCGCAAAATGGAGTAAATTTCAGGCAGCAGGAGAAAAGCAGGTTTAATACCGCGCCAAACCACAGGAATGCAGATGAAATTAATAGATCTCTTTTCTTTATTTTCACAGGTCTACGCGTTTCAAGGACATATCCGTCCTCTTCCTCAGGACAAATGCAGAGAATACTATATACTAGAGATCTATTAATTTCATCTGCATTCCTGTGGTTTGGCGCGGTATTAAACCTGCTTTTCTCCTGCTGCCTGAAATTTGCAACCAATCACAGGCATCTGTGGGTGGGGAAAGTAGAGAATACGAGATTTATTAATGAGCGGCCGGCAAATTCAAAGTAATTGTTGCCGCGTATTCTCTGCACAGCTGTTCCTCGCCGCGCTGGTGATTGGGGAGCGGTATGAGCCGGGGGAAGAAAAAAACTGAGCGCCAATGTAAGTGTGACTGAGAACAGCAGAAAAAAAGGTAAGTATACTGAATTTAATTTAAAAAAAAATAAAAATAAGATCGCTAGTGTAAAAACGCACACGCACGAAACGTGCTGAACACGGAAATACTCCGTGTGCGGTCTGTGCAGGCACGGACCCATAGACTTTAGCGGGTCCGTGCCTGCGTGCTGCCGGCCAAAAACGGACATGTCCATGCAGAAAAGCACACACACGTACTTATCACATGGACACACGTTCCGTGTGATTTTACGTGTGTGTGCCATCTACCATTGAATAACATGGGTCTCCGTGTGTACGTGTCTCCGGTACGTGCAAATACGTACCGCACACGTACAAAAAAAAACGGATTTGTGTTGCGGGTCTAACAGATGGCTAAGTGACAATGAAAAGACGTGGACAGGCTGTACCATTTCCCCTGAAAACACTAATTGTATTAATTTAATGTTTTACACTTGTTTTAGTTAGCAGTGGTTTTATCATGTTCAATCCTCCTGTAAGCTGAAGTTCCTGTTAGTCAGCTTTAAGAGGATTAACTATTTAAGAGGGAATTGTTGGTGTGTGTGCGTGTGTGTGTGCGTGTGTGCGTGTGTGTGTGTGTGGCGCCCCAGCGGTCTGGTTGCCACAGTAGTTTTGTCCCACAAAGGTCAATACTAAGCCTGGAAGCAAGAGGGGGGAGTCCCTTGGCCAGTAATTACCTACAAACAATGCAGTTCCTACTCAGGTCAGCAGGGGGAGCTTTGACCTGGGGGAGGAGTACTGAGGTAGTGAGGAGAACTGGTTAGAACCAGCCAGGTCTGGTCTGAGTGAGTTTTCCAGTCAGAGAGAAAAGTGACAGTTGACAGGAGTCCAGTCCAGTCAGGAGTTGAAAGCAGACGGCTGAGGAGAGAGGAGCTTGAGTGAGGAATTGGAGTAGTGCGGACATGCGAGCTGGGATCTGGGGCTAAGATAGCTTCACCCAGAAAAGCAAGGTCTGCAGAGAGGCACAAGAGGAAGATTCTGGGGAGAGCGGAGCTGAACCGGTTTGCCTCAGAAGAAAACGCTAAAAATCGGACATCGGAGTCCATGGTTGCCAGGGTGCTTGAGTTCTGGTAACCGAATCCGAAGGGCAGGAGGACTGCAGAGTCTCCTGGCCCCAAAACAAGCCGAAGGTACAGCTGCACTTTAGGGGCCCGGTGTTGTCTCCAGCAGAGTGGCATTAGTGAAGGCCCGAGCAGCCTACCATACGGGAAGGGGAAGTACCACAAGTCCCAGCAGGGAGGGCCTCCGTCAAACTAATGCGGCGGGGTCCTGTAGGAGAGTAGAAGAGTAGAAAGCGTAGGGAGAAGGCCTCAATACTCACCTGGCAAGGGAGATACCCCCCAACTGCTTCCAGGCCAACTGGACTGCTACCACCATCTGTAAGAGGCTCCCTGGAGGTCACCGGTTGAGGACAAGTAAAGGAGAAGGTAAAAGAAATCATTGTCTGTGTCTGTTCCTTTCCACTGCCCTGTTAGCCCTGCACCTCATCAACATCCACCATAGACTTTACCAATGGTTTCCCCAGGGTACCCGCTCCACCTGTGGGGAGCAAGAAACACCTCAGCTGCCATAACACCATCACGTCCAGCAGCCGCGGCTCCAAAGCCGCAATCCACAGGTAGCGTCATGAATATTATATAAGCTTTATTACCATCTCCCCCATACCGCCACTTTAATTGATTCCGCCAGGGTCACGGAGTCGGGCCCCACCACCGCTGACTACCCCGACTAGTCCGGCCCGACACCGAGTCACCTGAGGCCCTGGGGCGGGCGAGTCATGTGTGTGTGTGTTTGTGAGAAGAACCAGTAGTGGCCGTGTTCTCTGTAGCAAGAGAGTGGGGGGACTCTGGGACCTAAATAGCTGTAATGTGGCAGTAGTGTACTGGATTCTAGGGAACAGCCTTGAAGAGAATTTGGATTCAGTCATATCAGTAATGCATTTAGTAGGGTGGTAGCTACCAAGAACTCCTTTAAGTAAGTGTCTTGAAGTATGGTGTCACCCCTGTTGCCAAACTGCTCACCGGTGGAAACATGATTCTTTCTGTGTAGAAGAGAAAGACAAGCTCACTACATGTTATTTCCTCTAAGTGTGGTTATAAGTAAAAAGAATTTTTTTTAAAAAAAAAAAGCTATTGGGGTTTCCTCATCTTTGGAGACAAAGAAGATGGTGCAGCTCAAAGCGTGGCACAAATGAATATTGAGATATCCTCAATTGCAAAACCACCACTACACACACCTAGAACCTCAAGAATCCCTATCTTTCTGTATCATTCTGGTAACAGGACAACTATCTGTCACGGTCATCTCTCTGTTGTAGACAGGTTTAGTCGGTGCTTTATGTGTGATTGCCGTATGTACGAGTTGCTGTTTTCCCCTGTCCGTATTTAGTTGTGGGGTTTGTGTTTATGGTCCGGGCTCAGCCCTCATGTTTAAGTAAGGGAGGGGAGTTACATCAGGGCTTGGACAGAAGGTAGTCATGCTGGCGACTCAGACGTCGCTACCATCTAGCTCTGACGGTCAGCGCAGGGTTTCCAAGGCTGATTATCAGCTTAGGTGTCTTGATTCTGTCATCCATTCCCCGTTACATAATAACTGTCCCAACCTTTTTTTTGGGCTGTGCCCATATAGCTAAGGCTGCCACACTGCCCACCTATTGTAGTCTCTATCATAGGAGGTGGTGTGGTGGAGATGTGTTTACAGGTGATGCAACATCTGCAACATATGGTGGACCTGTTGGTCATGGTTCAGGCACAGCCTGAACCTAAAGTTGCCCTCCCAGACAGGTTCAAAATTTTCCTGGGTGTGCAGGCTTTACTTTACTTTAAGCTCTGCCCTCATTCTTCAAGAAGTGATTAACAGCAGGTAGGGATCGCCTTTTCGGTGCCAGATGATTCTGTGGCTTTGCGGTTGGTAGACTAATTCTTTGCAGCCCTGGCCCTGCTCTATGATGATCCCGACAGCCACACACCCTTGCGATATTCCATCTCCGAAGTCTCCAGCAGGGGGAAAGGCCAGCTGAGGAGTATTGCTCAAAATACCAGAGGTGGGCCACAGACACCCTATGGAACAATCCAGCTCTATGGAGTCAGTTCTTTCAGGTGTTATCTGGCTTGCAGAAGGACACTTTGGTCCAGTACCCTGCTCCTAAGTTGCTAGAGGATGCCATGTCTTTTGCCCTAAAGCCACATTCCCCTGGTTGTATGGAGAAAGGCAACCAGAGTGTGTATCTTTACTCCACTTTCCACTCTTTGCTGGATCAGGATTTTCTGGTATCAAGAGTAGAGTTGAGCGCGGTTTGTGGTTCGTGGTTCTCCAGTTCGCGGTTCCAGTGATTTTGGGGGCTGTTCTAGATCGAACTAGAACTCGAGCTTTTTGCTAAAGCTCGATAGTTCTAGTTACGTTTGAGAACGGTTCTAGCAGCAAAAAGCCAAGCTAATTACGAGCTGGCTTTCCGCTGTAATAGTGTAAGTCACTCTGTGACTCACACTATTATGAAATTTCAGCGTATAATGTGCGGGAACAGCGCATTCAGATCACTGCTGCTGGGATAATGGCGATCGCCATTTTTTTTTTTCCTTGTCTTCCTTCCCTAAGCGTGCGCGTGTAGTGGGGCGGGCCAGCATGTCAACCAATCCCAGACACACACACAGCTAAGTGGACTTTTAGCCAGAGAAACAACGGCATGTGTGATAGGATGTCCATGTCACAAGTCTCTGCATTATAAAAACGGGTATCTGCCAGTCAGGACGCCATTATCTGCCTTCTGCGTCTGGGTGTCAGTCACCGCTGGCGTAGCTCCTGTCTCCGATACTGCTGTGTATGCTCTACACACAGCGCTATACAGAATAGGGATATAAGTTTCTATTAGCCCTTGTAAGGGCTAAAAACAGCAGGCTTAGAGCCATAGGTTACAGTCAGTTCCGTGGAAACAGATTTTAACAGCTACAGATAAGAGCGTCTGTGTAGCTAAGGTCAGGGACTTCCTCGCTGCATTTCCAAATTAGGATGGATATAAAGTTAGGCTTCCTTTCCTCTACACAGACCCACATCCCGGCCACTGCACCCTCCTGCCCTTTGCACACTCCAGCTCATTGTTACTAAGACATTATACTAGCAAACACTAAGTAAACTTAGTGGAATCCTAAAAGTGGCTGTTGGACTTCCATTAGTGTCTCACTAGTGCAAATCTATTTGCAGCACCTCTGCATTGCACACTTAAGCTCACTGTTACTAAGCCATTATACTAGCAAACACTGAGTAAACTTAGTGGCATCCTAAAAGTGGCTGTTGGACTTCCATTAGTGTCCCACTAGTGCAAATCTATTTGCAGCACCTATGCATTGCACACTCAAGCTCATTTTTACTAAGCCATTATACTAGCAAACACTGAGGAAACTTAGTGGTATCCTAAAAGTGGCTGTTGGACTTCCATTAGTGTTTCACTAGTGCAAATCTATATGCAGCACCTCTGCATTGCACACTCAAGCTCATTGTTACTAAGCCATTATACTAGCAAACACTGAGTAAACTTAGTGGCATCCTAAAAGTGGCTGTTGGACTTCATTATTGTCCCACTGGTGCAAAGCTATTTGCAGCACCACTGCATTGCACAATCAAACTCATTGTTACTAAGCCATTATACTAGCAAACACTGAGTAAACAATGGCATCCTAAAAGTGGCTGTTGGACTTCCATCAGTGTCCCACTAGTGCAAATCTATTTGCAGCACCTCTGTATTGCACACTCAAGCTCATTGTTACTAAGCCATTATACTAGCAAACACTGAGTACACTTAAGGCTACTTTACACACTGCGATATCGGTCCCGATATCGCTAGTGTGGGTACCCACCCCCATCTGTTGCGCGACACGGGCAAATTGCTGCCCGTGTCGCACAACAGCCGTCACACATACTTACCTGTCCGGCAATGTCGCTGTGACGGGCGAACCGCCTCCTTTCTAAGGGGGCGGTCCGTGCGGCGTCACAGGGACGTCACTGAAGCGTCACTGAACCGCCGCCCAATAGCAGCGGAGGGGCGGAGATGAGCGGGATGTAACATCCCGCCCACCTCCTTCCTTCCGCATAGCGGCCGGGAGGCAGGTAAGGGGAGCTTCCTCGTTCCTGCGGCGTCACACGCAGCGATGTGTGCTGCCGCAGGAACAAGGAACAACTTTGTTACTGCTGCAGTAACGATTTTTAAGAATGGACCCCCATGTCGCCGATTAGCGATTTTGCACGTTTTTGCAACGATGCAAAAACGCTTATTGGTGTCACACGCAGCAACATCGCTAATGCGGCCGGATGTGCGTCACAAATTCCGTGACCCCAACGACTCCGCATTAGCGATGTTGCAGCGTGTAAAGCCCGCTTTAGTGGCATCCTAAAAGTGGCTTTTGGACTTCATTATTGTCCCACTGGTGCAAATCTATTTGCAGCACTTCTCCATTGCACACTCAAACTCATTGTTACTAAGCCATTATACTAGCAAACACTGAGTAAACTTAGTGGCATCCTAAAAGTGGCTGTTGGACTTCCATTAGTGTCCCACTAGTGCAAATCTATTTGCAGCACCTCTGCATTGCACACTCAAATTCATTTTTACTAAGCTATTATACTAGCAAACACTGAGGAAACTTAGTGGCATCCTAAAAGTGGCTGTTGGACTTCCATTATTGTCCCACTGGTGCAAAGCTATTTGCGGCACCTCTGCATTGCACACTGAAACTCATTGTTACTAAGCCATTCTAATAGCAAACTATGCTACCAGTTTAAGGGCCGTAGTTGCATTCTCAGGGATTGTTATTGTTGTTTATTATTCTGTTAATAAAGCTAGACCACCGCTGCAATCTACACCACCTCTCAATTTTTACTACCACATTTTAAGTGTACAATCTTGTCGCAATCAAAATGAGTAGCAAAATGATAGATGGTGGTGGAAAGGGGAAGAGGCGTGTTGGAAAAGGAAAAAAAGGGTTTGTCCATGGGGAAGGTGGCAAAGCTCCATTAACATCTGCTGAAGATAGACCATCTTCTAGCAAAAGTAAGATGTCTACTACTTACCGTGGAATATCCGATGTGCTACCTCATTTACGGACACGAACAACTGGAACAAAGGTAGATGATGTCCGAAAAAAGAAAATGCTAGAATGGATCTCAAGTTGTCCAACAAGTGCCCTCTCCGCCACCTCAACTACCGCATTCAAAAAACACCAGTCTTCTGAGTTGTCATCCCAATCACACTTGATTTCTCCCAGCTCTGAAGTCTCCATCCGCCCTGCACAGTATAGTGGAACAGAGATGGCTGAGTCTGCAGAGCTGTTCAGTCACACTATAGCCTGGGAATCAGAGGTCTGCTCCCAAGCTACAGTGAGTACAGACCAGGAAATGGTCTGCAGTGATGCCCAGAACCTTTGTGACTCTGATTCAGGCCGTGAGGACCAAGTTTCTGAGCATAATGTTGACCCTTATTCACAAACTGTAACACCTGTTGTTATAGACAATGAGGAACATACTGATGACGATGAGACGCAGATACCAGATTGGGATGAAAACTTAAATATTGGTCCACGTCAGGAAGAGGCTCGGTCTGAGGGTGAGGGGAGTGCAAACACAATGCTTGATGAGAAAGTTCTAGATCCCACCTACTGTCAACCCACAGTCAGGCACTCGAGGAGGTCAACAGAAGCGGTGGAGGAGGATGCTACTGACGACGAAGTTACCTTGTGCCTTCCTGGACAGAGGAGTAGTACTGGTAGCACGTCTACAACTGCAACCTCAGCCACCACTCTGCCTCTGAGCACTAGTCGGGGGGGCTCAGCAGGTCGCATGCCCTCTAAGCCTTGCCTAGCCTGGACCTTTTTTGACATAGCAAAAGATCGCCCAAATCATGTGATATGTAAAATTTGTCGTGATTCTGTTAGTATAGGGCAAAACCTCAGGAGTTTGACAACTTTTTCCTTGAATCGTCACATGAATAAATATCATATGTCCCAGTGGGAAGCTCACCGTGCTGCAATGTGGTCTAGCGGAGCGAACCATCCACCGCCGGCCCCTTCCAGTGCATCCGCGCGCTCTTCATCTTCTAGGACTGTGGGGACAGCTGTCACACCTAGTTTTCCACGCACAACTTCCACCACTATAACCGCAACAGGCAGTTTGCTTGATAGGTCGTCAGTTGGTTTGGAAGGGGAAACAAGTGCGTGTGTACAGCTCTCTCAGACATCGATAGCATCAACGTTGGATGAAGGCAACATCATGTCTACGCCTGCACTTTCCTCACAAACCTGCATTTTTTCAGGGACACCCTACTCACCACCGTCTACATACAGCAGCCAGATCTCTGTCCCTCAGATGTGGACAAATAAAAGGCCATTTCCTGCGACCCAAAACAAAGCTAAGAGGTTGACTTTATCCCTCTGTAAGGCCTTGGCTACCGAAATGCTACCTTTCCGCCTGGTGGACACACAGGATTTTAGAGACCGCTGTGCCCCAGTACCAGATGCCCAGTCGCCACTACTTCTCTAAGAAAGGTGTGCCTGCGCTATACCAGCATGTCGCACACAACATCACCGCTTTCTTGAGAAACTCTGTGTGTGAACGGGTGCATTTCACCACCGATACTTGGACCAGTAAGCATGGACAGGGACGTTACATGTCGCTGACTGGGCACTGGGTAACTATGGTGATAGATGGTGAAGGGTCTGCTGCACAAGTCTTGCCGTCCCCTCGACTTATGTGTCAATCCTCTGTCTGTCCAAGTTCCGCCACTGCTTCTGCCTCCTCCACCTCGTCTGGGTCCTCCACCTCCGCCCCAAGCCTGCCTGGTCAGGCCACCAGCGTTCTAACTGCGCAGAAGGAATCACGCACCCCTCATTACTATGCTGGCAGCAGAGCGCAACGGCATCAGGCGGTCTTTAGCTTGAAATTTCTTGGAAATAGGAGTCACACAGCGGCTGAGTTGTGGGCAGCTCTGGAGACTGAGTTTAATAAATGGTTGTCTCCACTCAACCTGCAGCCTGGTAAGGCCATGTGCAACAATGCTGCAAACCTGGGTGCGGCCCTTCACCTGGGCAAGGTGACACACGTGCCTTGTATGGCTCACGTGTTGAACCTTGTTGTCCAGCAATTTTTAACACACTATCCCGGCCTAGATGGCCTTCTGAACAGGGCACGAAAACTGTCTGCTCACTTCCGCCGTTCAACCACCACTGCTGAGCGACTTGCATCGCTCCACAAGTCTTTTGGCCTGCCGGTTCATCGCCTGAAATGTAGCGACACGCTGGAATTCGACTCTCCACATGTTACAGCGACTGTGGCAGCACCGTCGAGCCCTGGTGCAATATGTCATGACGTATAGCCTGGGCCAACAAGATGCAGAGGTGGGGCAGATCACCCTGATGGAGTGAGAGATCAAGGACCTATGCACCCTTCTGCACAGTTTCGACATGGCGACGAATATGTTTAGCGCTGACAATGCCATTATCAGCATGACAATTCCAGTCATTTACATGCTGGAGCACACGCTAAACACTATTCGTAGTCAGGGGGTGGGACAACAGGAAGGGGAGGAACTACAGGAGGATTCATATGCGCAAGAGACAACAACATCACCAAGGTCCTGACGTTCATTATCACAGCAGGCATGGGACCATGGAGGACAGGGATCAACAAGGGCGCATGGTAGCAGGCGAAATGTTGAGGAAGGTGCAGGAGAACATGAAGAAATGGAGGACGAACTGTCCATTGACATAGAAGACTCAGCGGATGAGGGAGTGCTTGGTCAAATTTCAGTTGAAAGAGGTTGGGGGGAGATGTCAGAGGAAGAAAGAACGGTTAGCACCTCTATGCCACAAACATAGCGTGGACCTGGTCCGCATGGCTGCACAAGACACATGAGCGCCTTCTTGCTGCACTACCTCCAACATGACCCTCGTATTGTCAAAATTAGAAGTGATGATGAATACTGGCTTGCCACACTATTAGATCCCCGGTAAAAGTCCAAATTATTTTACATAATTCCAGCCATAGAAAGGGACGCACATATGCAGGAGTATCAGCAAAAGCTGTTACTCGATCTTAGCTCGGCTTTTCCACCAAACAACCGTGGTGCAGTGAGTGAATCTCCCAGTTGTAACTTGACAAACATGGGACTGTTTTGTCATCTTCAACAGTCTACCCGTACCAGCAGCACCGTATCTGGTGCTGGTAACAGCAATTTTATTGAATCTTTTCATAATTGTTTTAGACCATCCTTTGCAAGGCCACCAGAGACAACAAGTCTGACACATAGTCAACGGCTGGAGAGGATGATACAGGAGTATCTCCAAATGAACATCGATACCTTGACTTTGCAAATGGAGCCTTGCTCATTTTGGGCTTCAAATCTTGAAAAATGGCCAGAGCTCTCCACTTACGCCTTGGAGATTTTGTCGTGTCCAGCTGCCAGCGTTGTCTCTGAACGTGTCTTCAGTGCTGCTGGGTGTGTGCTGACAGATAAGCGCACGCGTCTGTCCAGTGACAATGTGGACAGACTAACATTCATCAAAATGAACAAGTCATAAATTCACAAGGAATTTACTACCCCTGTGTCATCCTGGGGAGAGTAGATGCTTGTGGATTTTGAATGTGCTTGATGCCAATCTACCTGTGAAGTGTACAACTGGGGCACAAGTGCTGCCACTGAAGGGGTGGGTGTGTGTGGGGCACAATTTTTGAAAAAAAGGGAGACTCCTCTTGGAGTAACCCTTGCTTACATTGTTTTTAAAAATTATCCAAGATGAACAGAGCTGGGATCAGGAAAGACTTACCTACCTACCCTGGTGTCATCCTGGGGACAGTTAAATATGGCGTATTTTTGAATGTGCTTGATGAAAATCTACCTGTGAAGTGTACAACTGGGGCACAAGTGCTGCCACTGAAGGGGTGGGTGTGTGTGTGGCCCAATTTTTGGAAAAAAGGGAGACTCCGCTTGGAGTAACCCTTGCTTGCTGTGTTTTTTAAAAGGAGCCAAGATGAACAAGTCATAGTTCAGCAAAGACTTTGCTACCTACTCCGGTGTCATCCTGGGGATGGTTAAGTATGGCGTATTTTTAAATGTGCTTGATGCAAATCTACCTGTGAAGTGTACAACTGGGGCACAAGTGCTGCCACTGAAGGGGTGGGTGTGTGTGTGGCCCAATTTTTGGAAAAAAGGGAGACTTCGCTTGGAGTAACCCTTGCTTGCTGTGTTGTTTAAAAGGAGCCAAGATGAACAAGTCATGGTTCAGCAAAGACTTTGCTACCTACCCCGGTGTCATCCTGGGGACGGTTAAGTATGGCGTATGTTTGAATGTGCTTGATGCAACTCTACCTGTGAAGTGTACAACTGGGGCACAAGTGCTGCCACTGAAGGGGTGGGTGTGTGTGTGGCCCAATTTTTGGAAAAAAGGGAGACTCCGCTTGGAGTAACCCTTGCTTACATTGTTTTTAAAAATGATCCAAGATGAACAGAGCTGGGATCAGGAAAGACTTAGGACCTACCCCGGTGTCATCCTGGGGACGGTTAAGTATGGCGTATTTTTGAATGTGCTTGATGCAAATCTACCTGTGAAGTGTACAACTGGGGCACAAGTGCTGCTACTGAAGGGGTGGGTGTGTGTGTGGCCCAATTTTTGGGAAAAAAGGGAGACTCCGCTTGGAGTAACCTTGCGGTGTTTTACATGATTTTAGATACATGTAACGCTGTTTTGTTTTCGCATGAGAATTTGTTCTTGTCACTTTCCCATGTGTTTGTGTTGTGTTGTGAGTTGTTTGTCACCTTTTGGACACCTTTGAGGGTGTTTTTTAGGTGTTTTTATGTGTTTGTGATTGCCTCCCATTGTTTCCTATGCGGTTCGAGTGGTTCGCTGAACCGGTTCACCGAACCGAACTCGAACGAGACCTCCGTTCGGCGAACCAAACTCGAGCCGAACCACGGCCGGTTCGCTCATCTCTAATCAAGAGAAGATTCCCTTCCCTCTTCTCAAGTTTTACTTGAGTTCAAGGTCACTAAACCCCCAGACCATTTGGAGGAGGATGATCTGGGCATATATAAATCACCTCTATTACACCTGTTTTGTCTCCCATGGGGTTGAAGCCTCAAGCAGAGAGACGCAGGGTTCACCATCCCACTCCTCAGGCTAATATCAGACCTTTGCCCCCTCCGGGAGAGGTATTTGGAGGGGCGCGATCATGATGCCTGAGTGTAT
Organism: Anomaloglossus baeobatrachus; assembly: GCF_048569485.1. NCBI lineage: Eukaryota > Metazoa > Chordata > Amphibia > Anura > Aromobatidae > Anomaloglossus > Anomaloglossus baeobatrachus. Next base: position 414,291,476 of record NC_134354.1, on the reverse strand, counting down.
AGTAAAACAGCTGAGTGGAAGGTCCTTGGTTCTTGGTCTCTATTCCCAGTGTACACATGCATGGTAATAAATGTCCAGGTCTGGAACTGTGTGTGAATGATCTAATGTGGGTCTCCACTGGATAAATCTTGTGGAAGTATGTGTCTGGGGCTTGGGTCTCTAGGAGGCTGGGTCCGTATCATGTTGTGGACATTATCAGCATTATGGTCGTTCAGCTGGAGCTGCCCCCAGGACTTTACGCCCATAACGTTTTCCACAGTTCGTCTCTTTGGAGATATGTGGTAACTCTGGAACCTGCATACATCACTGGTAGACCTATGGGTCTGTTCTCAGGGAAGGTTAACAGAAGTCCGGACAGATTCTATCTTGAGAGTCCGAAGGCCCCTCATTAAAGGGTAGTACTATCATGGTCATCTCTCTGTTGTAGAGATTAGTGACAGGGGCTGGACTAGAGTTTCTTTCTTTGAGACTCTGCACATTAAATGTATTCTTTTTCTTTTGGATAGGAGAGGATTAATGTGTGCATTCCTTTCCAGCAAGCATGTCTTCACCTCTTCAGGTGTTTCCGATTTGGGAACACTTACAGTCCCTATATATACTCTTTGCTCTCTGTAGAGGGCGTCAGTTATACTCATTCAGTTGGAAGCTTGGCCTGGAGGTGAAAGAAGCTGGAAAAGTTCTCTCTGCGACCTGCTGTGTTGATGCTGACTGTAGCAGTTTGTGGTGTGCTGATTGTAGGGTTTGAAAGTTTTCCAGTTGTCTATTTTGTTCCCCTCTTTTTATGTTGTTTTCCCCTGTGCACATTTAATCGCTCCTTTGTGTGTGATTGCCATGTGTATCAGTTGTTGTTTTCACCTGTCCATGTTTAGTTGTGGGATTTGTGTTTATGGTCCCAGCTCACCCCTCGGGTGGAAGTGAGAAAGGAGAGTTACATCAGGGCTTGGACAGGAGTTAGGGTCACGCTGGCGACTCAGACCTCACTACCATCTAGTGTACCTCTGACCTGAGTGTCAGCGCAGGGTTCCCAAGTCTGAGGCTCAACTTTGGTGTCACAGACCTGTCATCCGGTCCCAATGACACTACCGCCTGGTGCTACATTACAACAATAACTTTGAGAATACGGATTAAGGACCAATTCTCTCTGATGCAATATTGCAGATGTAAGAGAGAGGAAAACACCACTTTTTCCGAGCTTTACAAATTATAATGGCAGTGACATAATTAAATAAAACAACATAGAAAATGCACATTACACAGTAATAGTAACATTATATGACTGGCTAGGCAAACAGCAATTTGCACAGTCTTGCAAACAGACAAAGAATAAATCGGACTAAATTTAGGCAAACCATCAAATGTCATGGATACAAATTAAGAGGATAGCTGCAATCATTTACTTGTGGTTTCAAGCTGCACCTGTAATTTACTAGCTGTGAAGAGCCAAAAACAAAAATGCCAAAACATCATCCGTGACATTTTTCAGTAATGCCATAATCATAGCAACTACTATTATAACTCCGTATTTAGTTTGTATCAAAACATGTTAATTTATTTAAATGAGCTAACATAACAGATAAAACAAACATCTCAGAGGACATGAGCTCCGAGCTTGAAAGATAAATGTGACATTGACAACAACTCTAGCATTTCATCACATTGTGAATTTGTAATCTATATTACTATGTATATGTTTCTTCCTTGATTCGTCACCATGTCTTGTAATATGTTTTGCAATACACAGCTGTCTTATTACATATAACCTTTTCTAATGACATTTAAAAACAGCCTTCATGGTTAGTGGTAGTGCCGAAGGTTACATAAAGCAACAGCAAATGATACCAAACCACCACACTTTCTTATTAATGGATTTCTTTACTATATAATCAAACTATATATGTGTGTGTATGCTTTATTCTTAAATTACTTCCATTACCCTTTTTTTTAAATACTAGACTTCATCCTTCAGCTTTTATCGCCTTCAGTGCTCCATTACCGGAACGACTATAGTAGTTTATTTCGGAATCTTGAAGGGAAGAATTTACATTTTTCATGCATGATGAGGGACACCATGGCTTGAGAGACTCCATTATAACAAGCTGATTGTTAAATCTATTTGATGTTTCCAGGAATAATCACATTACGTATGGACACAAGGAACATGTCTGGTGCTGTGTGCATGAGCAGGTTTGAAAAAATGGGTGTTCCAAGGAATGTTTCTATGTTTTATTAATTGGGTTTAATGGTAAGCTTAAAAGTAGGTGGAAATCATTGCAGTGTATTTTTCATGTTCTGCTTCATGCACAGCCCCAAGAGCAATGTAAGATTTAAGTAACATTACTGTCATCAACCTATTACGGTCGGTTATTCCAGTGCACAAAGAGATAGAGGGATTTTCTGTAGATCACACGGCTAGCTTTTCCCTAGAGATACAAGGACAAATTGTTTCGCTCTCTCGTGTGTGATAGATCCTTAGGCATAAGAAGAGGCAGCAGGCAGAGAGACCACTGCATGATGGCTTTTCATTTCATTTCAGGCTAAAGAGTACAAAGACCATCTTGTTTGTTCTCCCAGTTCAGCAACACAAACATGGGGTCCATACAAATGCCGGTATGATATCAGAAATCAAGCTTTCCCTGCCCTAGGCTTCTAAGATAGTGGTTTTCTTTGTGTTTCAATTTATCTTTTTCACTTCTACAACCTCCGATAGATATCTTGCAATAATATCTGGTCATGTGGATGACGGATCTGCTCCCCACTCATGCAGCGGACACAGCGGATATATAAGGACACAGTTGTACATCCTTGACAATTGCTGAATGTGATCATCTCGAATGCACACACTCTGTCCTATTAAATATGACTAGACACAGACCACACTTCAACCAGAAACTTCTTTAATATTTATTGCCATCTCGGATTCAAGTAATTTTATAGTATATATTAATGTCTACCGCCTCTGCTGGGAATCTGCTCCATGAATCCATTACTTATAGTTTACAAGGTGCATTTAATATCTGTAGTATCTGACAGATAAGTAATAGACTCGCAGGCAGGAACAAACTAAAAGCGGTACAAACTTCCAAAGTGCAAGCGAGAGAAAATACAATGTTGGATTATAGATGTTTGCAGAACTACTGCGGCTGGAAAATATTTAATATTTCATGAAAGAATTCAAGTAAAAAAGGAATAAATTGTCATTGTTTGAAGACGTCTAACATTTATTTTTATTTTGGTGAAGATGAACAAATTGACCCAATCATTTGGTAAGTAGACTGAAATAAGAGTGAGGAAAATAGTACAGAGAAGTGTTGGGAAAGATTGTCTCATTCTTGACATAGCTGTAGTCAGGTTAAAGAAAAACAAAATCTCTATAGTATGCAGCTTGTTGTAACTAACGCATAATGTCTAGCTCTCAGGTCCTAATGCAAATTCTGTAATATTACCAAACCTACAGTAAGTACCATTTATAGGTATGTTGGCATGTTAGCTCAGTGGTTAGCATTGTAGTCAATGCTGGGGTCCTGAGTTCAAATCACGCCATCTGCAAGGAGTTTTATGTTCTTCCATTGTTTGCATGGGTTTCCTCCGGGTGCTTTGGTTTCCTCCCACACTTCAAAGACATACTGATAGGGAATGTAGATTGTGAGCCTCAATGGTGACAGTGATGATCACATCTATAGAGCAAAGCACTGTGGAATTAAGAGCACTATATAAGTGAGGAAATAAATAAAATAAACAAATTAATTCTAATGTCTTCTTATGGTTTTTGTCCCCCAACAGGCAGCAGGATCCCAATGTGTGCTGCCATTCCAACAGCCACCTCCTTTAGCAATACTTTTGGATTGTACTAAAATTATGCTTAAATTACTTTCTGATACAAAATTGTTTCTACCATCAGGATGGTCTTAATCAGACCTTTAAATATATTGGATGGTAGTCGAATTAGATGGTAAGACTGCAGTCAGTATGCAAACAACACAGAGTCAATAATGAGTTTGTGTAAAAATGTACCCTAAAAGTACCATCAATTTATTAAGCAAATCATTCCAATATATATATATATACAGGCTGGTGTGTCGTGTTATAGCCAAAGTCCACTTATGACCCAGGTACAGGAAGTGAATGCGCGACCCGGAAGCAGTGTGCTGCCATGACACCGAGTCTCGGTAAGTAAGACACGCTGTTTTATTTCTGTTTTTCTTTATTTTTCAATTATTTTTCCCAGTACCGGATCTAGATTGTGCACCCAGAATTCCGGATCCGGATTCATCAGCTGGAAATGTTTGAAACCGTGCGGATCCCGACTTTTACAATTTGGATCCGCTCAGCCCTAATAAGTCGTATGATCGCATGATCTAATGTTTAATAAAGAGGAAAGAAGTGCCAAAAAATTGAGGGATCACCATTAGTGATGAGCGAGTACTAAAAAGCTCGGGTGCTCGAGGCTCGGGCCGAGCATCCCAAGATACTCGTGTACTCGGCCAGAGCACCGAGCCCAATGTTATCCTATGGGAGACCCGAGTATTTTTATGAAATGACCCCCGGCAGCATGTAGAAACCCTAAAAATGTCACAAAAGTCTCAGAAGAGTGCTCAAATGACATGGCAACAGCATGGGGAAGATCCCTTGAAGCATTTATCACTCAAAAGTCACAGCTGTGAACAATTTTGTCCGCGTTTTACGCCATTTTTACGGACTCACCAGAAAACCTTCCAAAATGACACCAAAATGAATTTTCATGGCGGAAATGTTAAGGGCACATACCCAATAGTGAGATAGAGCTGGTGTATGTTACTTTTGGAGATTACATGAAAGATTTTACGTGAAAACATTGTGTGGCACTTCGATGTCCCTAAGAAGAGACGTACATGAAGGCCTCTTGAGTCTAATGTGCCCATTTTGAGGAAGTGGGTCTATTGTAGTATAGCCCTTTGGCAGGGCAGCCAAAAATTGGGAGGCTCCACGTTGTCCCTGGATAGAGACGTGCATGAGGGCCTGTAAACCTGAAGTGCCCATTGTAAGGAAGTGGGTCTATTGTAGTATAGCCCTTTGGCAGGGCAGCCAAAAATTGGGAGGCTCCACATTGTCCCTGGATAGAGACGTGCATGAAGGCCTGTAAACCTGAAGTGCCCATTGTAAGGAAGTGGGTCTATTGTAGTATAGCCCTTTGGCAGGGCAGCCAAAAATTGGAAGGCTCCACGTTGTCCCTGGATAGAGATGTGCATGAGGGCCTGTAAACCTGAAGTGCCCATTGTAAGGAAGTGGGTCTATTGTAGTATAGCCCTTTGGCAGGGCAGCCAAAAATTGGGAGGCTCCACATTGTCCCTGGATAGAGATGTGCATGAGGGCCTGTAAACCTGAAGTGCCCATTGTAAGGAAGTGGGTCTATTGTAGTATAGCCCTTTGGCAGGGCAGCCAAAAATTGGGAGGCTCCACGTTGTCCCTGGATAGAGACGTGCATGAGGGCCTGTAAACCTGAAGTGCCCATTGTAAGGAAGTGGGTCTATTGTAGTATAGCCCTTTGGCAGGGCAGCCAAAAATTGGGAGGCTCCACATTGTCTCTCTGGATAGAGACGTGCATGAGGGCCTGTAAACCTGAAGTGCCCATTGTAAGGAAGTGGGTCTATTGTAGTATAGCCCTTTGGCAGGGCAGCCAAAAATTGGAAGGCTCCACATTGTCCCTGGATAGAGACGTGCATGAGGGCCTGTAAACCTGAAGTGCCCATTGTAAGGAAGTGGGTCTATTGTAGTATAGCCCTTTGGCAGGGCAGCCAAAAATTGGGAGGCACCACATTGTCCCTGGATAGAGATGTGCATGAGGGCCTGTAAACCTGAAGTGCCCATTGTAAGGAAGTGGGTCTATTGTAGTATAGCCCTTTGGCAGGGCAGCCAAAAATTGGGAGGCTCAACGTTGTCCCTGGATAGAGACGTGCATGAGGGCCTGTAAACCTGAAGTGCCCATTGTAAGGAAGTGGGTCTATTGTAGTATAGCCCTTTGGCAGGGCAGCCAAAAATTGGGAGGCTCCACGTTGTCCCTGGATAGAGACGTGCATGAGGGCCTGTAAACCTGAAGTGCCCATTGTAAGGAAGTGGGTCTATTGTAGTATAGCCCTTTGGCAGGGCAGCCAAAAATTGGAAGGCTCCACGTTGTCCCTGGATAGAGACGTGCATGAGGGCCTGTGAACCTGAAGTGCCCATTGTAAGGAAGTGGGTCTATTGTAGTATAGCCCTTTGGCAGGGCAGCCAAAAATTGGGAGGCTCCACGTTGTCCCTGGATAGAGACGTGCATGAGGGCCTGTAAACCTGAAGTGCCCATTGTAAGGAAGCGGGTCTATTGTAGTATAGCCCTTTGGCAGGGCAGCCAAAAATTGGGAGGCTCCCCATTGTCCCTGGATAGAGACGTGCATGAGGGTCTGTAAACCTGAAGTGCCCATTGTAAGGAAGTGGGTCTATTGTAGTATAGCCCTTTGGCAGGGCAGCCAAAAATTGGGAGGCTCCACGTTGTCCCTGGATAGAGACGTGCATGAGGGCCTGTAAACCTGAAGTGCCCATTGTAAGGAAGTGGGTCTATTGTAGTATAGCCCTTAGGCAGGGCAGCCAAAAATTGGGAGGCTCCACATTATCCCTGGATAGAGACGTGCATGAGGGCCTCAAAACATTGTTCCATTGCAAAGGAGCGGGTCTCCTGTTGTTGTAATGTCCATTCTGAAAGAATGGGCGAAAAAATTTACCACTGGGGGTATACCTGAAACAAAGGCCTAACTATTGTAACGGTCATCATGGTGGCGCATGAGGAGAAGGAGGAGCAGTCCAGCGATTATCCAAAGTCCAGAAGTGTGTACCCATGGGTGAGTGGAGGTACATGGCAAATTCCCGTTACAAACTTTAAATTCCGCTCTCAATTGCTGGTGGTGTGGTGAAGTCTGGCCCAATCCAACCCTTGTTCATCTTGATCAGAGTCAGCCTGTCAGCATTTTCAGTTGACAGGCGGGTGCGTTTATCTGTAATGATTCCACCTGCGGCACTAAAAACACGCTCTGACAAAACGCTAGCGGCAGGGCAGGCCAGGACTTCCAAGACGTAGAGAGCCAATTCATGCCACGTGTCCACCTTGGATACCCAATAATTGTAAGGCACAGAGGAATGTCGGAGTACAGTTGTTCGATCTGCAAGGTACTCCTTGAGCATCTGGGCACACATAGGATTTCTTGTGGCACTACCCTGCACCTCAGGGGCTGTGGTACGTGAGGGGCTGAGAAAACTGTCCCACATCTTAAAGATTGTTCCCCTACCTCTGGCGGATTGGACTTGTGCCCCTCTCGGCTGTACGCTTTGGTTGTCCACTGATTCCTGACCTATGCCGCTAGCGTTTTGTGAGGGGAATGCTTTGCCTACTTCCGTGACTATGGCCTTCCGGAACTGCTGCATTTTGGCTGACCTCTCCGCCTCGGGAATAAGAGACATAAAGTTCTCCTTGTAGCGTGGGTCTAACAGTGTTACTAACCAGTAATGATCGTCGGCCAAGATGTTCTTAACGCGAGGGTCACGAGACAGGCAGCTTACCATAAAGTCAGCCATGTGCGCCAGACTCTTAACAGCCAGTACTTCAGTATCCTGACCAACACGATGACTGAATATGCTGTCCTCCTCCTCCTCCTCCTCCTCATCTACCCTGTCCTCTGGCCAGCCACGCTGAACCGAGGATATGACTAGTGTGCATGTCATATCCTCAATTTGGCCGGAGAGTTGCTCCATGTCTTCATCCTCCTCCTTGTCATAGTCCTCCACTGCACGTTGTGATGAGACGAGGCTGGGCTGTGTGTTATCACCCACACCCACTACTGTTTCTTGCTGCAACTCATCGCGCTCCGCCTGCAATGCATCATGTTTGTTTTTGAGCAGAGACCGTTTTAGAAGGCAGAGAAACGGTATGGTGATGCTAATAATGGCGTCATCACCACTCACCATCTTGGTGGAGTCCTCAAAGTTTTGGAGGATGGTACATAGGTCGGACATCCATCTCCACTCCTCAGGTGTTATGTGTGGAGTTTGACCCATTTCCCGACAGCTTAGGTGATGCAGGTACTCAACAACTGCCCTCTTCTGCTCACATATCCTGACCAACATGTGCAGAGTTGAATTCCAACGCGTGGGGACATCACACACCAGTCTGTGAGCCGGAAGATGCAAACGGCGCTGAAAGCCGGCAAGGCCGGCTGAAGCAGTAGGTGACTTTCGAAAATGTGCAGACAGGCGGCGAACTTTTACCAGCAGATCAGACAGCTCTGGGTATGACTTTAGAAATCGCTGAACCACGAGGTTGAGCACATGGGCCACGCATGGAACATGTGTCAGCTGGCCTCGCCTCAAAGCCGCCACCAGGTTCCGGCCATTGTCACACACGACCTTTCCTGGCTTTAGGTTCAGAGGTGTGAGCCAGTGATCTGCCTGCTGTTTCAGAGCTGTCCACACCTCTTCTGCATTGTGGGGTTTGTCACCTATGCAGATTAGCTTCAGCACAGCCTGTTGCCGCTTCGCCGAGGCAGTGCTGCAGTGCTTCCAGCTTGGGACTGGTGTGGAGGCTAAAGTGGATGAGGATGCGCAGGAGGAGGAGGAGGCTGAAGAGCATGACATTCCGGAGCTGTAGAGTGTGGGTGAAACCCTGATTGAGGTAGGGCCTGCAAACCTTGGTGTGGGAAGGATGTGTTCCGTCCCTCGCTCAGACTGGGTCCCAGCTTCCACAATATTAACCCAGTGTGCCGTCAACGAGATGTAGCGGCCTTGCCCACAAGCACTTGTCCACGTGTCTGTGGTTAGTTGGACTTTGGGTGAAACAGCGTTGTTCAGGGCACGTGTGATGTTTTGTGACACGTGGTTATGCAATGCGGGGACGGCACACCGGGAGAAATAGTGGCGGCTGGGGACCGAGTAACGTGGGACAGCTGCCGCCATCAGGTCGCGGAATGCTTCTGTCTCCACCAGCCTAAAAGGCAACATTTCCAGCGCAAGCAGTCGCGAAATGTTAGCATTTAGAACTGTGGCATGTGGGGCGTTGGCAGCGTATTTGCGCCTGCGTTCAAAGGTTTGCTGAATGGATAACTGAACGCTGCGCTGGGACAAGGACGTGCTTGATGATGGTGTTATTTCTGCGTAGGCAACTGCAGGTGCAGGACCGGAGGAGGCTTGTTCGCAGGCAGCATGGACAGGGGATTGGCTCGCATGCACAACAAGCGAAGACGTAGCAGTAACATCAGCAAACACTGCTCCTTGACTCTGTTGTACTTCCCACAAAGTCGGGTGCTTGGCTGACATGTGCCTGATCATGCTGGTGGTGGTCAGGCTGCTAGTTTTGGTACCCCTGCTGATGCTGGCACGGCAGGTGTTGCAAATGGCCTTTTTTAGAATCATCTGGAGCCAACTTAAAAAACTGCCAGACTTGGGAAGACCTAACATTTGTACAGGCACCTTGTGTCGTGTTGTTGTTCCGGGGAACGGTTGCCTGACTTCTGCCTGGAGCCACCACCCTGCCTGTTGGGATGCTACGCCTCCCTCCCCCTGTGCACTGCTGTCCTCGCTCTGCATATCCTCCTGCCAGGTTGGGTCAGTTACTGGATCATCCACCACGTCGTCTTCCTCTTCCGCACCCTGCTCCTCCTCCTGACTTCCTGACAATTGTGTCTCATCATCGTCCACCCCTTGTTGAGACACGTTGCCAACTTCGTGAGAACGTGGCTGCTCAAATATTTGGGCATCTGTACATACGATGTCCTCATGACCCACTTCAACATGAGCTGGCGAGAGGCCAGAATGTGCGAATGGAAACGTGAACAGTTGTTCCGAGTGTCCAAGTGTGGGATCAGTAATGTCCGAGAACGTGTACTCAGCCTTGTGGTAGGAAGGAGGATCAGGTTCTGAAATGTGCGGTGCAGTATCACGAATACTGACACTTGACCGTGTGGAAGACAGAGTGTTTGTGGTGGTGCCAATCTGACTGGAAGCATTATCCGCTATCCAACTAACAACCTGTTGACACTGGTCTTGGTTCAAGAGCGGTGTACTGCTGCGGTCCCCAATAATTTGGGACAGGACGTGCGAGCGAGTAGATGTGGCCCTTTGTTGTGGCGAAATTAGAGCTTGCCCACGACCTCGGCCTCTGCCTGCACCACCATCACGTCCACTTCCTTGTTCGTTGCAAACGCCCTTGCGCATTTTGCAATGCTGTGCTGACGTGTATTCACTAGACTTGTGCGTTATATCCAAGTTTGTGCAAAACGCACACAAGTGCACCTGTACGCTGCCACCGACAGGCACACACGTGCGGTTTTTAAATGCAAGCACGGACGCACTAAGAACCTAACAGGTTTTTAGGAGCGACAATTACTGAGAAGTCTGACACTATCAGACACTGCTGACTGACGTGTATTATTCACTAGACTTGTGCGTTATATAATAGTTTGTGCAAAACGTGCACCTGTATGCTGCCACCGACAGGCACACACGTGCGGTTTTTAAATGCAAGCACGGACGCACTAAGAACCTAACAGGTTTTTAAGAGCGACAATAAAGCCTGCTTTACATGGTACGATCGATTGTGCGATTTCACAATCGATCGTACCCGCCCCCGTCCTTTCTGCGTCACGGGCAAATCGCTGCCCGTGCCGCACAAAGTCAGTAACCCCCGTCACACATACTTACCTCTCGTGCGACCTCGCTGTGGGCGGCGAACGTCCACTTCCTGAAGTGGGAGGGACGTTCGGCGTCACAGCGACGTCACACGGCCGCCGGCCAATAGAAGTGGAGGGGCGGAGATGAGCAGGATGTAAACATCCCGCCCACCTCCTTCCTTCCACATAGAGCCGGCGGCGGCCGCGGGAGGCAGGTGAGCTGGTCATCGTTCCCGTGGTGTCACACGGAGCGGCGTGTGCTACCACGGAAACGATGATCAACCAAATTAAACGATATTATGGAACCTAACGAGCAGTACCCGACTCACGATTTGTGAGCGATACTGCGTCGCTAGGAGGTGTCACACAGGCCGGCATCGCCAGCGATGCCGGATGTGCGTCACAAAAACCGTGACCCCGACGATCTATCGCACGATAGATTGTCTGGTGTAAAGCAGCCTTTACTGAGAAGTCTGACACTATCAGACACTGCTGACTGACGTGTATTATACACTAGACTTGTGCGTTATATAATAGTTTGTGCAAAACGTGCACCTGTACGCTGCCACCGACAGGCACACACGTGCGGTTTTTAGATGCAAGCACGGACGCACTAAGAACCTAACAGGTTTTTAGGAGCGACAATTACTGAGAAGTCTGACACTATCAGACACTGCCGACTGACGTGTATTATTCACTAGACTTGTGCGTTATATAATAGTTTGTGCAAAACGTGCACCTGTACGCTGCCACCGACAGGCACACATGTGCGGTTTTTAAATGCAAGCACGGACGCACTAAGAACCTAACAGGTTTTTAGGAGCGACAATTACTGAGAAGTCTGACACTATCAGACACGGCTGACTGATGTGTATTATTCACTAGACTTGTGCGTTATATAATAGCTTGTGTAAAACGTGCACCTGTACGCTGCCACCGACAGGCACACACGTGCGGTTTTTAAATGCAAGCACGGATGCACTAAGAACCTAACAGGTTTTTAGGAGCGACAATTACTGAGAAGTTTGACACTATCAGACACTGCTGACTGACGTGTATTATTCACTAGACTTGTGCGTTATATAATAGTTTGTGCAAAACGTGCACCTGTACGCTGCCACCGACAGGCACACACGTGCGGTTTTTAAATGCAAGCACGGACGCACTAAGAACCTAACAGGTTTTTAGGAGCGACAATTACTGAGAAGTCTGACACTATCAGACACTGCTGACTGACGTGTATTATACACTAGATTTGTGCGTTTTTATAATAGTTTGTGCAAAACGTGCACCTGTACGCTGCCACCGACAGGCACACACGTGCGGTTTTTAAATGCAAGCACGGACGCACTAAGAACCTAACAGGTTTTTAGGAGCGACAATTACTGAGAAGTTTGACACTATCAGACACTGCTGACTGACGTGTATTATTCACTAGACTTGTGCGTTATATAATAGTTTGTGCAAAACGTGCACCTGTACGCTGCCACCGACAGGCACTCACGTGCGGTTTTTAAATGCAAGCACGGACGCACTAAGAACCTAACAGGTTTTTAGGAGCGACAATTACTGAGAAGTCTGACACTATCAGGACTGTTTTAGACTGTGTACACCAGCCCCAGATATGATGAAGGCTGGTATATGGTCACCACTAGGAATGGCTATATACCCTGCCTGCCTGCCTGCCTGTATACTGCTACAATAGTCCTGACAAGGACTCTTCTGGTCACTAGCCTGTATTCCGACCTGGCTATACCCTGCCTGTATACAGGAACAATAGTCCTGAGAAGGACTCTGCTACTGTACTCCGACCTGGCTATACCCTGCCTGCCTGTATACAACTATAATAGTCCTGAGAAGGACTTCTGGTCACACTGTTTGCAGCCCTGCTACGGAAATAACTATAAAGGGCCGCAAACCTTTCCCTGAAGCAGCAACACTCTCCCTGCACTGCCTGTCTGGATGGCTGTGTGCAGAGCACAGCGCGCCCGCCGGTATAAAGGCTCGGTCACGCTGTGCAGGCCGGCCAATCACTGCAATTCCACAACTAACAGGGCTGTGGCATTGCAGTGGTCTGCCAGCCAATCCCTGCATGAGGGCTGGCTCTCAAAAGAGCGCCAACATGCAGGGATGAAGATCACGAGTACAGCACGAGTATCGCGAGATTACTCGGTCCCCGCCGAGTAGCCTTAGTACAGTGATACTCGTGCGAGTACCAAGTAGTAACAAGCATACTCGCTCATCACTAATCACCATATATATAATTAATCAAAAATTGATTATATATCAGAGAACATCAAAACACATTTGTGTCACACAACACCAAAACGTATCACAACAACCAACTATGGTTGTTGTGATACCTTTTGGTGTTGTGTGACACAAATGTGTTTTGTGTTCCAGACATTTTTATTCAAATGTGTTTTGATGTTCTCTGATATATAATACATTTTTGAGTAACCCTCGACTCTGCTCTTTCCTTCAAGCCATACATCCAAGCCCTCTTCAACTCATGCCGATTACAACTCAAAAATATCTCCCAGATCCGTGCTTTCCTTAACCAAGAATCAGCAAAAACATTAGTCAATGCCCTCATCATCTCCTGCCTCGACTACTGCAACCTCCTGCTCTCTGGCCTCCCTTCCAACACTCTTGCACCCCTCCAATCTATCCTAAACGCTGCGGCCCGCTTAATCTACCTCTCCCTTTGCTACTCCCCAGCCTCGCCACTCTCCCAATCCCTTCACTGGCTTCCCATCACCCAATGACTCCAGTTCAAACCATTAACCATGACATACAAAGCCATGCACAACCTGTCTCCTCCCTACATCTGTGAACTAGTCTCCCGGTACCTACCTGCACGCAACCTCAGATCCTCACAAGATCTCCTTCTCTGCTCCTCTCTTATCTCTTCTTCCCACAATCGCATACAAGATTTCTCCCGTGCATCCCCCATACTCTGGAACGCTCTACCTCAGCATATCAGACTCTCACCTACCGTGGAAAGCTTCAAGAGGAACCTCAAGACCCACCTCTTCCAACAAGCCTACAACCTACAATAGCCCTCAGTCCAGTAGACCACTACACAACCAGCTCTGTCCTCACCTATTGTACCATCACCCATTCCCTGTAGACTGTGAGCCCTCGCGGGCAGGATCCTCTCTCCTCCTATACCAGTCTGTTTTGTACTGTTAATGATTGTTGTACGTATACCCTCTTTCACTTGTAAAGCGCCATGTAATAAATGGCGCTATAATAATAAATAATAATAATAATATATGGTGATCCCTCAATCTTTTGGCACTTCTTTCCTCTTTATTAAACATTAGCTTTCAGTGCCAGGGGTGATTCCAGGATTTGGTGCCCTCCTACTTCTTGAGTAAACAATCGCATGATCTAATATTACGCGTGACATCTGCAGTTTCGCTCAACATAATTATTACAGAGAAGCAGTTTCTGATCAATATGCTTAGTGTAGCAATAAAATTAGACTTCGCATGCAGTTTATATTTGTTATAATAATAAAATTGATTGGTACAACCTAGTATGGCTTAGGAAGGCAAAAAAAACAGCAGACTGCAAGTTTTTGTGACAGATCAACTGGAGGGTCCCATATAGGGTCCTCTATCACTACAATGTAGCAGCTAGTGGCTGCTAATTCTAAGAAATTCAACATGCTCCCTAAATTCAAATATATCAGAAAGCACTTACACACAGTCCGAGATTAACTGGACTAAATACAATGGGAAAAGGTAAAACATTGGAACAAAAAATATAAACAAAATAAAGAGATAAGGTATTTTTACAAGTGATGATGACATTTTTAATTATCTTTAAGATTACACATCAACAGCACAACAATGAATTTCTACAGATCATCACACAACAAATGTAGGTATGTGTCACGCTCCCCGGGTCCTCACCCCCGTTCCCCGGCTCACCTGCCACGCTCTCCGCTCCCCAGTCACCGGATTCCGTCCGTCCCAGGGCTCCGGGCCCCCGATCCCGGCGCCCGACAGCTTCCCTGGACCTGGCCGGCTCCCCTGCGTCCTCCTCGCAGCCTCCTTCCCTGGCTTCTGGCACCCGGGCGGCGCGCATGCGCATTAGGGCGCGCGCGCGGTCACTGACCCTTTCTTAAAGGGCCAGCGTCCATTAACAGGAAATGAGGTTGCACAGGTACAGGGTATATAGGGGGTCATTGTCCAAGGGGGCGGGGCCTGATCTTCGTGTTCCCTGAGCTAGGAGTCAGGTCTCTTGGTGTTTATGTGCCTGTACTCACCTATCTGTCTTTGTAGAGCCGTACCTGCCTCGCCATCCAGTCTGCCGTGTCCTGATCCCCGCACGCTGTCCGTCTGCCATCTGACAGTCCGTACCATCCCGGATCCCTGCGGTGACCCGTCATCTTGCTCCAGAGGTTCCGGACCCCGCCTGATATCACCTCGGCCTCCGAACCTGAGCTACGTCACCAAGACCACCTTCTGTGACTCCGTGGTCCCTGGGACTCCTCCGCTGCCTTCTCTTGCACGGACTGTTCTACTGCCCATCAGTGCTTCAGCTGCCGGACTCCCTACCACCATCTCAGAGAGTTCGGTCCAGTGGATCCACCTCCTGGGTCTGCCCGACCGCCCGGCCGTGACAGTAAGATCAGGCCATGGATCCCGCTGCAGCACTAATGGCTCTGCAAGAGGAACTCCAACGCCAGCGTGAAGTCCAGACCCGCATGCTGCAATTCATGACCTCCGTGGACACCCGCCTGTACACATTACAAGCATCAATGACGCCTGCGGCACCCAGGTCCCCCGCCAGGCAAGCCATGGCCCCCGCACCAGTGGCAACCTCGTCAGATGCTTCCCGACTCCGTTTGGCGTCACCTCCTCGTTATGCTGGAGATCCCAAGACCTGCAGGGGCTTCATAAATCAATGTTCCCTTCATTTCACGCAGCTGCCACATCTGTTCGCCTCCGACCAAGCCAAGGTCGCCTTTATAATGTCCCACCTAGAGGGCGAGGCGCTGGCGTGGATGAACCCCTTGTGGGAGAAGGAGGACCCCATGACCAAGGATCTTCAACAGTTCCTGCAGGCATTCCGCAGCACCTTTGACGAGCCGGGACGCGCTTCTGCCTCTGCTTCATCACTCCTCCGCCTACGTCAAGGAACACTGACGGTGGGCCAATACGCCATCCGTTTTCGCACTTTGGCTTCAGAACTCGGGTGGAATAATGAGGCCCTAACAGCCGCCTTCTGGGAGGGACTCTCGAGTCGCATCAAGGATGAGTTGGCGGGTCGGGACGTGCCCTCCACCCTAGATGCCCTGATTGCCCTAGCAACTCGTGTGGACATACGTTTTCAGGAGCGCTCCAAAGAGCTATCTCGTGAGAGACGCCCGTTACGGCATTCATCTCCTCCTCAGAAGCCCTCCGTACCTCAGTCATCAACAGCTGGGAGTCCCGTCCACGAGCCCATGCAGATTGACCGAGTGCGTCAGTCTGCACAACGTAGAGCAGAGCGGCTTGCCCAGGGTCTCTGCTTTTACTGCGGTGAGGGCACACACCTCCTCCGTTCCTGTCCGGAAAGGCCGGGAAACTCCAAAGCCTAGGGTTGGTAGGAGAGGCCACCCTAGGTGCTGGGACTCTCTCCGATCCGGTCACATGGACCGTGCAAGTGACAACGGGAGAGACGCGGTTCACGGCTGAGGCCTATCTTGATTCCGGGGCAGCAGGCAATTTCATCCAGCAAGCCACCGTGGACAAATACCAGGTGCCTGTTATCCCACTCAACAAGCCCCTGGTGATTGCCTCTGTGGATGGGAGACCCCTTTCTGACACCATCTCCTGGACCACCAGGCCGGTTGAACTGCGCATCGGTGCTCTTCACACCGAGAACATCGCCTTCTACGTCCTACCGCACATGTCCCATCAGATCCTGCTGGGCCTTCCATGGTTACGGACTCACGAACCATCAGTCAGCTGGGGCACTGGCGAAATCACCCGCTGGGGTGCTTCGTGTCATGAGAGATGCCTAAAATCCACACAACCCATCCGACGACCTCCGGTTCCTGAGAACCTACCGGGGCTGCCCTCGGCTTATTGGTCCTTTGCTGATGTCTTTGATAAAAAAGAATCCGAGGTACTGCCGCCACATCGCCCCTACGATTGTGCCATCGACCTGCTCCCTGGAACAACGCCACCACGAGGACGGATATATCCTTTATCTCCAGCCGAAACAAGGGCTATGTCGACTTACATCTCAGAGAGCCTGGCTAGGGGATTCATTCGGAGATCCTCCTCTCCTGCTGGAGCAGGTTTCTTCTTTGTCAAGAAAAAAGAGGGCGATTTACGTCCCTGCATCGACTACCGGGGTCTGAATCAGATCACTGTTAAGAACAAGTACCCTCTGCCGCTCATCCCCGAATTGTTTGACCGGCTTAGAGGAGCTCGTCTGTTCACCAAGCTGGATCTTCGGGGTGCTTACAATCTGGTGCGCATCCGCTCTGGTGACGAATGGAAGACCGCGTTTAATACGCGTGATGGACATTATGAGTACTGCGTGATGCCCTTCGGCCTGTGTAACGCCCCTGCCGTCTTCCAAGAACTGGTGAACGACGTGTTCCGAGACCTCCTCTACACCTGTGTGGTAGTATATCTAGATGACATCCTTGTCTTCTCTCCGGACCTCCCAACCCACAGAGAGCACGTACAGCTGGTTCTACGACGACTAAGAGAGAACCGTCTGTACGCAAAGTATGAGAAGTGTGTCTTTGAGCAGTCTTCTCTCCCCTTTCTGGGGTACATCATCTCTGAGACTGGACTGCAGATGGATCCCAAGAAGGTCTCCGCCATTCTCAACTGGCCTCCCCCTTCTGGACTGAAGGCAATCCAACGCTTCCTGGGATTCGCCAACTACTACCGCCAATTCGTCCCTCACTTCTCTGCTCTGACTGCTCCACTTTCCGCTTTGACTAAGAAAGAGGCAAATCCAAAGGACTGGTCGCCTGCGGCCGACGCCGCGTTTGGCTCTTTGAAGCGGGCTTTTGCTTCCTCGCCTGTACTTCACCGTCCGGAGTTGAACCGCCAGTTCACCTTGGAGGTGGATGCCTCCTCCTCAGGAGCCGGAGCAGTGCTCATGCAGAAGTCCTCCTCCGGGAAGATGGTGACTTGCGGATTCTTCTCCAAGGGCTTCTCAGCGCCTGAACGCAACTATACCATCGGGGACCGAGAGCTCTTGGCAGTCAAACTGGCACTGGAGGAATGGCGCTACCTCCTGGAAGGTGCAGTGTATCCCGTGATCATCTACACGGACCACAAGAACCTAGAATACCTGCGGTCCGCTCAGCGACTGAACCCACGGCAAGCCAGGTGGTCCTTATTCTTTGCCAGGTTCGACTTTCAGCTTCACTTCCGACCCGCGGACAAGAATGTACGCGCTGATGCCTTGTCCAGGTCTTTCATGCCCATGGAGCAGGAGGAAGAGACTACCCAACCCATCATCTGTCCTAGCAACATCATTCCGGTGGCCCCTGTTACCCTAGCCCAGATACCGCCCGGGAAGACCTATGTCTCCGATACCGACAGGCAAAAAGTGTTACACTGGGGTCATGCCTCAAAAACAGCCGGGCATGCTGGTCAGAAGAGAACATGGGGTGCGATTGTACGCCATTACTGGTGGCCATCCCTTCGCACGGACGTCGCTGCTTTTGTCTCTGCCTGCTCCTCCTGTGCCAGGAACAAGACGCCCAAACACTTGCCCCATGGCCGTCTTCTGCCTTTACCGATACCCTCAGTCCCGTGGCAACACATAGCAATGGACTTTATTACGGACTTGCCATTATCCTCCGGGCACACAGTCATATGGGTCGTGGTTGATCGATTCTCCAAAATGGCCCACTTCGTTCCTATGGCCGGACTGCCCTCTGCTCAGGAACTCGCGGAAGCCTATATACATCACATCTTCCGCTTGCATGGCTTTCCATCCCACATAGTGTCCGACAGAGGAACTCAGTTCACCTCCCGCTTCTGGAGGGCTCTATGCAAACATCTGGGAGTGACTCTGGACTTTTCTTCTTCTTACCATCCTCAGTCTAACGGCCAAGTGGAGAGGGTCAATCAAATCGTGACCTCATACCTACGTCACTATGTCAACGCCCATCACGACGACTGGTCCTCGCTTCTGCCTTGGGCTGAATTCTCCCATAACCACCACGTCAGTGAGTCATCCTCCGAATCTCCCTTCCATGTTGTTTATGGACTCCAGCCCGCCGTCCCATTGCCTATATCCCCTTCATCGGATGTTCCGGCTGCTGATACTGCAGTTCGTGACTTTGCTACCATTTGGGACTCTGTCAAAGCGTCCCTTGGGCGCGCTTCCCAGCGGATGAAGAAACACGCTGACAAGAGACGTCTGGATCCTCCGTGTTTCTCTCCTGGTGACCTGGTCTGGCTTGCTTCCCAGTACATCCGATTGAAGATACCTTCCTACAAGCTGGGTCCTCGCTACATCGGGCCGTTTAAGGTCCTCAGCAAGATCAATGAGGTATCCTACAAGCTACAGCTCCCGGCCACGATGAGGATACCCAACTCCTTCCACGTCTCTCTGCTCAAGCCGGTTGTCCTTGGTCCCTTCTCCGCTGCTGCCAGTCCGGCCCCTCCTCCTATTGCCGATGATGACATCTATGCGGTAAGGGATATCGTGGCCATGAAGACCGTACGAGGTCGACAGTTCTTCCTGGTGGACTGGGAAGGGTATGGTCCTGAGGATAGGTCTTGGGAGCCCAGGGAGAACGTGGGCACTCCTCTTATCCGTGCCTTCATGTCCCGGTTGCGGGGAGGGGGGCGTGGGGGGGGGGGGTACTGTCACGCTCCCCGGGTCCTCACCCCCGTTCCCCGGCTCACCTGCCACGCTCTCCGCTCCCCAGTCACCGGATTCCGTCCGTCCCAGGGCTCCGGGCCCCCGATCCCGGCGCCCGACAGCTTCCCTGGACCTGGCCGGCTCCCCTGCGTCCTCCTCGCAGCCTCCTTCCCTGGCTTCTGGCACCCGGGCGGCGCGCATGCGCATTAGGGCGCGCGCGCGGTCACTGACCCTTTCTTAAAGGGCCAGCGTCCATTAACAGGAAATGAGGTTGCACAGGTACAGGGTATATAGGGGGTCATTGTCCAAGGGGGCGGGGCCTGATCTTCGTGTTCCCTGAGCTAGGAGTCAGGTCTCTTGGTGTTTATGTGCCTGTACTCACCTATCTGTCTTTGTAGAGCCGTACCTGCCTCGCCATCCAGTCTGCCGTGTCCTGATCCCCGCACGCTGTCCGTCTGCCATCTGACAGTCCGTACCATCCCGGATCCCTGCGGTGACCCGTCATCTTGCTCCAGAGGTTCCGGACCCCGCCTGATATCACCTCGGCCTCCGAACCTGAGCTACGTCACCAAGACCACCTTCTGTGACTCCGTGGTCCCTGGGACTCCTCCGCTGCCTTCTCTTGCACGGACTGTTCTACTGCCCATCAGTGCTTCAGCTGCCGGACTCCCTACCACCATCTCAGAGAGTTCGGTCCAGTGGATCCACCTCCTGGGTCTGCCCGACCGCCCGGCCGTGACAGTATGATCCTAGACAGTCACATATAATCCTGTGACTTGGGTTTATGTATCACAGGTCGCACGGATAATTTGAACATCTAATACTGTGAATCTCCCAGGTTTAGTTTAAAAGAAACACATAATTTTCACTCATGTTATTGGGCTAGCCCTGTCAGATCAGACAGAGGTAATTTGCTCTGTTTTAAATGGAAAAAAAAGCAGTAAGAGGGAATCTATCAGCAACCTCATCTAGGAGCAGCAAAGGGAGGGACAGAGATCCTGAATCCAACAATGTATCACTTAGATGACTGGGTGTAGCCGTTCTGACACTATAAGAGTTTTTAAATTTAGCAATGCAGCAGAGCTGAAAAAGCTGCTCCCACCCTGACCAGGCTCTCTATGTATAATATTTATAGACGATGAGCTGCTAATCACAGCAGGGGGCATGCATGACTAGCCTACCTTTAGCAGACTTATTCAAGCAATGATAATCTTCTGAAGTTAAAACAAATATAGCAAGTAAATAACATCACACAGTGAGATAAGAGACACATCACTGAAATTTGTGTCTTAATAATTACAGCATACTGTCCTCAGATTGCATAATAAAAACCTGCTGACAGATTCCCTTTGAGATAGATGCATAGGTAGTAAAAAGATGATGAATTATAATGTAGAATTTTTCATGAAAGTCTACTGTAACTTTATGTGACTGCAGACTTGCAAATCCTCGCATCGCATGCTTTGAGGAGTCTCCGGTGCCAGCAATATGCATGCATTCCGACTAGATGTGCATGGCCTATGTCAGTGCAATTGAATTGAATGAGGTCAACCACGTTTATTCTGAATATGGCCGGGAGTACGCATATCACATACTTGCCATCACATGGCTGCTCAGTCTTGCCGCTGACACCAGAGGATCCTGTGCACACATATGCTCTGTGATGATTCATAAGTCTGCATGTGACTGCAGACTTTTGTGATAAAGCTGGACCCCATCTTTAAATGTAACTAAGGGCTGATACTATTTTTCAAACATACAGAGTGTACATGGCAGTACATTCACTAAAACTAATAAACCAGTCAGCATCATACAAGATTAATGTACGCTTTATTGCCCTAACACATAGTGCTGTAACCAGAGTCCAATGGGTCCCGATGCAAAATTTGGGCCTTTGCTGTCACATGCATGTTGGTCAGATATATGGGCCCTTGTAGTGTTCTAAATCCTATGAATGCATACGTGTTTCTGTGATGCCCTGGCCTATCAGGTCGTCACAGGATATTGTGCAATCAGCCCTTCTGTGCAATATCTTCCTCCTCCTTGGTTATGGGTCCCTAACAAATGGTGTTGCCAAAATCAACTAATCAAAATCCTAGGAACACTCTGCACCACACCCACCAGAAACACCAGTGGACGGCCTGTGTGGAATAGGGTCGCCCACTTGGGGGTTGGTTAAGGGGAGGTCAGGAGTGTCAGGAGTCGGTCTGAGAAAGGGAGAGTGTAGAGTTGGAGGTGAAAGTGAGAGGAGGTCAGGAGCCGAGCTCCTTGGAACTACTAGGTAGCAGACGATAGTCTGGGCCTGGTAGGATCCCCCGGTTGCTGGGGATCGTGACAAGGGGCACGGCATTGTCGTGGAGGACAGCTGGCGGCCTTGTACCATCACCGGGCAGGGACTATGGCACGACAGGGTACGTGGACCGTAGGTCAGGGAGTTGCTTCAGGCAACCTGACAATTCGCCCAACGAGAACGGAGCCTTCTATATCCGCTCTCCATCTCCTCCAAAATCGGGGTACTAGCGCAACGAGAGGGATAAGACTTTACACAAATATGGTCCAAGAAATCCCAAGCATGAACCCCGAGAACAAGCTCCCTCAGTTAGCCACACTGGGGAGCGGGACCCGACTAGTTTTAGGCTACAGGGACCAAACCAAAAGAAACAACGTGCCACGGATCAACAGGCAACACCAACAGAAACAGGACCCAAATGTGCTCCCCCTCAGCGGCAGCGGTGTCCAGAACTTTGGTTTACTAAAGTTATCGGTGTCAGCGTTATTGGACTGAGTGAGTACACAAGTGACCCTTAGCACCTCCCTATCCCCATCACTGAATTCTGGGGCATCCGCACTACCCGTGGAGAGGTTAAACACCTGGCTGCCCATTGCATCGCCATTGAATACTCCCAGGCGCAGCTGTGGTACTCCATCTTACCATACCCCATGGGTGGCGTCACGAACTCTCAATATACCAAGCCCCCTGTAAATACCCCCCTTTATTTGAGTGGACGCGAGACTCCCGAGTTCAGATGCCCATCGAGCCACCGCGGATCCGGACCCGAGCCGCTCGGCTGCTGACACGGGGGCGGTACATTTCTCCCCCATAATGCTCCCTATCCTGTAATAATAGCACCCATTCTTGGCCCCTTCTTGATATAATGACCTTAATCCTGGGCCCCTTCTTGTAATAATGGCCCTGATCATGTTCCCTTTGCAGTAATAATGTCATCCATCCTGGGTACCTTAGAGTAATAATATCTAATATCCTGTGGCCCTTCCAGAAAGAATGTTCCTGATCTTAAGCACCTTCTTGTTATAATATTCCCCATCCCGGGCCCCTTTCTAGTAATAATGTACCCCTCCTGGCCCTTTACAGTAATATATGCCCCCTATCATGGGCCCCTTCAAGTAATAAAGTATACCATCTGGGGCCCCTTCCAATAATAATACCTTCTATAATGCTGCAATGTCCCCATCCAGTCCCTTTCCAGTAATAGGTCCCTTAATGTCCTGTAATAATGTTCCTCATTCTGCTGTACTCTAACAAATTAAAAAACAAGATTCTTCTACCCTCCCCCTACTCTCATGATGCACGGCATCCTCTTTGATAGCAGGCACAGAGGCTGGCAGATAAATTTGACATGTCTTCTATGAGCAATGCATGACCTCACTGTTTGATGTCACCTACCGTCCTTTGATTGGACGGCAGCGTGTATTGTGGTGCAGGGATCAGGCAAGCTTTGTCGCGGTCACATCCATGCTAACACATTTATAAACTTTTTTTCATTAGGATGGCACAGATATCTAAAATAATGTTTTTAATATTATTATATTACCATAAGCTTTTACTATTAAAAAGGTTAGTCACTGAAAGGGACATCAATCCAAAAAAATGACAGAAAAATGTAGACATATTTACCAATGTCTGCTCACAAGACTACAACCCCAATTGCAATCATGATGATTCTTTCACGGGGTGTGATGAGATCTCTAGGAACAGGGGAGCCTAAACTAGTCCTCAGGCTCAGGGAACCCTAGCTAACCCTCATACCAAAGTTACATCTCAAGGTGATGATGTTTGGGCCACCTTCCTTACCCTAGCTCCTGAACAACCCTGGTCTAGAGCCCCCCCCTCCCTTCACCCAGGAGAGGGCTGGGACAGGAGTGGTTAATGCCACACAAATAAACAGATGAGGGGAAAAACAATGGTATAGATGATACATGATTAGGAGGAAACAAAAGGAAGAGAAGAAATAATCAGACAACAAGATTATTTCCATAACACACCAAACAGCATACAGAAGTTCACCTGCAACTGGATAACACAGCACAAGGACTGGGATCACATAAAACTATCATCAGCATGGGAGAACAGGCTCCACCATTTTAAATAGAGCAGAGGTGACTATGATAGGCCTCCTGCAACATGTGACTCAACCAATAATCCACAGGCCAACAGAAATTAACTCCTGCAAGCCCTATTACTAACAAGAGCACAGCTGGTTGACGCCCGAGCCAGTCTATGTAACTCAGAAGCAGTATCTTATGGCATGTCTGACTCTCCTGTGTGAACAGCGTCAGAAGAAGTCCTGACACTCGGCGAGTTTTCAGAGAGACATCGTGTGACAGTATCGATGTACTGTAAATGGTGGGATATTCAAATTCTTTGCAATTTTATATTGAAGAACATTTTTTCTGAAATTGTTTTACAATTTTTTTCACAGATTGGTGAACTTCTGACAATCTTTGCTTTTAAAGGGCTTTGCCTCACCAACATCTTTTTTTATACACAGTAACATGGCTCAATTGAAAATTGACCTTCCAGATATTTTTCATTCCTACCACTTAGTTTTATAGGCTTTTGTTAAACCTGTCCCTAACTTTTTTGTGATATGTTGATGTCATTCATTGTTATTTAAAAGAAAAAAATGTCCAACTTTCAACTTCTGATGTGTTGGATATCCTACATAAAATATTGCTGTAAAACATTTCCAAATCATTGTTTTCTTGATTTCTTTACATTTTACACACCATCCCACCTTTTTGGAAATTGGGGTTTAAATGCACTTCAGAATCAAGCAAAGAAGTGCAAAATAATGATATAAAACAGATCACATACTTATCATCAATGAGGGACTTAGCATTATATATAGAGGTGAGAAAACCCATGGAAGTTCAGACTTTAGAAAAAGTTCGCTTGGGACCTGGACTTGACTTGAACTTCATTTGAAGTCACTAATTTGGCATTCCAGTATCCGCCCACATGCAACATCACTTCTGGGGGAGATGGGTGGGGTTTTCCCATTTTTGGGGGGTGTACACTACATCTGATAACTCTCTTGTTACCCCCAGGGCAATTAATTTTAAAACTGCAAGAGGTTCACATTGGGCCGAGCACCGAGCGTAGCCGCCGAGTACAGAGATGTTCGCTCAAGTGGTCAGTATGTGTGAAGTAATCAAACTCTGAAACCAAACTCTGGGGTTTTTTTTATAAAGTCTGTGCTTGGTACGAATACCGAACACCGCAACACAGGTTCGCTCATCTCTAATTATAAATACACACAGATAAGGCATTGGACATCTGAATTGACAGCAGCAGAATGTTGTAAAATCAGAAAGTGGACAGACAGGAAGGCAGATCTCACATCACCGAGGAATCAAGTTCAGCTACACAGTGTACCAAAGAGATGGGGACCTGATTATAATGAGGGTAATATGGCCTACGACCCAGGGCCTGTAGGTCTTTCTTGTAGCTTCCATGTCTGCAGGAAGCCATCCTTGGCTTCATGACCTTCCTGTCTGGTGTTTTCTCTATGACTTGTCAATTTCTCATCAAGAAGGAGATGGAAGCAGCACCGCAAAAGATTGTTTACAGATGTGATTCCTTTTTTTTAACACAGTGTGGGAAAGCATGATGGGGGAAGGGGGGGAGAACAATGCAGGGTCTTATAATTTGGGGAGGGAGAGCTCAGTAAAGGGCCCTATGGGGAAGAGGACAATATAGGATCTTATAATGAATTGAGGTGTGAGAGAGGACATTACAGGGTCTCATAATTGGAGGAAAAGGGTCAATAAAGGGTCCTATAATAAATTGGGGGGAAGAGGATAATACGAAATCTAATAATGAATTAGGGTGTGGGAGAGGACATTACAGGGTCTTTAGATGAATGGGAGGTGTGTAATAGGACAATAAAGCAGGGTTTACATACAACGACATCACTAACGAGATGTCGTTGGGGTCACGGAATTCGTGACGCACATCCGGCCTCGTTAGCAACGTCATTGCGTGTGACACCGCAGGAACGACCGGTAACGATCAAAAATACTCACCATATCGTTGATCGTTGTCCAGTCGTTCCTATCCCGATTATCGTTGCTGCTGCAGGACGCAGGTTGTTAGTCGTTCCTGCGGCAGCACACATCGCTATGTGTGACACCGCAGGAATGAGGAACAACATCATACCTGCGGCCGCACGCAATGAGGAAGGAGAGAGTTGAGCGGGATTTTCGTCCCGCCCATCTCCGCCCATCTCCGCCCCTCCGCTTCTATTGGACGGCCGCTTAGTGACGCCGCTGTGACACCACAAGAACCATCCCCTTACAAAGGAGGCAGTTCGTCGGCCACAGCGATGTCACTAAGCAGGTAAGTATGTAGTAAGTAGTAGTATGACGGGTGTTAGTGATGTTGTGCGCCACGGGCAGCAATTTGCCCGTGACGCACAACCGACGGGGGCGGGTACGCTCGCTAGCGATATCGCTTGCGATATTGCTGCGTGTAAAGCCCGCTTAAGAGCCTTATGATAAATTGAGGAATGAATGAGAACAATATATGTTCTAACAATGAAATGAGGAGTGAGATAGGACAATACAGGGTCTTGTAATGAACTATGGGTGGTGGGTGAGAAAGGACAATTCAGGGTGTTATAATTAATTATAAGTGGTGGGTGAGAAATGAAAATAAAGGGGCGTATCATGAATTGGAGGATGAGAGAGGACAACACAATGTCTTTTAATTAATAGGGGTGTGAGAGAGGACATTATAGAGGCTTTTGATGAATGGGAGGGGATTAATAGGACAATAAGGGCATTCTGATAAATTGAGGAGGGAGTGAGAACAATACATGTTCTATAATGAAATAAGGAGTGAGATAGGACAATACAGGGTCTTACAATGAATTATGGGTGGTGGGTGAGAAAGGACAATTCAGGGTTTTATAATAAATGGAGGGGGTGAGAGTAGACAATACAGGGTCTTATGATGAAATGAGGCATGAGAGAGTACAATATAACATCTTATAATGAATTAGGGGAATAAGAAAGAACAAGACAGGGTCTTATAATTAATTGGGGGTGAGAAAAGACAAAAGGCAATTTATTTAGTGGAAAGTCACAGTTGCTAAAGAATTCATATTTATTGGGCGGTAGAAAAGTGTTTAGGTAATGGTGGGCACAGTGCTGCCTCATGTATTTATATTTTGAATGGCTCATGGCTATATTTGTTTTTTGGGGCACAGTGTGGGGTATTTTTTATTCAGGAGTTAAATGTATGTATACCGTATATGTGACCTTTTCTTTTCTGGGACACAGTGATCACTGCCACAAGATGATTAATTGCTGGAAGATGTCAACATAAAGGCCCGATGAAATAGAAATGAACAAAAGTGCATATAGGGCATTAGTCAGATGTCATATAGTTTTTAGGTGCAATTTAGTGGCTCACCGGCCAGAACTACAAACCTATTGCACTTATAGGGGCTTGTCAACAATATTCCAGCTGCTGTAGCTCTCTTGATTGGAAAAAAACACAATGTGGATACACAGCAGATGTATAAGGCTGTTTTTTTGCAGTGTTTTTTCACGAGTTTTATGCAAATTAACAGTTATTTTTACAGTATCAGCAAACATTATGAGATTACACCAATCTCACGCACACAATTGCTTTTTTTTTTTCCAGACTGAAATGGAAAACTGCAGCGTTTTTGAAAGAAGCAGTGTGTCAATTTTTCCAGTGTGTTTGCAGCATTGGTACAGCATTCTTTTTACCATTGAAAGCAATGAAAAAGTGCAAAAAGGCTGCAAATGGTGAATTAAGCTAATTTTATTTAAACATATAGTATATTGCCACTTCTAAGTTATATATTACCTATAAATTATATACTTTAATTTTGTATGCAATAGTGTATGTTTACAGATACAGTAGATATTACACATTTTCCATCAGTCTTACTATGAATTTTAGCTAAGTATTATCAAGATAATATGTAGTTCAATAAAATAAATTACTGTGACCTAAGGTGCATTGAATAGATAATTTAGAGGGCTGATACTAAGCTCAGATCAATGCAGTTATGTAATGTAGAACAAAAAACTAATGCCATCCTTCAGCAAAACTCACATTAAGAATTGTTTTCAATATACTTTAATATCAAACACTTGGCATTTTAATCTTATGCTGTATGTTCACTGTATAGCTAGTTTATAAAGCTAATTGTTGCAATACAAAGTTGAATAAAATGTTTTCCTAGAGTTAAGCAAAAGGATTAGTAGGGCACAGGGCCAGCAAAAAGGCCGCTTTACACACAATGATATCGCTAGCGATCTCGTTAGCGATGCAACACGCCCAGATCGTTGCTGCGATTTGCCGAGATTGCTCAAAGGTCGTTTTGTAGTGGTCACACGTACCCATCTCACAAACGACGCAACATCGTTCAGCAATATATTGTTTGACCAAGGCGGTCGTGTGGACACCATCACACAGCATTCCTCCCAACGATTCCGGCAACAACAGAGGCGTATAATTGTCCATAGCATACACCCTGGTGTTACACTAATAAGAGCGGAGGAGGCGTGGAGCATTGTTCGTAACGACACGCCCGTGTCGCTGATGACGGACGCACTAACGATGTTGTTCTTCGTTGGCAGGGTGTCAAATGTAGCAATATGTCTGCTGCGTTTGAAACGACAAACAATATTTTGAAAATGAATGACGTGTCAACAATCAACGATTTTCGCTATTTTTACGATCGTTAGTAGTTGCTCATAGGTGTCACACGCAACGACGTTGCTAACGACGACGGAAGTGTGTCACGGAAACTGTGACGCTGACGACATATCGTCAGATAAATCGTAGCGTGTAACGGGGCCTTTAGGCTAAATGGTACCTACCGAATACCTTGTGTTTGGGGCTAAGCCCCAAAACACAGACTTTTGACGGTATGTCCGGTTCCTGTTTGAGTTTGTCAACCGATAAAGTTTGTTGAAATGTTTGTAGAGCAGCCAATTATCAAGGTTTTATGTTGTTGGCACTTCCGGAGCCATCACAGCCATGTCAGTTATTAACATGGCTGTGATTGGCCAGGGAAATCACTATAAAAAGATAGAAAATGAAGTGGGCTACAAATGGAAGTTAAATTGTAGTAAGAACAGAATAGTTATAAATACTGTGTTTCTCATTTTTTACCGGAGTATCACGCTACAATCAGCCTCTCTTTCCGGCCCGCTAATTAAAGTTCATGAATATTAACTGCTCCCCCTCTCCCTATTATGCCAGTGTCTGTGATTGGTTGCAGACTGCTATACACGCCCCGCCCGTGCCGATGTCTGTTTTCTTTGCAGTCAGTTTACTGTATAGTGAAAATAAATTATAAAAAAATGACATAGACACCCAACGGGATCAAAAAGACATAGTGTCCCCCCAGTTTTGATATTCAGCCATGGTAAAGCAGACAGGTGGGGGCTGGTATTATCAGGAAGGTAGGCACCATGGATATTGGCCCCCTCAGCCTTAAAATACCAGGCCATAACTGCCCACAATTGTCACATCCATTTGATACGACAATTCCGTGCTTTACCGGGCTCATCCTGATTGCTCTGGTGCAGTGGCAAATAGGGTAATATGAGGGGTTAATGCTAGTTGTGGTTTGTCAGCTGCCATCAAGCTCTAGATTAGTAATATAAGGCATCTATGAGACCACCCCCTTATTAATCCTAGAAGTGAAAAGAAATAAAACACAAATACCAAAAAATCCTTTATTTGACATAAAATACACACACCCTCTTTCACCCCTTTATTAACCCCCAAAACACCCTTGCAGAATGCAATGTAATCCATACAAAGTCTCACGACCATCTTGGCACTGCTACATCCGGAGCCTGGAGAGAGAGAAAACATATCTGCTCTCCACAGGCTCTGGGAAACATTGACAGTCGACAGGGGACCTGTGGAGAGTTTTCTCGCATTCCAGGCTCTGAATGTAACAGTGCCGGGATTGTCGTGGGACTTCGTATGGATTACATCGGATCTGCAAGGGCGTTTTAAGGGTTAATGATGGGGTGCAAGAGTATGTGTATTTTATTTCAAGTAAAGGATTCTTTCAGTGTTTGGGTTTTATTGCTTTTCACATACAGTATTAGTAATGGGATCTCTCATAGATGCCTCCTATTACTAAGCTAGGGCTTGATGGCAGCTGACAAATCACAGCTGTCATAATTCCGTTATATTGCTCCAATTTCCACCGTACCAGGGCAATTGGGATGATCTGGGTAAAGACCGGAATTGTTACATTTAATGGATGGAAGCTGCAGCCTGATATTTTTAGGCTGGGAGGGCAATATCCATGGTTCTGTAGATCTGATAATACCAGCCCCCACCTGTTTGCTTTATCGTGGCTGGATATCAAAATTGGGAAGAACCCTATGTTTTTTTATTTCCTCTATATTGATATTCACCCACGGTAAAGCTCACAGGTGGGTTCTGCAGCCAGCTTCTGTGGTTTTACCTGCTCTGGCTATCAAAATATGGCGAGAGCCTAAAAAAAATGTATTTATTTTTACACTCCCATACAAAAAACTGACTGCAACCAATCACAGATGATGACACAGGCTGAAGGGCATGTATAGCAGTCTGGAACAAATCACAGACACAGGCACAGAGGGTGGGCGGGGGAACCAGTGAATATTGATGAACCTTAATAAGCGGGACTGGAAAAAAGTCTGACTGCAGTGTGATCCTTCGGGAAACAAAGTATGCATAACTATCCTGTTCTTACTATCATTTAACTGCCATTTGCAATTTGCAGCCCCCTAGAGCTTACTACTTCTATTTGACAGCCCCAAACATCTCAGCCGCATTGACTTGTATGGGGTAAATTTTTCAGTGTTAACTTCACTCAAATTCACTTAACTTGACTCTCCGTGATGAAGCCGCTCTGGTGGTGATACGCGTGGGGTCGCCCACTCTGAGCTCTAATTAGTGCTTTCCCACTTGGTAATGGTGTCCTCTGGACCTTGTGTTTTTTTCCATCAGCCATCCTGTGCTATAGGGCCTACGCCCTTTATGGTCTCTCTGATTTAACCTATGATTTATGGCGCTATAGGTTGTGCACAACAATAGTTTATTTGCGGGATAACATATCTTGGAACTTGTCCTGTTTCCCTCAACTCTTGACCCATGTGTGGGTTATACTATCATCTCATATCAGATAACTCTTGAGATTTTTTGCTTTATGTGTTGTTACCATCTTATCCCCTACTTTGCAATATTGGTACGATTATGCATCACATTTGTTTGCCTCAGGTCTTAAGAGTGGGACTTTTAGACTCTGATTCCTACTCAAAACCTGCCTGACTCTGTGACATCCTACCCACACCCGATGCCATCAGGTCACACA